>NW_011494690.1:1308615-1326002 GCF_000754665.1 Bison bison bison | reverse complement strand
AAGATTGAGGGCAGGAGGAGAAGGGGACCACAGAGGATGAGATGGTTGGATGGCATCACCGACTTGATGGACATGGGTTTGGGTGGACTCTGGGAGTTGGTGATGGACAGGGAGTCCTGGCGTGCTGTGGTTCATGGGGTCGCAAAGAGTCGGACACGATTGAGCGACCGAACTGAAGTAGCTGGAATGTATCTCAAGCAGGCACTTCAGTCCTCTATCTGGATGCATTTGTTTTGTTTTGTTTTTAAGAAGGCGTATCAAAGTGGAGCTGGCTCCGATGAATGGTTTATTCCTGAAGGGCAGACCAGGAAAATTACCGGGGAGTGATTAATGAATGCAAGGTCATGGCTATTTCCTCTCCTCAGAGCACAGGACAAAAGGCAGCCATTTCACAAGCCACCGTGGAGCTGTCTTCTAAAGTATTCCTGCTCTTTTCCTCTTCGCCTCCAGAGTGTCCACCTGCCCCAGCTCCCGGCTAAGCAGCTCTTCTATTTTTTCTCCCACTTCCATCACTTCAGTTCCACTGCCTGGTGTACAGCTTGTAGCTAAAATGGGGCTGAAACTGATCTCTGCAACATCATTCCTGGTTTCATACCTAAGGAACTCACTAGGGTCACAATGCCCTTGAGGTGACATCTCCTTATTTATGTCTCTCTCGTGTCTTGGCCTTTGTTTCCTTTTCTATCAGTTTTTCAAGAAAAATTTAGAGGACTCAAAGTCATGTCCTCGCATTAGCAACCAAGCATACAAGTCCTGCCGTGAGTCCCTCTTGACTAAAAGCCAAAGTAAAAAAGGAAATCTATACTAATGAGCCGTTAGCTTCTGTTTATAGCTCTCAAAGGGTCCAAGGTAGATAATTCCACGAGCAGAGGACGTTTCCTCTGGCTGGTGTTAAGTCTTGGTATTCACAGCCTCTTTCAACGTCCACCAAAAAGAAAATACCAGGGTTTCGCCGAGTCGCGCCCTCCTCGCTCGGACTACAACTCCCAGGATGCCTCCTCGATCTGGGAGTGCGCACGCGCGTCTGGGGGCGGAGTGGGAACCAGCGCCGTCGAGTTGGGGGAACGCCGGCGGGTGGATCCGACCACTCCCTGGGAGGCGGACGCAGGCGGACGGGCGGGTACTGGGAACCGAGCGGCAGGCAGTCCCCGCAGGTTTGTGAAGGAGGTCGGTGGCCGCAGCGGACGCCAGTTAGGTAAGCCCAGTCCGGTGCTTTCCAGGAAGGCCGTCTGCGGGCGCGGGCAGGGAGTCGCACCGGCCATGGTGGCTGAGGCGGGAGAGGTTGCTGCTTTCCAGCCGCCCGGCTTGCGATCTCCTTCCCTACCGATACCACTCGGGGAGCGAGGGGACGCTGGGGGTTGCTTCAGAGCTGACGGGCCGGGGGAGCAGCCGTGGGACGTGTTGGGGCGTCGCCCGCGGTGGAGGCGCGCGAACCCCGAGTTGCTGATGAATCACTCGGGGGCCCGGCCTCGTGGGGTTCGGGACCGGCCCCTTCCCCGCCGGGCTGGAGCTCGCGCGGGCCGCTGTCGTGAGAGCTCGAGGTGCCTGCCCCTTCCCCCTCGCCGGGGTGTAGCTCGGGGGACTAGCGTCTAAAGGTTTTTTTTCACCAAGACTCCTTCAAAGATTTCTGCTTGGTGAAAGTTGGAAAGAAAAAAAAAAAAGCAGGGCACACCCTTTCCTTTTTGATTGAAATCTGGCTTGTCTTGCGTTCCCCCTTTTGATCTATTTGCTGTTAGAATAAGTTCCTGGCTCCCATGCAGGACAGCTGGATCCGGCTGTGAAGTTTGTATGTTGGTTTGTTTTGAGGACGTGACTGGGTCGTTATATTTTTGCTTACAGAAATTGGGGTGTTACCTCTGCAAGCCTGCATTCTGATTACAAACAAGTGAGAACAGACATAGGGGTTTTTTTTTGTTTGTTTGGTTTGGTTTGGGGGGTTTTTTATGTTTAGTTAAGAATCGCATTTCCAACTTGCCCTTGGCTTCTCTTAAAACCAAAAGTCATCTGGTAATGAACATTGCAGTAAAACGTAATCCCAGGAGGTCGTACTTGAACAGGAAATAAGCCTGTGGAGATTTAAACTAGTTATGTGCGGTCTCCCTTGGTTTGTAACATTTTCATGCACCTCGTGTTTCTTTTTTCTGAGAATTCCTTCAGATTAATTTTTCAGATTAAATTGATTAATTAATTGGCCTGTCCAAAAATATATTAGGCTTAGAAAAATAATTTTCTTTAACCTCATTTACCTTTGCTAGTCTCTCCTTCCTAGTCCTAGGCACCTTTTAAAAGTTTTATTTATTTGATTGTTCTGGATCTTCATTGCCTCAGGCAGGCTTTCTCTAGTTGTGGCAAACGGGGGCTGGGGGGGTCTGTTATTCTTCCTTGGGTACGAGGGCTTCTTATTTCGGTGACACAGGTTAAAAGGCCAAGCGACTTTGCAGCACACCGGCTCAGTATTTGTGGCTCTCAGGCTTAGTTACACGCCGCCTGTGGAATCTTACCCACCTGTTTCCCCTGCCTTGGGAGACAGACTCTCATCCACTGTATCACCAGGGAAGTCCTTTGGCACCTTTTTTTTTTTTTAACCCTCTCACTTCTTTAAGAGCCAAAGTTATTTTATTAGAATACTTAGAATCACTTAACACATTTCTAGGAAAGTAAGGAAAAGGGAAAATGTCAAATGCAGTATATTTTGGCTTGTTTAGCTTGCTTGCTTTCAAAGCTCTCAGGATTTCTAGTTTGTTCATCTTTAAAATGAGGTTGTTCGGCCAGATGACCCCAAGATTATCAGCCCTAAATACCTGACTTTAAAAATTCATTTTATTCATTCAGGGAACATTGAGCACACCTGTCCTTCCGAGCCCTTGTACTAGGTATAAAGGAACAAAAATAGTTCTTTAGGATGTCACTGACCTAATGCTCAATTTGTGTGTGTTGTTATGACTAATTCCAAAGTTTTGTGGTATATCTTCCAGGTCAAATTACTCTGCAATGAGTAACTTCACCTAAAGTTAAATACTTACAGGTCAAATCCAGTTACGGTGCTCAGATTCCTCTAATCAGATTTTTCAAATTTCAGCTCCTGGTTTATTTAAATGAAACACAGATTCATCACAACAGAAAGGACTTGAATGGGGTAGAGTGACGCTTCTCACCATAAATTACCCAGTGTCTGGTAGCTTTGAAGTGGGGCCTTTGTATCTTCTGGTCAGATAGGGAATACTGTAGTTGCATTGGGAAATGACACTTGGAATATGAAGGGCTGAGAGATGTTTTAGGGTGTTTATAATGACAGTTTAAAGACCAGTGCTGATAGCTGTGATATGAGATGCATAGCAATGGCTTTTTCCAACCCTCTTTCATTATTAAAAATAATAATAATCCTTCTCTCTAACAAAAATAATTTCCTTCCCAAGGTTTTGCCCTTTCTTTTTTCTCTTTTGCTCCTTCCCTTCTCCTTTCTCTTTGTTGTATTCTCTGATCTTTTTTTCCCATCTCTCTTCCTCTTTCACCCTCACACGTTTTCACTCATATTAATTCGGTAATTCACTGATTCAACATGTGTTTTGCCCCCACCTGTACAAGACCCTGTCTTAGGCTTCTGGTGACTACAGACATAGAAGATATATATATATTTTTTTTTGTCTGAGAGTCTGCTGTCTCCGAGATTAGGCATGTGTACTTGTTTATAGTTCAGAGCACTGTAAGTTTGTCTGTAGGGAATAAAAACATGCTGTAGGAGTTCAGAGGGAGAGATCTTCAACAGTCATGGGAGTAGGTAACAAATGAAGTCATCTTTTTTCCACTAAATGATCATCTGCATTCCCCTAGGCTATATACTCTCTATACTGTTTGAATGTATTTATAATATATCTACATAGAATAGAGTGCAACTTCAAAAGTTTATTTGGAACCTGGAGTGAGGTGGCTTTATGAAAATCAGTTAGATCTGAGCACTGTCCTGTGGAGGGTAAGAGGTGGTCAAGATGAAAACAGACCTGGAAAGAGGCACAGAGAACTCAGTGATAACAGTAGAAAAGGTCTCAGTGAGTTTTAGGTGTTTGTGATGTACACTGCTGCTGTTCTTTAGTATATGTTATCTTTTAAAGATCAAATTACCTGGCAAATTATTCTTCATGCTTTTCAGTTGTCCTTAAATTTAAACATACATGACTCTGTCTTGATTGAAGTAGTTGAGAGCCTTATTCTTTGGGTTGTAATAATTGCCAAAATACTATCTCCCATCCTTGCTAACATCCAATTTAGCTGCCTTTTCCTTTCTCAGTTTTATTTCAGACCCTCTAAAATGACAACTATAAAATCATATTAGAAAAAATTTTTTTACCGAACTTCTCACAGTCCATTAGGCATGTATTGAAATTTGTGAATAGTCAAAGTTGATTTGACATTAATGAAACCTGAACATGAACACATATACTTTTGATCTATATACCTATAGGCATCTGTAACCCACTAGGTGGTTTACAATAACGAAGGAATAGAGAGGTGAATAGCAAGTAATTGAACATGTATGTGTGTGGTATTCTAAAATTTCATTTGAAACAAAATCATTAACTTCTGTCTTGAAGCAGAGTACTACATTGTATTTTTTCTTTTTTTTTTTTTTAACTGAGGTATAATTCACATTCCATAGAATGCACACATCTTCAATAGTTCAAGTAGTTCTGTCCATTTTATACACTGTTGTAACTGCTACTAACGAGATAGAACATATTTTTATCACCATAGAAAGTACCCTCATGCCCCTTTCCAGCCATTTCCTTTACACATTCTCCGGCCACCACTTTCTTACTCCCTATTTCTGACACCATAGGTTTGTTTTGCCTAGTCTTGGACTTGACATAAATGGTAACAGAATGTTTCTGAGATTTGTCAGTGTTGTGTGTATCAGTGGTAGGTAGTATCAGTGGTTTCTCTTTTACTGATGGATAGTATTCCATTGTATGAATATACTCCAATTTGTGTATCTCATTTCCTCTTGATGGATATTTGGGCTATTTCTGGATTTGAGTTGTTAGGAATAAAGTTGTTATGAACGTTTTATGAGTCTTGTGTGGATAAGTGTTTTATTTCTCTTTAGAAGTTCCTAAGAGTAGATTTACTGAGTCATAGGGTAAGATGTATGTTTAATTTTATTAAAAAGTTGCCAAACAGGTCTCTAGAGTGGTTTATGTGAGTTCTAGTTGCCAAATTTTAATGTCACCAAATTTTAGTGCCATCAGCCCTTTTTATTTTAGTCATACTAAAGGATATAAAATGGTACCTCACTATAGTTTTAATTTGCTTTCTTTTTTGATGATTAAGGATGTTGAGTGCTTTGCATGCTCAGTGTATCTGATTCTTTGCCATCCCCTGGACTTAGCCCACCGGCCTCCTCTGTCCATGGGATTTGCCAGGCAAGAATACTAGAATGGGTTGCCATCCTCTTCCAGGGGATCTTCCTGACCCAGGGATCGAACTGGGTCTCTCGCATTGCTGGCAGACGCTTTACCCTCTGAGCCACCAGGGAAGCCCCAAGGCTGCTTAGTATTGTTTTAATATAGAAAGCATTCAGTGGGGTCAAGGAATGGTCCTGAGGCCAGCCATCTTTTCAGGGTGAGGAAAGCCAATTTAGCCTTTATAAAGTTAGAGGATCTGCATGTACACATAATGGGTTTTGATACTCTTACCAGTAAGTTCCCCTGCTTAAGTGACATGATTGGTCTGTTAATTTCTATATTCTCTAATGTGGAAGGAAGCAGGAAGGCACCTGCCTTTGTTTAGCACGTGCGCACACACACACACACATATATAAGGCTTCCCTGGTGGCTCAGATGGTAAAGAATCTGCCTGCAATGCAGGAGACCCAGGTTCAGTCCCTCGGTCAGGAAGATCCCCTGGAGAAGGGAATGGCAACTCACTCCATTATTCTTGCCTGGAAATTCCCATGGATAGAGGAGCCTGGTGGGCTACAGTCCACCGGGTCGCTAAGAGTCAGACACAACTGAGCGACTGACACATATATATACACATAGTCATATATATATAAAACCCATGCATTTTAGTTTTCATCTTTCTGCTACACTACTTCAGTCCAATCCTTTTTGACACACAGTTCCTGACTTTGTCTTGAAACAATTTCTAAGGTTGGTTCTTTTTTCTTGGTTATCAGATTATCAGATTTTATTGACTGATAACACAGTAACATTTTAAAAAGAACATCACCTTAATCATATTACTCTAATATAACTATTTTGTTTTTTCTCATTTCCTTCCAGGCTCTGTTCATCCACATACATATTTTTATGGTTGAAATCATAGTGAACATGTCCTTTTCTGTGGTAACCAGTGGACACCGTGTTCTGTATGTGGGTCACCCTTGTCAGTAAAGACAAATAAAGCTGGAGATGGAGATGAGACCACTAGGGGACTTAGCAGTGGGAAACCTTGAAACTAAAGCTTGATTGAAATTGAAGTAGAAGACAGTTGAGATTTTCGAAAATAGAGTTACCCTTCCATGGAAATGCAGGACAACTTTGGTTTCCTTATTCTTTTTCTATTTAATGTATAACAGCTTTCAGTTCAGTTCAGTTCAGTAACAGCTTTATTGAAATATAATTCACATATACAGTTCATGTGATGGAAAGAGCCGACTTATAGGAAAAGAACCTGAAGATAGGGAAGATTGAAGGCAGAAGAAGGGGACGACAGAGGATGAGATGGTTGGATGGCATCACTAATTCAATGGACATGAGTTTGGGCAAACTCCGGGAGATAGTGAAGGACAGGGAAGCCTGGTGTGCTGCAGTCCAGGAGGTCGAAAAGAGTCAGACACGACTCAGCAACTGAACGACAACAGCATACAGTTCACTCACTTAAAGTGTAAAAGACAGTGGATTTCAGTATATTCATAGAGTTGGGTAACCGTCACCACAATTCATTTTAGAACATTCTCATTACATCAAAAAGTAACCCCGTGCCCATTAGTAGTCACTACCCACTTCCTCCCAACCCCCCTAGCCATAAGCAACTGTTGTACTTTCTGTCTATGAATTTGCCTGTTCTGGACATTTCATATAAATGTCATACAATACATCATCTTTTGTGACAGACTTCTTTTGCCCTTATACTCTTTCTTGTTTTTCCTCTTTTTGCTTGTTTTCTATTTATTATTTCACCCTTTTAATAATTCACTTTGAGAATTGTACCACAGGCTAGGTTCCTCCACAGACATGCACCCTTTTTGATCTGTAGAGAGAGACACTCCCTCGGGTATGTGTGCTCAAACACACCTACTGTCTGAGGGAAGAACACAAACACACCAAGACACACTTAAAATCTAAGGTAATTGATACATGGAGATTACTCTTTAAAAATGACAGTTTTACATCTGGGCACATCTAAGCACTAATATCACTACAAGTATGCACATGTGAACATAATTCCTGAAGCGCATGTGAGAAAACGGGTGGAAATATGGTAAGCTGGGAGGAAATGAGGCATGAGTGGACAAGAGTGAATGAGAACTGATGGTAAGTTGAGTTTATTTCAAGTATATTCTCCTGGTGTTAAAACACTTCCTGAAACTATCAATCTGTTAAATCAGTAGCAATCGTCATGTTTGTATTATTTAATATGTACCAATATATTGGCTCAGAGGTTAAAGCGTCTGCCTCCAATGCAGGAGACCCAGGTTCGATCCCTGGGTCAGGAAGATCCCCTGGAGAAGGAAATGGCAACCCACTCCAGTATTCTTGCCTGGAGAATCCCATGGATGGAGGAGCCTGGTAGGCTACAGTCCACGGGGTTCCAAAGAGTCTGACGCGACTGAGTGATTTCACTTTCACTTTCATAGACTTGTATGTAAGATTGTTGTAGTTAGCTTAGATTTGATATACCCAGGATTTATTTTTGTTCATGGTGGGTGATTATTAACCCAAGTTAGTATTCTTAAAGAACTGTTCCCCCCCCCCCACTTTGTCATAATGGCCTCTGGGCTACTTGGCTTGGCTTGAAGGTGGGATTGGAGGGGTGGTTGGGATGGGGGAGTGGGGAAGTAGGGAAGAAAGATTATTATGATTAGGAAAAATCAGTAAAGGATTATTTAAAAGTCAACCCCCTCCATTTGTTTGTCCCAAAGAACTACAGTATCTTAGAGAAGATGGTAGAACCATACACAGAAATGGACCTTGGTGGATTTACACATTTTTATCTCTACCAAGCCCTCTGTGCAGCTACACCTGCTTTAGCTTTGCCACTTTTGAGCCCCTGTTAGTCCTCCTTGTCAAAGAGTCTCACTTCCTGTTCTCCTCTAAGACATCATTTGCTCTCCACCAGGGTACAGGTCTCGTCACTGCATTCAGCTTCTTAGCCTTCCCATCTGCCATTTCCTCTTGTCTATCTTTTCCCACTGCTAAATAGGAGTTCTGGCTTATAACTCCTTCTGAGTCAGATACTAGGGGAGCCTCTTCAAAGAAATGTTTGAACCAGTCCCTGAAAGAACGGGTCTCAACGTGAGCAGAGGGTGAAAGGACATTTCAGGTGTAATGAGCAGTGTTATCTGAGGGCTGGAGGCAGAAGAGCAGGGAACCATGTTTACTTCGTTGCTGTAATACAGAGGATCATGTCTTTCCTTTTAAGTTTCTTCCTTTCCTTTCCCTGGCTCCCTTCTCATCCTCCTCCCATCCCTTTTTAACATGTACTTTGATCTTCTAGCTTCAAATATAGCTCCGCCCTGCTATCTGGATACAAGATCCTTCCCTGATCACCCACAGTGATCTCTGAACTTCTGTAGTACTAATTGCTGGTACCATTCTTTTGTCAGTTATTTATATATTGCCTTAATTTAAAAAACAACACACACACACACAAAAGCTTTATGTGCATGTCTCATTTTCCCAAAATAGAGTTTATTAATCAGGGTTCTTAGGTCTCAGAACACTACCCGCTTAAGCTAGCTTACTCGAAGTTATGGCAGAAAGGCTGGGAGTTATAGCGGGTGTTACCCAGTTAAGGTGCCTGAGCTCCTTGCACCGAACTACAGCTGGAACCCAGAGCAGGCACTTGGAAAGCTCCTGTCCTCCTCCCCCTGAACAGTTTACATGGGCTCTCTTCAGCTTCTGTGCTTCCTCTCCATTCCAGAGCAGTAATTTGGATTTTTTAAAATATCGTCTGTCTTTGTAACTGAGTTTCTTGGTGCCCTCTTAAATCTTACACCTGTGGCAAATGTCCCAGCCCTGCTCCATCCTCTCCTGACTTTCTCTGTTTTCCTTTGGCTTCTGCTTCCCCCTTAGCTTCAGCTTAATTTGTGACTTTGGCTTGCTATGAGGCTGCCTCCAGACTAGACTGGACGACATATGATCTCTCAACTTAGGTTTTGTTTCCCAGCTTTTCAGATTCCTGAAGATGGATTTGATCTTTCTTAGGCTAGGGGTACTCCCTGTACTGAACATCTGTGAGGAAGGAGGCATTGTTATGGCTGTGTGCTTCAAAAGGCCTGAGGTAAGGGAGGTCTCAGACAAGGTGGTTTAGGGTTGGTCATCCCCAGCCCTGCTTACTTTGGTACCAGAGGTCATTGTGTTTTTGTATCTGCACTGCATCTGGCAGATTGACAGCTAAAAAGTAGGTGTGTCTCTTTAGCATCAGTTTATTGCTATGACTTCTGGCCTGGAAAATCCAATGGGCGGAGGAACCTGGTAGGCTACAGTCCATGGGGTTGCAGAGTCGGACACGACTGAGCAACTTCACTTTCCACTTTCTGACCATTAGAATTAACTTTGGGGCATAACAGGCAAATCAGAGCAATATTTTTAATATTAAAAATAAATTACCAAAGTTTGTTTTATCATCATTTGAAAGATTTCTCATTTTAGAGCAAATCAACTATTTTTTAAACATTTTTGAAATGTATTTCCTAGTTCAGAAGGAATAGAATATTGATAATCAATTAAATAAAAAGCGATAATAAGTTTTTACTGACTCTGCCCCCAGTCCTATTTGGACTGTTAAAATCAGGTCCTCCCATCATAGATCTCAAATCTTACTGAGTCCCACTCCCTTCTAATTTTGTTATACATTTAGTATCTGCTATGCTGCAAGCCCTGTACTGAGCTGATAATATAAAAATAAATGCCTGCCCTTAAAAGACTCTTGGCCTATGAAGAAAATAGATATTAAGCAACTGATTATATTATGAGATAAATGTTGATAGAAGTGTAGGCAAAGTGGTGACTTAACATCTCTCTTGTGCTGCTTTCTTTGTACATTTGTCATCTCTCACTTTTTTATAATCTTTTTTCAGTCTTCATTGCTCTCACCCAGAATTTTCAATTAATCACTTGGATTATATGGATCTCAATATGATATCTCATTTACCTAGCATGAACCAATGAAGCTATTCCTTTAAAATGAACTTTGAAGATAATGACTTTATTAGCCAAAATTTATCAAACATCTGCTCTATGTCAAGAACTGTTTTGATTTAGATGTATTCATTTGATGAATTAATATATCAGCTGCCTGAGATAGGTACTGTTGTTATTCTCATTTTACAGATGAGAAAACAGAGACAAAAGGTCACTCCCTAGCTTGCCCAAGTTTGCAAAGAGAACTGTCTGTAAGAAGACTAAGTTCTTTTTAAAAATCTATTTTAAATGTCATTTTTGGTAAAATGCATTATAAAGCTCTTCCTGGTCTTAAATTCTTTTAGGATGATTTGGAGGATGTAGAATTCAGAGTTCATTGTGTTCAGCTGAACATGCATACCCTTGTGCATCAGGTATTATTCTGTGCTGCTGATTTGCCTTCTGAGGTTGTTGGCAGTTTGGAGGTAGTTATATTACATTGCCCCACACTTCTGTGTTTTTTTATGGTTTTTCCTTCTCTTGCCTTCAGCTGTGGCTTCTTTTGCCAATTACTGCCATTTCAGCAACTTGGTTCTGTTAGTATGTGGTGTGTAGTAACATAAAAGTAAAAACTGGTAGAAAGTATTTTATAGAGGCAGCATGATAGAGTGTAAAAAACGGATTTTAGGGTCAGGTTCAAATCTCACATCCATTGTTGAGAAGGAAGTTATGTATCCTTGGGCAGGCTCTTTATCCTGAGCCTCAGTTTCATCATCTATGAAATGGGGATAGCAATATTTTAAATATTTTGCCATGAGGAGATGTATTTGCTAAAGTAGCTGACACATAACAGGTATGCAAATAAAAATCATTCCTTTATTTTTCTCTTCATTATGTTGGAGTATGACATATGGCCTCTTTGTTAATCTGAGAACTCAGATTAATGAAAGAAATTTGTTACTAAGATGTAAGAAAGATATAGACAGTCTTATTCTAATACTTAAAAATTTTAGTTTATAGTTGGCATCAAGTGTCCATTTGAATATTATCCTAAACTCCTGTTTTGGGTCTTATACTAAGCTCTTAGTAACCTCCTCCCCTTCTCTGCATTAAATTAAGTGGCCTTTACTCCTTTCTATGTGGCTTTCTTGATTTCCTTTGTTTGCTGTTAAAGGAAAAATGTCCCTAGCCCTTACTAAAAGAACGTATGCCAAGGTGGACATTATGACCTTGGGGACAGTAAACCAAGCATCTTGACCAATAGCAATGATTTCTAAGATTTCCTTTCTTTCATCACTTCCGCTTTTTTCCAACTATCAACAGTCTTAAATATTAGTTTTTCTTTCCACCCCACCCCTTCCATTTCTCCTTTCTCCTGAACTATCCCCACTAGCTGCACAGTTCTATTTCATTAGTTTTATATGGTTTGGTTTTTATTGTATGTATATGTATTTCTCAAAGACTATATTTTGATACTTTTTATTATTATTGGAAGCTCTACTATTGTAATATGATGAAAATTTTCGGCTTTTGCACCAGAGGTTTTGTGCCTTCTGTCTTGAAATTCCAATAAAAACCCGTGGTACCCTCTCCTTACGGGACTGTGAGATGCTTCACCACAAGCAAGTACGCCAGCTCAAGTCACCCCAAAGATTTTTAAACAGTTTTACTGAAGCATAATTTATGTATCATAAAGTTTATCCACTTTAAGTGTACAATTCAGTAACAGCAGATAACTTTCTCTTCTCAAAAAATATTGAGTGCTGTCTTTAGTCTATAGGAGGATAGTCATCTTGGCCTTCTCCCTTTCTGTTCCTGAGATCACTTGTGGTGGGCTGTGTGATCTTGCTCCTGGTTGCCAAGTGGTTACTTACGTGTCTCCATCTGTTGATCATTGCTTCAGTTATTCACTTGGGATACCATAGTATCTCATCAACGGTGTTGTTCTCTATGCTTGGGACACAAAGTCAAAGTGTTGGGATAGTGCTGTTTTCTTGAAGAATGGCTCCTTTTGGCATTAAGTGAGGGAACTCATTCTTTGCTGTTAGGTGTTCTTCACCTGTTGAGAATTATACCCTAATTCCTACCCCTTGAGACATTAGGACATGTTATGTAAATTATAGGCATGTGCCTCTCCAAACATAACTGCTTCTCTATGTTAGTCTGAAAATTAATTGCTATGGCAAAGCTTGGTGTGTCCCTGGTCTCCTGAAATTGATTAGGGTAAAATGAGTGGTGTCCCTAAAAGTCACACGTGTGCTACTTCTCCAATGTTAGGTATGAAATACTTCACCATGTAGGAGTAAGGCACAGTCCAAGGGGAGCATGCATTCATAGCAGACAGGGCACCAGACACCTGAGTTAATGAAAGTGCTGGGGCTAAATGGGGTGGTGCATCTTGAGCATTGTTAACCTTCAGGGTGGAAAAGAGGCCACGTAGCCTGGGAGGAGCTAGGAAAGGCTTTGAGGAAGATGGACTTGAGCTAATCTTTGAAGGGTATGCAAATTTGGATAGGATGGAGAAGTGAAATTTGGCACTGGGGTAGGGAGGATTGTTGAAGAGAAGTGCAGTCCATTTGGGGCAACAAATGAGCCACAGATGTAAAGGTGAACTTTAGGATATTTGTGTGACCTTGAGCCAGCTTGATTAGACCTGAAGATTCCTAATAATCCTTAGTTAAAAAGTAGAAAGGTGGAGTTTTAGGAAAATCACCCAAGAAACTGTCAAAATACAAACCATTAACAAATAAAAATGAATTCTAAGCAAACAAGTGTAATGTAGAAGCACTGTTTGAGGAAGCGTAGTTGGGTGACTATGATCAAGATCGTTAGAGCAGGAAAGCAAAAGCTTACGTCAGGCAAGGAGTTCATTTGTCCCTAGGAAAGAGGGCTTGGTAAAGCATTGTTTTCACTTCCTCTCTTTATGAGACTCCAGAAATTTTCCTAGGTACTGGAACCATTCCTGGGATGAGGCAGAGTCCAGAAACAGAAATCTTTAAAGGCCTGCACAGAACTTTGGGAAAGCTAAAGTGATTCCTCTTGATGTTTCCTTAGAGAAAAACACCCCAAAACTGGCCCCTTCCCAGTTTGAGTTTTAATTATATAAGGCCTTTGGTCCCAAGCTTCTGGAGCTTTGGAGAATTGATAATTATATATCTCTTTAAATGATTTT
This sequence comes from Bison bison bison, assembly GCF_000754665.1. Lineage (NCBI taxonomy): Eukaryota > Metazoa > Chordata > Mammalia > Artiodactyla > Bovidae > Bison > Bison bison. Next base: position 1,312,487 of record NW_011494690.1, on the reverse strand, counting down.
TGCTATTGGTCTCATAAATTGTTAGATTTTCCCCTTAATGTTCTGAAATTCTTTTAACAGTACTCTTTTTTTTTTAATTTATTTTATTTTATTTTTTAGCTGTACAATATTGTACTGGTTTTGCCATATATCAACATGAATCTGCCACACTCTTTAATGAAACTTTTTGTTATGGCATGCATAAACTCAGAGGCAATATTTGTCACTGTTTTTCATACACAACTGCAAAGTAAAATGAATGATTTATTTGTTATTTAAATTAAAAATTACATGTGCGTGATACAGAACTCAAAAGGGTCCGCTGGAGATCTAGTGCACACTCTCCCTGTTTCTTTAGTTCTCTAATTTGTCTCTGGTTCTTATGAGCCCTTCCAGAGTTGGTTCCAAGGCCCTTATTTTTAAAACTTGAGTGATCCTAGACTTTTAGAAAGACCATAAGGATCATTTGTTTACCATTAGTATTTTTTGTGGTAATAGAGAAAAGTGCCAGATTTGAGGAATGGACATGGATGAATTAATGGGGTTAATTGAGTCACTCAATCTAAAATTTCTTTGACTATCACCTTCTGAAACTAAAGCATTTATGAAGCCTGTTTCCCAAACACCTCTTTCCTAGATTCTAAATCTGTTTTCCCAATCTATTTTCCTTGTTCTAAAGTCTTTTCCCTAATATCTTCTAGTACTGTCCTATTTTTGAGTGTCTTGGTTTTAAATTTTAATTGAAATAGAGACAGAAGTTACTTGTAAATTTATTTTTAAAAGAAAAAATGAAGTAACAAGGCAGAAGTGCATATGCTGCTTTATACTTCAGCATTTTTACTATATTAATAAAATTTGTATTTAATTTTGTGACTAAAATTCTTTTGCATTCATTCTTATGATTTATTATGTATTGGGAATTCATATTTTCATAGAACCATTTCTAATTTTATTTTGGAAAAATAGGAAATGATCTGTAGAAATTTGCTTTATTTGGCAACTTTCCAAGAAAGCATTTATTAATATGGTCATTCCACTTTAACTTCTTCTCTAGTGCATAACAACATAGGCCCATGTTTGACTTCATTATTTACTTTTTTTGTTGTTTAATCTGTTCTTGTTTTCCAAGTCGCTTTCCTAAAGTGTTTCACTTTGTGGTTTTTGAGCTTACCTAGCATGATTCAGAGAAGGCAATGGCACCCCACTCCAGTACTCTTGCCTGGAAAATCCCATGGATGGAGGAGCCTGGTAGGCTGCAGTCCATGGGGTCATGAAGAGTTGGGCACGACTGAGTGACTTCACCTTGACTTTTCACTTTCATGCATTGGAGAAGGAAATGGCAACCCACTCCAGTGTTCTTGCCTGGAGAATCCCAGGGACGGCAGAGCTGGTGGGCTGCCGTCTATGGGGTCTCACAGAATCGGACACGACTGAAGCGACTTAGCAGCAGCAGCAGCATGATTCAGCACTCATATTTTCCCTTTCTGCTTCTACATTGTTCATCCTGACAGCGATAAGGGCAAGTTACTATTTTTTCCCTCAAGTTTGGTTAGTATTTCTTTAAGATCACAGACATTAGAGCTAGAAGAGACCTGAGGACATTGGAGTTGGGAATGAAGTTAATAGGCTTTATCCCTTTCCCACTTCTCATCTGTTGGTAGTGGCTGCCTGAAGACTGAGGAGAGTTTACGCTGACTGGGAGAAGGCTGTTTGATTTGCTGTGTCTGGACCTGGAGGAGTCTATTGTCAGAACTAAGACATATCTTGGTTATTCCTCATCTAGCCTGAAAAACTGAGAAGGGAAGTAACTTGCTCAAAGTCACAGAGCCCTTACGTCCATGGATCTACTGACCCCCAATGTTTGGAACTAAATGCTAAGCTTTTCTCTCCCCAAGAATTCTGGATTACTTTCTGTATTTTTTGGTTTGTGTTTGTTTTTTTCTCCTTGAGGGATAAGTGAATTCTATTAAGTATTGGGTTGGCCAAAAAGTTTGCTTATTTTTTTCCATACCATGGCTCTAGTTGTGCTCGGTTGTCTTTAACTTCATTTAAGACAGTTTTGTTAGATTGTATTGTGACAGCTGTTATATCAGTGTGGCATTAAAAAAAAAAAAAACAAAATAGGTCAGTTTTTATGTAGCCATTTTAATATTGAAGGTGGAAGGAAAAGAGCATTTTCAGCATATTATGCTATATTATTTCAAGAAAGGTAAAAACACAATTGAAATGTGAAAAAAGATTTGTGCAGCATATGGAGAAAGTACTATGATTGAACATGTCAAAAGTGGTTTGCAAAGTTTCATGGTGGAAATTTCTCACTGAACAGTGCTCCAGTCAGTTGACACTGATAGTGATCAAATAGAACAGTCAGCATTATACCATGTGGGAGACAGCCAACATACTCAAATCATCCAAATCAAGCATTGAGAATCATGTGCACCAGCTTGGTTATGTTTATCGGTGGTTATGTTAATGGTTTTCACGTAAGTTAAGTGAAAAACCTTGATTGTGTTTCTGCATGTGATTCTCTAAAACATAATGAGAGTGTTCTGTTTTTAAAACAAATTGTGATGGCGATGAAAACTGGACACTGTACAATGTGGGGAAGTGCAGTGAACCACCACCAACCACACCAAAGATCGGTCTTTATCTAAATAAGTTGATATTGTGTACATGGTGGAACTGGAAGGGAGTCCTCTATTAGGAGCTCCTTCTGAAAAACCAAATGATTCATTCCAACAAGTACTGCTCCCAGTTAGACCAACTGAAAGCAGCACTCAATGAGAAGTGTCCAGAATTAGTCAACAGAAAACCCAAAGTCTTCTGTCAAGATAACGCAAGATTGCATGTTTCTTTGATGGCTAGGCAAACACTATTACAAACACTATTGGCTGGGAAGTTCTGATTCGTTTGTTCTGTTCACCAGACGTTGAACCTTCAGAGTCCATTTATTTTGGTCTTTACCATGTTCTCTAAGTGGAAAAAAATTCAATTCTCTGGAAGATTGTAAAAAGTACCTGGAACACTTCTTTGCTCAAAAAGATAAAATGTTTTAGAAAGATGGAATTATGAAGTTCCTTGAAAAATGACAGAAGGTAGTGATACAAAATGGTGAATATGTTGTTCAATGAGGTTTTTGGCGAAAATGAAAAATGTATCTTTTATTTTTACTTAAAAACCCAAGGAACTTTTTTGCTAACCCAATATTTCAATTTGTCATAGTCTGTTGTGTCTTCAGGAAAGACTCAGAAGTTTTCATCAGGCAGTTTAGAAATAAAATTTTCCTCATTCTAGGAAAGAAAGGGGACTTGAGTTATAGTCTAGCTAAAACTGAGAACTTTCTTTTCACTTATTTTTAAGACTGAAAAGTTTTCCTATTAAACTTTTAAAACTTGCTATATTTTCCTCATTACAATACAACCAGACTTACCCTCCAAAAAAGGTGGGGGAAGGTAGAATTTTAGTAGAAAGGATGAATTTTATTAGAGATTGTTGGTTCAAAACAAAATCTGGTCTGGAAGGATTAAAACACTAGCAGATATATCACCTGTACTAGTTGACATTTTGGGCAAGATTGTGCATTATTTTGTAATTACAGATACAAGTATCACAACACAGATAACAATAGTAGCTGTATTCTGTGTGTATGTTATGGATATGGGCTTATTGTGATGGCTTCAGTTCAGTTCAGTTGCTCAGTCATGTCTGACTCTTTGCGACCCCATGAATTGCAGCACACCAGGCCTCCCTGTCCATCACCAACTCCCAGAGTTCACTCAAACTCACATCCATCGAGTCAGTGATGCCATCCAGCCATCTCATCCTCTTTCATCCCCTTCTCCTCCTGCCCCCAATCCTTCCCAGCATCAGAGTCTTTTCCAATGAGTCAACTC
>NW_011494690.1:1306733-1308515 GCF_000754665.1 Bison bison bison | reverse complement strand
AAATCCCAGGGCTGATCTCCTTCAAAATGGACTGGTTGGATCTCCTTGCAGTCCAAGGGACTCTCAAGAGTCTTCTCCAACACCACAGTTCAAAAGCATCAATTCTTCGGCGTTCAGCTTTCTTCACAGTCCAACTCTCACATCCATACGTGACCACAGGAAAAACCATAGCCTTGACCAGACGGACCTTTGCTGGCAAAGTAATGTCTCTGCTTTTTAATATGCTGTCTAACTTTCCTTCCAAGGAGTAAGTGTCTTTTAATTTCATGGCTGCAGTCACCATCTGCAGTGATTTTGGAGCCCCCCAAAATAAAGTCTGATACTGTTTCCCCATCTATTTCCTATGAAGTGATGGGACCAGATGCCATGATCTTCGTTTTCTGAATGTTGAGCTTTAAGCCAACTTTTCCTTCTCCACTTTCACTTTCATCAAGAGGCTCTTTAGTTCCTCTTCACTTTCTGCCATAAGGGTAATGTCATCTGCATATCTGAGGTTATTGATATTTCTCCCGGCAATCTTGATTCCAGCTGTGCTTCTTCCAGCCCAGTGTTTCTCATGATGTACTCTGCATATACGTTAAAGAAGCAGGGTGACAATATACAGCCTTGACATACTCCTTTTCCTATTTGGAACCATTCTGTTGTTCCATGTCCAGTTCGAACTGTTGTTTCCTGACCTGCATATAGGTTTCTCAAGAGGCAAGTAAGGTTGTCTGGTATTCCCATCTCTTTCAGAATTTTCTACAGTTTATTGTGATCCACACAGTAAAAGGCTTTGGCATAGTCAATAAAGCATAAGTAGATGTTTTTCTGGAACTCTCTTGCTTTTTAAGCTTTTTTGATGGCTTAGATTAGTTCTAATAATTCCTTAGAGCACTTCGTCCCATGTTTTACCAAAACCTTCACTTTTTTAAGTCTCGCAAATGCTGAGACAGCTTTCACACAAAGTATTTTGATACCTTATTAAAAATGTTAGTCAGCAGGTCTGCAAGTATTGCTAGCAACACTTATGTACATCTTCATATAGTCACATTTTGTTGAGAACAGTGGATTTCTCCCAGGATAGTTTCCTCATTCAGAAGTTTATTTTTCTATAGAAACACATTTTCAGTTAAACAGTGAATGATGTACTTCTTAATCCTTTTCTGTGGTACAATTATTGATACATAGCATTGCTGTAGGATAAGGTTGTACATACCTGTGGATGTTAAAAGGGAGTGGAGAAGGAGAAGTGAAGAGACATCCCAGTGATGGATTCATCTAATGTACCACCTGGGCTGTACTCTTAGGATGGAAAGTGGCAAGAGAGGGTCTGAGGGAGAATCAAATTTACTTTCATTGTGTGCCCCACTTGCTGGTCACCACATTGGCATATTGAGAGAGCTCAGCAGTGTATCTGAAGAAAACTTTGCAGTGTTGAGTTTGAATCTGCATTTATCAGTAAATTTTTGCCCTGTCTTTGCCATGTTTTTGCCCTGTTTTTGCCATGTCTTTGATTCTTATGATCTTTAGATTTCATTTTGACAAATATTATATATTAATGCATATACATGGAATCTAGAAAAATGGTTCAGATGAACTTATTAGCAGGGCAGGAATGGAGACGCAGAGGTGAAGAAAAGACATGTGGACACAGCAGGGGAAGGAAAGGGTAGGGCAAATTTGGAGATTATCACTGACATATATACACTACCATGTGTAAGATAGCTAGCTAGTGGGAAGATGCTATATAGCACAGGGAGCTCAACTCGGTGCTCTATGATGACCTAGCAAGCTGGGATG
>NW_011494690.1:1294384-1306633 GCF_000754665.1 Bison bison bison | reverse complement strand
GGTGGGAGGGAGGCTCAAGAGGGAGGAGATATATGTATACATATCGCTGATTCACTTTGTTGTACAGCAAAAACTGACACTACATTGTAAAGCAATTATACTCCAATAATAAAATTAAAAAAAAAATCCAGTTTGATATACAAGCAGCTCATGGAGCTCAATATCAGAAAAATAAATGACCCAATCAAAAAATGGGCTGAAGAACTAAACAGACATTTCTCCAAAGAAGACATACAGATGGCTAACAAACACATGAAAAGATGCTCAACATCACTCATCAGAGAAATGCAAATCGAAGCCACAATGAGGTACTATCTCATGCCAGTCAGAATGGCTGCTATCAAAAAGTCTACAAACAATAAATGCTGGAGAGGGTGTGGAGAAAAGGGAACCCTCTTACACTGTTGATGGGAATGTAAGCCAGTACAGCCACTATGCAGAACAGTGTGGCGATTCCTTAAAAAACTGGAAATCGAACTGCCATACGACCCAGCAGCCCCACTGCTGAACATACAAACCAAAGAAACCAGAATTGAAAGAAACATGTGCATCCCAATGTTCATTGCACCACTGTTTATAATAGCTAGGACATGGAAGCAACCTAGATGTCCATCCGCAGACGAATGGATAAGAAAGCTTTGGTACATATTTACAATGGAATATTACTCAACTATTAAGAAGAACGCATTTGAATCAGTTCTACTGAAGTGGATGAAACTGGAGCCTATTAGAGTGAAGTAATAAGTCAGAAAGAAAAACACTGATACAGTATATTAACACATATATATGTAATTTAGAAAGATGGTAATGAAGACCCTATATGTGAGATAGCACAAGAGACACCGATGTAAAGAACAGACTTTTGAACTGTGTGGGAGAAGGCAAGGGTGGAATGATTTGAGAACAGTATTCAAACATGTATATTACCATATGTGAAATAGATGACCAGTCCAAGTTCAATGCATGAAGCAGGGCACTCAAAGCCAGTGCACTGGGACAACCCAGAGGGATGGGATGGGGAGGGGGATGGGGGACACATGTACACCCGTGACTGATTCATGTCAATGTATGGCAGAAACTACCACAATATTGTAAAGTAATTAGCCTCCAATTCAAATAAATAAATTAATTTTTAAAAATTCCAGTTTGAGAAACATAAAATGGGGAGAGAGAATTTATCTGAAATTCTCTTCCTTTCATTTTCATGGTCCTTTTCCTCTCCCTATATCCTACCCGCTTACGTCCAGTGTATGCCTTCTCCTGGACAGCACATTAAATGTAATTGGCACTTAATAAATGTATACAAATACATTTACTGATTTGAAGATGGGGAAATTGGTAAGGCTGAAAAGGAGTTTTTCAGAATGAAGGAAAAAATCTGGTCTGAAGCCCAGGAAATTCAAAAGGGTGAGACTGAGGAAAGATGTTGCTGTTCACCTTTTGCTCACTGCATAAAACTCAGCTTGATCTCAGCATGATTTCTTTTAGATCTAGCCTAGTTTATTTTAGGATTTAGTATGTAGTTCATTGCTTACTAACTTGGTGTATTAAGAAAATTTTTGCAAGAGGAAGAATGAGTCATAGCAATACTTCCCTTGGGAGAGAGAGAGAGAACTCTCAGTCTCTCCATTGTATACTTGGAGTGAATGCAGTATTTTGACTGATGGCTAAGCACTGATAAGCTTTTCCTGCAAGTCACCTCATATTTGGTTTTGTCTGCAGTGTGACTGATAGAAGGATCCTTTAGGTTAACCAACAGAGATTAAGAGCTCTGTAACCTTAATACCCTGAGAGACTTGTTTATGATGTCATTTCTATTTTAAGGTTTTTTTGAGCTTGCAGTAACTTTTAGAAAAGCTTGAACATTTCCTCGTTTACCCAGTCTATTAAACAAACCAAAAGGAAGACTGAAAAATATTTGGTACTTATAAACTGGGTTTGCTAAGGGCGTGGTTGATGTGGCATTCATCCAAATAGAGTGGGTTCCTCTCTGACCTTGCCTTGGATCTCTGATGCTGCAACTACACCAAGAATAGATAGAGAGGAGGTGGGCTACAACTGGGAGCTGGCTTGGCTACTTTGAACCAGAAAAGGAAGTGGGGTGCTCCCATAGGAGCCACAAGGTCTCTCAGTAGAGTCTTGTTGGAAGATTGTTTTTGAAGTGGTATGAATAACCTATGAAGTATTTCTCCTAATAGTCACAGAAATGACCTGGTTGCTTTTGCCCTTAAGGTCACACTGGATAACCTGCTTCCAGTTAAATCTCTTTTTTGTTCTGGCCCTAACAAGTTTTTCTGGACTGCCCTCAGTCTCCAGACTTTATATTCTTTCCTTGTGCTTTTAGGGTGGGTCTATAGACCTCATTTAAAAAAAAAATCAAGATAACATCAGTTACAATGGCAAGAAAGAGCTGCTTAACTAATCTCATACTTAGTGAAGGTTGGTAAGTTTCCATGGAACTTTTACATAGAATAATCAACTACCATTTTCTCAAACTTCTGTGTGCTGAGCAACTTCCTCACTCAGATGTACCCACATCTAGGTCAACTGTAGCATCCTATGAATGCCACAAAAATCATTATTTAACACCCTGCCTTTTATGCTTCATGGTATAAAAGAGGCAGTGAACAGAACAGAAAGATGTAATATCCAGTTATTTCCTTTAAAAAATGTCTTATTTACTACAAAAGTAATATATGTTATATACACCTAAAATAAAATGGTTTTTATTTTTTAGAAGGTAAATATGGTATGCATAGTATTTTGGACACAGTGGTGTCCAAAGTACATTTTTTGGTTATACTCTTATCTAGAATCATAAGCTCATAAAAAGGAAATGACCTGTGAGACTTTTAAACTCTTGCAGTTGAGGAATCTGCTGCACAGTATTCCTGACAGATATTCCTGTGCTTTAGCAAATGCCAGGAATAGAGGACTTTCTTTACTCCAGCCTTCTCCATCAAAGGGAATGTTCCTCAAACCAGCCGAGTTGAAACTCAGGGCTGACACTAAATAGGACAGATTTAGATGCTTTAAATGTTAGAGATAGCTTATTTTAAAATTGTTTCCAGGTTATTTTTGAAGCCAGGCCCAAACAAGAATGAAAAAGGAATGTTGATTTGAATTTTTTTAACCAAAACATACTGAATCAGAAACTTAACAAGTTTTGGTTGATGAACCATATTCAATTCAAAAGACTAATAGATATGTATCCAGAGAGAATATTTTGATCCTGAGTACTGTTATCTAATATGTATCAACATTGAAATACTTTTATTGGTTAAAAAGAAATGTGTAGTCATTAAATTTTCTTCAGCATAAAAGGATAAGACTACCAGCCAATAGTCAGTACCTGAAACAAAAAGACAAACCTGAATTTAATACCTACTGTAATTAGAGAGAGAGCTATGCTAGCTAAACACAGTGTCTCTGAGCAGAGGATACTAATTTCTTATATATGGTTTTTGGAAAGAGTGGAATTATGGGACTGGCAATTGCTACACCACTGTGGTATGGGTATTCTAAACTGGTTGACTCAATTTGCATTCTGTTAGCAAATGATGCATATCACTTGCTCCACATCCTTGCCAGTATTTGATATTGTCATTCTTAACAGTACTTGGTATTGTCATTCTTTTTTGTTTTGGCTATGCTTGTAGGTATTAGTATTTTTATTTTGAAAAAGGCAAATTTTGAAGGAAAAAAAAGCTAAAAATACAGAGTTAGCTCAATCAAATGTTAATTTTCCTATTAATTTTTAGCTTAATTTATTTGCTTCTTAGTAAATAAGCCTTGATTTATTTCTTAAGCAACTTCTTAACTTATATTTGATCTAGGAAGAAACATCCTGAACAAAGCTTTAAAGGTAAAAGGTTAGTGTTTCAGTAATCCTGAACGACTCCAGGTTGACTTAACGTGACTTTCGTAAGTTTACCCTTAGTCTTAAGATTAGATATGTTTGTTATTTTTTAGTTTTGGCCTGTGCCATGATGTATTCTTGATGTAGCACTAAACAAAGCAAAGTCCTTGATGGAATATAGTTTAGGTTTTAGTGACAAGATATAGATAATACATAGCATGTTAGATAATATAGAGAGAAATATAGGGTAAGAAAGTAGAGAATGCCTAGTACAGTAGTGGATGAGCCTGTTGGAGTTGTTATTTTATATGTAGTGGACAGAGAACGCCTCTCAAATCAGTTGATATTTAAGCAGAGATTTTTTTCTTAATATATTTATTTTATTGAAGTATAGTTGACTTACAGTGTTTCAGGTACACAGCAAGGTGAATCAGTTACACATATGCACATATATTATTTTCCATTATAGGTTATTACAGGATACTGACTATAGTTCCTGTGCAATACAGTAAACTTTTGTTGCTTGTTAAGCAAAGATCTTAAAGAAGTGAAACAACACGTCATTTAGCCGTTTTAAGGAAGATTTTTCCAGGTAGAAGGAACATCAAGTGGAAAAGCCCTCAGTCAGGAGTACGCCTGGTTTGTCGGAGGAAGAACAAGAAGATAAATGTTGCTCAAGTGCTGTGAACAAAGTGAAGAATGATTGGAGATGTGTTGGGACTTGGGTTGGGGGAGCTGGGATGTTGTACAGCTGTGTGGATCATTGGAAATCCATTTGGTTTTTACTCTGATTAGTTAATGGGATCCGGCCAATTCACACAAGAACCTATACACAAATGTTCATAGATACTTTATTTGTAATAGTCAAGAACTGTCTTTCAACATCTGAATGGTTAAACTGCAGAAAATACGTACCATGGAATATAACTTTTTAAAGTGAACTATTGATACAGAGCATCTTGGATGAATCTTTAGGAATTTATGCTTAATGATAAAAGCCAGATCCCTAAGGTTGCATATTGTGTGATTCTATGTATATAACCTTTTTTAAAATGACTTAATTTTAGAAATGGAGGGCATTTCTTAATTTTAGAAATGGAGGGCATCAAATTTTGTTTGATAGAATTAGAGAAGGAGATGGGTGTGGTTATAAAAGGACAACATGGGGAATCTTTGTGATGTTGAAACTATTCAGTATCTTGACTGTAGTGGTAGGCACACAAACCTAAAAGATAATAAAATTGTATGGAACATACTATACACATATACACAAATATGAGTATAAGTAAAACTGGAAAATCAGACTAAGATCAGTGGACCATGTCAGTGTCAGTATGTTCATTGTGATATACTATAGCTTTGCAAAATGTTCAGTTCAGTTGCTCAGTTGTGTCCAACTCTTTGCGACCCCATGAACTGCAACACGCCAGGCCTCCCTGTCCATCACCAACTCCTGGAGTCCACCTAAACCCATGTCCATTGAATCTGTGATGCCATCCAACCATCTCATCCTCTGTCATCCCCTTCTCCTCCTGTCCTCAATCTTTCCCAGCATCAGGGTCTTTTCCAATGAGTCAGCTCTTCGCATCAGGTGGCCAAAGTATTGGAGTTTCAGCTTCAACATCAGTCCTACCAATGAACATCCAGGACTGATCTCCTTTAGGATGGACTGGTTGGATCTCCTTGCAGTCCAAGGGACTCTCAAGAGTCTTCTCCAACACCACAGTTCAAAAGCATCAATTCTTTGGCGCTCAGCTTTCTTCACAGTCCAACCCTCACATCCACACATGACCACAGGAAAAACCATAGCCTTGACTAGACGGACCTTTGTTGGCAAAGTAATGTCTCTGCTTTTTAACATGCTGTCTAGGTTGGTCATAACTTTCCTTCCAAGGAGCAAGTGTCTTTTAATTTCATGGCGGCACTCACCATCTGCAGTGATTTTGGAGCCCCCCAAAATAAAGTCAGCCACTATTTCCCCATCTATTTGCCATGAAGTGATGGGACCAAATGCCCTTATCTTAGTTTTCTAAATGTTGAGCTTTAAGCCAACTTTTTCACTCTCCTCTTTCACTTTCATCAAGAGGCTCTTTAGTTCTTCACTTTCTGCCATGAGGGTGGTATCATCTGCATATCTGAGGTTATTGATATTTTCCCCAGGAATCTTGATTCCAGCTTGTGCTTCCTCCAGCCCAGCATTTCTCATGATGTACTCTACATATAAGTTATTATATGTATATAATATATACATGTATGTATATATGTATAATACATATATGTGTATGTATAATATATATGTAATATATGTAGTAATATGAATATATATATATTACTGTCAGAAAAAACTGGACAACACATTCAAGGGAGCCCTCTGTGTCGCTTCTTGCAACTGCATGTGAATCTATAAATATCTCAATAAAAACTTCAATTAAAAAGAATAAGGTACCTCTGGTACCTTTGCTGAAAATAGACTACAGGCTATATGGGCCTACGGGAGCCCCAGTTAGGAGGGGATTGCAATAGGTGAGGAAACAGATAATGATGACTTAGACCAAAGTGGAAGCAGTGGAGATGGTAAGTCCATGATGTTTTAAAGATAGAGCCAAATGTTTGATGGATCAGATGCAGAGTGTGAGAGAAGTCCAAGTTAACTCCAAGATTTGACTGAGTTGCTGTTTATTAAATGGTAAAAACATGGCGGGAGTAGTAGGTCTGGGGGGAAAAAATTAAGAGTCTGTTAGTATATATGTGTTTGAGATATCTGTAAGCCATCCAAGTAGAAATGTTACATAGGTAGAAATTTTTATGTCTGGAGTTTGGGAGAGAGGTCCAAATTGAAGATACAAATCCAAGAGTTGTGAGTATATGAAGTCACCTGGGGAGTAAGTATAGAAGAGAGGCTATCCAAAGAATTTAAGTCCTAGGGATGCTTCCTTGTTTAAAGGTAAGGAAGACGAGGAGAAACTAGCAAAGGAGAATGAGGTGAGGCAGCCAAGAGATATGAGGAGACCAAGAGAAAATAATGGCACCATAGCCAAGTGAGAAAAGTGTTTTGGGATGAAAAGCGTGATCTCTTATCAGATGCTGCTTCAAGAATTGACAGTTGGATTTGGCACCATGCAGGTTATTGCTGACAAGATCAATTTGGGTGGAGTAAGTGCTAGGAATGAACACCAGATTGAAGAAGGTAGAATAAGAGGGCAGCAATTTGGGGTACCAAAACCAAATAGTTCTTTTGAGGAATTTTGCTATGAAGAGTAAAGCAATAGTTGAGAGGGAGATGTGAAGTGTTTGGGGGGGATATAAAGTCAAAGGAATGTTTGTTTTTAATTTGGGAAGGTATGTTCCTATCTGTGTGCTGATGGTCATGATCCTGTTGAGAAAGGTCAACTTATTGGAATAATAATGTATATATGAGCATGAATGGGATCTTGTCATGGACTATGGGATTGGCCGTAAATAAAGAGTCTCAACAGCTTATGAAAACAAGAAGGAAAGTAGACTTATGGGTACACATTCAGGTCAGTTGGTAGAGGTAGCAGTGGGAACTTACATGTCCTTTTATGATTGCTTCAATATTCTTAGTGAAATATTAAGGTGGAATCTTCATCTGAGAGTGATAGGTAAGAAATATTAAAGGTTTGAGGGAAAATAAGAAAGTAAAGAAAATAAGAAGTAAAATAGTCATATTTGATTGTGAGAGAGTGACTGGACCAGGGTAATACAATGGGATTACCCACTAGTTTGATGTTAGTGGGGTGATAAATATTAAATATGGTTAGTCAGTTCGTGTGTTTTTTTTGTGCTTTATCTTCCAGTCTGGTACAGGTGAGGGGTAGGAAGAGTGTTTTAACTAGGATTGGGATTTTGATAAAAGAGTTCCCGAGAGAGATAGAAGATCAAAGAAATTGAGTTATGGAGGGATATAATTATTGGTAATGATTAGCATTATGTTACAGCCATGGGACTGTAGAGCTAATATAGGGCAGAGGACCAGACCCTCAGAAGAAAGTCAAGGAACTCAGACTGGGTGTTGAAAGAGTCAGCTGTGTGGATCTTGAAATCACAGTGTGCCAAATTCATGATCGCCTCTTCCTCAGGAGTTCAACAATAATTGTCAAAAATATTGGTGAGAAAGTAAGTTAGGAGCAGTAGTTGTATAGTATTTTTTTTAAAAAAATCATGGCAGATATTTGCTTGTTTCACTTTTTAGACTGAGCTCTTTGCAAAAGACGATGCCAAAAGTAGTATTAACAAAATCATGCCCTTTTTTGAGGGGAGGGGTGGGTATGGAGGAGCCATGCCACACATCTTGCAGGATCTCATTTTCTGGACCAGGGATTGAACCTGGGCCACAGCAGGGAAAGCCCAGAATCCTAATCACTGGGCCACCAAGCCATAGCCAGCAGTTTTATTTAGTAATTTTTAATTGGTTTATTTGGGTTAGTTAGTTGGTTATTATTAGTTTGTTGAAAATTTATTAAAACAATTTACAATGTGGATCTCAAAACAAACCATTATGAAGCTATTAACCAAAAACCTTTTTTTTCCCAGACCTAGAAATACAGGTAGCATAGGGCCATGTTCAGCTCTTCAGGAAAAATAAGTATAGAACAACAAAAAGTTTATTAAATACAAACTGAAATTAGCACAGGGGTCAGCCCTTCAGGCATCTCTTGTCCTTATCTCCTTACTGCCAGTCTATGAACAAGTTCTTTTAACTTTGCTTCTAAAATACATTACATGTTTTTTTCCACTTCTGTCTTCACAGCTATAAATTCAAGCAAAGTCATCACTGCTTCTCACCTATATTACTACTGTTAGGAGAGTCCTAGGTTGAGAAAGTTGCAAGAGACTTTTAGATCTTGGCTGAAAAGTCACCTTTCAGAACAGTCATCAAAAGCACTTAAAGTAACTTTTCTGACCCTCACGTCACCTATAGCATTGTCCTAGGTTTTTCTTATCATATATGTTATTATTACCTTGGGTCTTTTGTTCATTGTTTTTGTCTTTCTGCTACCTTTAAACTAAATTGGAGCAAGGAACTTGGCTGTCTTGTATACTACTCCTGCCTGTTGTCTGGAACAAGTCAATTTCTGGTGCAGAAGATATTCAAAAATATTTGTTGAATGAACAGTAAATATATTGGAAAGCAAATAATCATCTGGGAATCTTGAAACAGAAAAAAAAAGTTTCTAATCTGGTGGACGAGGTTAGTTCAGTACCAGTAGGTCCTAGGAGAAGCCAGTGAGGAAAAGACACACAGTCATAAGCCCAGCACATCTAAAGAGTGAGGCTTGGTATTCCGCAAGGAGGAAATTCATTTATTTACTCAAAAGAAAATCAAATCTTCCTCAGGGCATGTGTTTCATTTCAGAGGTCTGGTCACTGATAATCAGATGTTTTTTCTTTTGTTTTAACTGAGGAAGATTAGACAGCAGAGAATTCTGAATGTTTTGATACTAAAGAAAAGATGACTAATGCAAAGGCTGTAAAGAATTAGCAGAAGTATGGAAAGACTGATTGTTGTTGTTCAGTAGCTAAGTCGTGTCCAACTCTTTGCGACCCCATGGGTTGCAGTACACTAGGCTCCTCTGTCTTCCACTCTCTCCTGGAATTTGCTCAGATTCATGTCCATTGAGTCAGTAATGCTATCTAACCATCTCATCCTCTGGTGCCTCCTTCTCCTTCTGCCTTCAGTCTTTCCCAGCATCAGCGTCTTTTCCAGTGAGTCAGCTCTTCTCATCAAGTGGTCAAAGTATTGGAACTTCAGCTTCAGCATCAGTCCTTCTGATGAATATTCAGGGTTGATTTCCTTTAGGATTGATTGGTTTGATCTCCTTGCAGTCCAAGGGACTCTTTAAGAGTCTTCTCCAGCACCACAGTTCAAAAAGCATCAATTCTTCAGTGCTCAGCCTTCTTTATGGTCCAGTTCTCATATCTGTACATGACTACTGGAAAAACCATAGCTTTGACTACGGTGGACCTTTGTCGGCAAAGTGATGTCTTTGCTTTTTAACACTGTCTAGGTTTGTCGTAGCTTTCCTGCCAAGAAGCAGTTGTCTTTTAATTTCATGGCTGCAGTCACCATCCACAGTGTTTTTGGAGCCCAATAAAATAAAATCTGTCACTGCTTCCACATATATCCCTTCTATTTGCCATGAAGTGATGGGACTGGATGCCACGTTCTTAGTTTTTAAAATATTGAGTTTCAAGCCAGTTTTTGCACTTTCCTCTTCCACCCTCATCAAGAGGCTCTTTAGTTCTTTACTTCCTGCCGTTAGCGTGGTATCATCTGCGTAGTCTGAGGTGGCTGATATTTCTCGCGGCAATCTTGGTTGCAGCTTGTGATTCATGTGATGTACTGTGCATATAAGTTAAACAAGCAGAGTGACAATACACAGCCTTGTTGTACTCCTTTCCCAATTTGGGAACAAGGAGATTGTAGATATCTGGGACAGGTAGTTGTTGTTGTTCAGTCACTAAATTGTGTCTGACTCTTTGGGATCCCATGGACTGCAGCACGCCAGGTTTCCCTGTCTTTTACTATCTCCCAGTGTTTGCTCCAACTCATGTCCACTGATTTAGTGGTGCCATCCAACCATCTCATTCTCTGTCACCCCCTTCTCCTCCTGCCCTCAATCTTTCCCAGCATCAAAGTCTTTTCCAGTGTGTTGACTCTTCACATCAGGTAACTAAACAAAATGATCACATGGATCACAGCCTTGTGTAACTCAGTGAAGCTATGAACCATGCTGTGCAGGGCCACCTCCTAAGACAGATGGATCATGGGAGAGTTTTGACAAAATGTGGTCCATTGGAGAAGGGAATCGCAAACCACTTCAGTATTCTTGCCTCGAGAACGCCATAAACAGTACGGAAAGGGGCACGTAGAGGGACTACCAAAAAAAGGAAAGGGGAGAGTGATACATGATCCAGTTAAATCAAAATTGTCTTACCTATGAATAACCAAGTATTGTGCCTCTTGATGGCATCCCAGTAAGAAATGAGCTCTGGGAGAGAATCTCTTCTGCGAGAGACTCACAGTGTCCAGCAAGACAAACAGACAATGACTGAATACACTGCCACTGTTGCTTTGACTTGAGATAGAGGGTGTCTTTATAAGTAGTTGGCCAGCCAACCCTGGGATAGAATTCATGTGGTGGTCCTCAGCTTTGTTTTTGCAGAGACCTGATTTCAATCCATCAGTAGGTGCCTGATTTCTTAAAAAACGGCCTGTACTAACCGTGCTCATAAGAGACTGGTGCTTCAGTCAAAACATCAGTTTATTAATTTACAGTGAGGAAAGCTATGTGAATAGCCAAGTTTTAATTAGATTACTTGGTGAGCACAGAGAAGAATAAGGGGGACTGAGTAAATATTGAATGACATTAAGCATTGGCCATCTGAGCTGCTTCCTACAAGGCTTATAACTGCAGTGGGAACTAGCCAATCACATCTGCTGATTAGGACACTGAGCTTTCCTTGTGTTGAATGAACATGGCCAAATCTTGCTTAATGAACCCCATTTTCTTATATCTGCATGGCAACCCTTTCTTTCTGTGGTTATGTTACTACCATTCTAGAGTCATTTGTTCTACTTTTTTGGGAAACATTCTCTTTTCATCCTCATATGTTGATCTTATCAGTTGAAGATCTTTCCTGGGGGTAGGAATGGAGAGCAGAGATAATGTCCAGGATGATATGTATGATGTTTACTTAGGCCTTAAAGAATATGTAAGGATTTGAGGACAGAGGAAGATGAGAAAGAGTGCATTCATTGTGGAGAGAGGGAAATAAGCAAAGGCATAGAGACCTAAAACTTTAGGGACTATTTGGCACATAGGGTATGTGATGGTCAGCAGCCAGAAATAATGTTGGAAAGCTAGCTGGGATCCGTTTGTAAACTTCGTATCTCATGTTGAGGAGTTTGGATTTTATCTGGTAGGTCAGGAGTTGGCAATTGTTTTCTTTGAAGGACCAGATAGTAAATACTTCAGGTTTGACACACCATATGGATCTCTGTTGTATTTACTCAACTTTGCCATTGTAGCACAAGAGCAACCACAGACAATACATAAGAGCGTGACTGCGAGTATGTTCCAGTAAAATGTTATTTACAAAAATAGGCAGCAGGCCAAATGACCCTGTACTTTACCTTATCCCATTGAAGATACTGTGAGACTTAGATTTTTGAACCAGAGCACATGACCACATGTGTGCATTAAAGAGAGAAAAGATAAGAGGCTGAACCCAGAGCCTGCCTATTGAAATAGTGATGAAATGAGGGTTAACTCCTCATATATTGAAAGAATGTAACTCTGAATCATGTAATTCCAGTTGTGGGGTTTTTTTTTGGGGGGGGGGGTTTGTCTTTTTTTTTTTTTTTC
>NW_011494690.1:1271814-1294284 GCF_000754665.1 Bison bison bison | reverse complement strand
GGGACATTTGTCTTTTTTTTTTTTTTACTGGAAGAATTTCAAAAATTAATTTATTTTTTAATTGAAGGATAATTGCGTTACAGAATTTTGTTGGTTACTGCCAAACATCAACATGAATCAGCCATAGGTACACATATATCCCCTCCCTCTTGAACCTCCCTCCCACCTCCCTCTCCATCCCACCTCTCTAGGTTGTTTCAGAGCCCATGTTTGAGTTCTCTGAGTTGTATAGCAAATTCCTGTTGGCTGGCTGTTTTACATACGGTAATGTAAGTTTCCATGTTACTCTCTCCATACGTCTCCCCTTCTCCTTCCTCCCCTCCCCCCACCACATCCGCAGGTCTGTTCCCTATGTCTGTGTCTCCATTGCTGCCCTGCAAATAATTTCATCAGTGCCATCTTTCTAGATTCCATATATGTGTGTTAGTATATGATATTTATCTTTCTGTTTCCTACGTACTTTACTTTGTACAATAGGCTCTAGGTTCATCCACCTCATTAGAACTGACTCAAATGTGTTCCTTTTTATGGCTGAGTAATATTTCATATATATGTACCACAGCTTCTTTATCCATTCATCTGTCAATGGACATCTAGTTTGCTTCCATGTTCTAGCTGTTGTAAATAGTGTTGCGGTGAACATTCGGGTACATGTTTCTTCTTGAATTTTGATTTCCGAAGGGTATATGCCTAGAAATAGGATTGCTGGGTCATATGGTGGTTTTATTCCTAGTTTTTTAAGGAATCTCCATACTGTCTTCCTTAGTGGCTTATCAATTTACATCCCCACCAACAGTTCAAGAGGGTTCCCTTTTCTCCACACCCTCTCCACCATTTATTGTTTATAAAACTTTTTGATGATGGCCATTCTGACTGGTGTGAAGTAATATCTCATTGTAGTTTTGATTTGCATTTTTCTAATAATGAGTGATGTTGAGCATCTTTTCATGTGTTTGTTACCATCTCTGTGTGTTCTTTGGAGAAATGTCTGTTTAGGTCTTTTTCTCACTTTTTGATTGAGTTGTTTGTTTTTCTGGTATTGACTTGTATGAGCCACTTGTATATTTTGGGAGTTAATCCTTTGTCAGTTTCATTTGCTGTTATTTTCTCCCATTCTGCGGGTTGTCTTTTCACCTTGTTTGTGGTTTCCTTTGCTGTGCAAAAGCCTTTTTTAAAAAAATTCATTTTTTTTAATTGAAGGATAATTGCTTTACAGAATTTTGTTGTTTTCTGTCAAACCTCAACACAAAAGCTTTTAAGTTTAATAAGTGAAAGTGAAGTAGCTCAGTCATGTCCGACTCTTTGCGACTCCATGGACTGTAGTCTACCAGGCTCCTCCATCCATGGGCTTTTCCAGGCAAGAATACTGGAGTGGGTTGCCAGTTCCTTCTCCAGGTAAGTTTAATAAGGTCCCACTTAATGTGGTGTTGCAGTCCCTTGGACTGCAAGGAGATCCAACCAGTCCATCCTAAAGGAAATCAGTCCTGAATATTCATTGGAAGGACTGATGCTGAAGCTGAAACTTCAGCTGAATATTTTGGCCACCTGATGCGAACTGACTCCTCAAGATTGAAGGCAAGAGGAGAAGGGGATGACAGAAGATGAGATGGTTGGATGGCATCACCAAATAAATGGACATGAGCTGGAGTAAACCCCAGGAGTTGGTGATGGATAGGGAAGCCTGGCATGCTGCAGTCCATGGGGTCGTAGAGAGTCAGATACGACTGAGCAACTGAACTGAACTGAGGGTTGCACTTGTTTATTTTTATTTCCCTTATTCTAGGAGGTAAGTCATAGAGGATCTTGCTGTGATTTAGTCATCAAGTATTCTGCCTATGTTTTCCTCTAAGAGTTTTATATAGTTTCTGGTCTTACATTTAGGTCTTTAATCCATTTTGAGTTTATCTTTGTGTGTGGTGGCAGGAAGTATTCTAATTTCATTCTTTTACATGTAGTTGTCCAGTTTGAAGAGGCTATCTCTGCCCATTGTATACCAGTTGTTTTTTAAATAGTGTCAAGATCTAACTCTATTTTAGAAAAAAAGTGAAACTAAAGGAGAATAACAGGAGACTGGTTAAGTAGAGAGGTATTTCTCTTAAAGTATTGTGGATCCTAGTGTTAATTGATTGTTTTTGCGAAAACTAAATTGCCGTCAATGGGAATATGGTTCTGACTGCTTCAAGTTCTGTATGAATTCATTATGCCTCTCCGACCATCTGCCATGTGCGAACGTAATTCTTCCTACTATTTTTCTGTATTTGAACCTCAGAGAATCCTTTGGTTACGTAGTATTTTGTCTCCATTTTGTGCAAATGCATCATTTAGGTATTAAAACTGCCTGTGTATTCAGTTCAGTTCAGTCACTCAGTTGTGTCCAACGCTTTGCGACCCCATGGACTGCTGCACACCAGGCTTCCCTGTCCATCACCAACTCCTGGAGTTTACTCAAACTCATGTCCATCAAGTTGGTGATGCCATCCAACCATCTCATCCTTTGTCCTCCCCTTTTCCTCCCGCCTTCAATCTTTCCCAGCATCAGTGTCTTTTCCAGTGAGTCAGTTCTTCGCATCAGGTGGCCAAAGTATTGAAGTTTCAGCGTCAGCATCAGTCCTTCCAATGAATATTCAGGACCGATTTCCTTTAAGATGGACTGGTTTGATCTCCTTGAATCCAAGGGACTCTCAAGAGTCTTCTCCAACACCACAGCTCAAAAGCATCAGTTCTTCAGCACTCAGCTTTCTTTATAGTCAAACTCTCACATCCTTACATGACTATGGGAAAAACCATAGCTTTGACTAGATGGACCTTTGTTGGCAAAATACTGTCTCTGCTTTTTAATATGCTCTGTAGTGAGGTCATAACTTTTCTTCCAAGGAGCAAGCATCTTTTAATTTCATGGCTACAGACACCATCTGCAGTGATTTTGGAGCCCAGCAAAGTAAAGTCTGTCACAGTTTCCATTGTTTCCCCATCTATTTGCCATGAAGTGATGGGACCCAATGCCATGATCTTAGTTTTCTGAATGTTGAGTTTTAAGCCAACTCTCACTCTCCTCTTTCACTTTCATCAAGAGGCTCTTTAGTTCTTCTTTGCTTTCTGCTCTATGTGTGGTGTCATCTGCATATCTGAGGTTATTGATATTTCTCCCAGCAATCTTGATTGCAGCTTGTATTTCTCATGATGTACTCTGAAAATAAGTTAAATAAGCAGGGTGACAATATACAGCCTTGACCACTCCTTTCCCGATTTGGAACCAGTCTGTTGTTCCATGTCCAGTTCTAACGGTTGCTTCTTGACCTGCATATAGATTTACCAGGAGGAAGGTCAGGTGGTCTGGTTTTTCCATCTCTTTAAGAATTTTCCACAAGAATAATTAAAGCAGTTCTACCTGGTGCTAATGCAGTGATAAATATAAATGTAAATATGGCATCTGGAATCTCATAATAATGCTTCATTTAAAGTGATCCCAAAGATCTAGAATATAGCTATTAAAAAAAAAATCTAAATAGAAAGCTAAAATTTAAAACATCTGTCAAATGAGATGGCTGACAATCCATCTGGAAGTCATGTGTGGAAAAGGAGAAGGATTCTAGAGACAGGTAATAACTGAAAAGAAGTTGGTTAATGGAATGAAGGCTTTTGGCGGAACATTCCAGGAGTTTCCCTGTGTTCCTTGGTATTGCTTCCAATAGTTGAATCCAGGGGAGCAGTGGTGGAGTGAAAAGGGAACCGCATCCTGGCAACAGCCCCTCTAGACTTTGGGGCTGTTCTAACAGAGCTCTCCAGCCTGTGAGCAGGGCAAGACAGCTGCCAGGAGGATGAGCCATCCGGGTGTCAGAATGTATACAGTCGGCTCCTCCAGAGCAGAGCAGTGACTCTCAAAGCCTGGTTCCAGACTGACTGCATCAGCACCAGCTGGCAGCTTGTTAAAAATGCAGCTTTTCAGCCCTACCCCTACTCAATCAGGAAACTTGGGGTGGGGCCTCAGGGTGACGTTCTAACAAGCCCTCCAGGGGGTTCTGATTCACTCTAAAACTTGAAAACTGCTGCTCCAAAAAATGAGTCAAGGATAGAGAATTAAAGAGTCTGACCATACCAGAATTTCAAGTTTAAAAATTTTCTACTTCTGCCTGAAAGTTTACCTAATTGGCAAAACTAACTTTTGCTTATATACAACCTTAAAAAAAAATAATTATGAGACTATTATGTTAAAAAAAAAAATCTATTCTTGTAGTGTGTAAATTGTGAAGTGTATTTTTATGAAATGGATTTTACATTAGCTTGGCGATTAAAAGAAGTTCCTGTAGACTCAGTGTAGATTTACGATACTTCCTCTAGGACACTGGTTGAAACCATTTAGCATTTGTTCTCCTTCCAATACACAGATGTCAAAGGGCAAGCAAGAGAGGACATGTTATCCATGGACAGAAAGCAGAGCTAAGCGCAGCTTCCATAGCTTCCCTTCCTAAGAAGTTCGAAGCTTCTCTTGCTAATGCTTGGCATATTGTCACTACACAGCTAATCCTCAGTGAAGGATGAGAGGTACAATCCGGTTAGGAATCTGAACGCTTTTGGTGAGTTTTGAGCAACGTTAGGTAGGATGAACTACCTGGAAGTTCTTCCCTCTTGGCAAAATTCCATAGTCTGAACTTAAAGGAAATGCCTTTGCATTGCTTTGAAAAGGAAAAAACAAGTCAAGGAAGTAAATTCCTTAGATAACTGAAAAACATTTTGATATGTTTTCCCCAAGAAATACCTTAATAAATTAGTAAGAGTTAAAATGGAAGAAGAGATTTGAAATGTATAACTGACAAAGATTAGTATCCAGAATATGGTAAAGAGTATCTACCCTGTTTTTAAAGATAACACAATATAAAAATGGGCAGAGGCTCTTCATAGAGTAAGGAACACCACTGCGTCTAAGTGACGAAGGCCAAGAGCATAAAAAGAGGCACAGCCTCTTCACAACTCAGCAAAATGCAAATTAAAACCGCAGTGAAACATCATTTCATATCCGCCAGAGTGGGTACAAATACCCCACGTCTGATAATACCAGTGGTTAGCAAGGATGAACAACATGAATTGTCATGCACTGAATCTTCCAGGAATCTAAATTGATACAACCACTTTGAAAGTAGTTTAACATTACCTAGTAAAGTTGGTAATACCATACCGTTGTCCCAGCAATTCCATTCCTAGCTTTGGACAACTTGGAGAAACTCTTGCATGTGTATACCAAGTAAATAGGCAACAAGCAGCCTATTTCACAGCAGAAAAATAGAGCAGGAAAGACTGCAGGTCTTCAGATGTCCATTTATACATTGGAATATTATATAGAAATGAAAAGGAAAGAATTTCAGCTCTAAATATGAATGCAAAGCAATGTTGAGTATAAAAAGCAAGTCATACTTGTGGACATGGTGTGGGGAGGGAGAGTGAGATGAATAAAGCAAGCATCAACATATACCCACTATCAGGTGCAGGATGGTAGCTAGTGAGAAGTTGCTTGTAGTACAGGGAGCCCAGTCTTGCGCTCTGTGATGACCTGGAGGGATGGGATGTGGGAGGGGAGGGAGGGAATGTTTGTATAATTATGGATGATTTGCATTGTTGTATGGCAGAAACCAACACAGCATTGTAAGAAATTTTTAAAATTAAATAAATATATCAGGAAAAAGAGAAGATACATAATGTACAAGTCCACATGTGTATATGTACCAAAAATAGCAAAACTAAAACTGTTTAAAGATATGTACATTTGAGGTAAAACTGTAAAGAAAGTAAGAGAATGATTAATTAAAAATTCAATACTTCATCTGGCTACTACTTCTAGAGGAAGGGATGGAAAGGGGAACATGAGAGTACTAGTAATGTTCTCTTTCTGAGGCTGGGTTATATGTTCTCATGGTGTTCATTTTGTTAATCTTTAAGCAATACTATTCAGTGCTTTGTGTGACAGATTTTACTTTGGGATAAGGAGCCACTCTTGGAGTAATCTGTTCAGTCACTTTAAGGGATGTCATGTTCCAAACCTATAGATCCTGAGTGGCATGTAACATTGCCTTTGCCCCTAATGCCTCATTCCGGTCATATTGCCTGCTACGGTACCTTATTAGTAAGACTGAAATGGAGCAGGACCCTATGGATATTGTCCTTCGTGTCCTCTACCTGCTTTTTTTCTGTGGAAACTATTTAGCTAAAGAATAAGCTTAATCAGAGAAGTGCGAACATGAAGAAACAAAGGAAAACAGTCAAAGGAGGCCAAATAACACTAGTTTAGCCATTAAGCAAAGTCAGGGACTTTCAGTTCCTCCTCAAAGGCTGTATGTATGTGTTAGTCACTCAATTATGTCTGACTCTTTACTACCCCATGGACTGTAGCCCACCAGGCTCTTCTGTCCCTGGAATTCTCCAGGTAGGAATACTGGAGTGGGTAGCCATTCCCTTCTCCAGGGATCTTCCTGAACTAGAGATTGAACCCAGGTCTCCTGCACTGCAGGCAGATTCTTTACTGTAAGCTACAATAAATTCCAGGAACAGAGGGGCCTGGCAACCTAGAGTCCATGGGGTTGCAAAGGGTCAGACATGACTGACACATACACAAGGGTTGTAGATAATGTTTTGAGCCATGTCCTGTGAGCTGTAATAGATACTGAAACCCCCACCAGTGGAGAAGTTAGTTACATGATGACCAGATTGTAGCCAAGACTTAAGTTGACACAATTCCAAGAGCTGGCCTTAAGAAATGGAAACCAACCAACCCTGGAACTAAAGATTAACTGTACTTAAAACATATCAAGATGATGCTGATCAGACCACCAATGACCAATTTCAGATGCCTGTCAGAGGTGACTGTGCTGTTTCTGTATGTAGCCCCCTCCCTTGGCCTATAAAAGCTCTAGCCCACTGATTGTTGGCCAGGAGAGTGGGGGTTGGCCTTTGGACAACCCCCACCCCCAGCTTCTGGCATCCAAAATAAAGCAAAGTGTCCTTTTCACCAACCTTGCCTCTCTATTGGCTTTTAAGCAGTGAGCAGCTGAACCCCACTTTTGCAGGATGACCGTTTATTTTATGGCCCAAGCTGGAACACTTGAGAGTAAGGTGAGGGGATGCTCAAAATAATTAATACTTATTTCTTTGAAGTATTTATTAAGCACAGTGTTGGCTTTATTGTATGCTATAAACCTCATGGCAAACAGATGGGGAAATGATCGACAGTGAGAGACTTTTATTTTTTGGGGCTACAAAATCACTGCAAATGGTGACTGCAGCCATGAAATTAAAAGATGCTTGCTCCTTGGAAGAAAAGCTATGACCAACCTAGACACAATATTCAAAAGCAGAGACACTACTTTGCCAGTCAAAGCTATGGTTTTTCCAGTAGTCATGTGTGGATGTGAGAGTTGGACTATAAAGAAAGCTGAGTGTCAAAGAATTGATGCTTTTGAACTCTGGTGTTAGAGAAGACTCTTGAGAGTCCTTTGGACTGCAAGGAGATTCAACCAGTCCATCCTAAAGGAAATTAGTCCTGAATATTTATTGGAAGGACTGATGCTGAAGCTGAAACTCCAGTGCTTTGGCCACCTGATGTGAAGAACTGACTCATTTGAAAAGACCGTGATGCTGGGAAAGATTGAAGGCAGGAGGAGAAGGGGAGGACAGAGGATGAGATGGTTGGATGGCATCACCGATGAACATGAGTTTGAGTAAACTCTGGGAGTTGGTGATGGACAGGGAATCCTGGCGTGCTGCAGTCCATGGGGTCACAAAGAGTCAGATATGACTGAGTAACTGAATTGAACTGATAAACCTCAAAAATATGTTAAACTACATTAAAGACTTTTTGAATTGATTGTTCAAACATTAAAAAATAGCAAAAGCTGATTACTCTTAGTACATATTCATGTACTTATCAGTTTCTTACCCTTATCTGTCTCAAATACCATATCACTGATACTTTAATGAAGGAAGTATTTTTTCAAAATGTTTTCTATTTTTTCCTCTGTAGTTACCTGCCACCTTCTTTAAAATTGCATTTTATGGTTAATATATTTGAAAGTGCTAATACCTTCTATTGAATAGTCTCCACAAACTTTATTGTTTTTAGTTGAGAAGATACACTCCCTGGATGCTTGGTAAGCATGTATTCTTAAAGTTGAAAGTACAGAGGAGGTTTACCAAGCTTAGTAATGACAATAATGATAATAATTATGTGTTCAAAAAAGCGAAAAATAATCCAGGGTTGCTGCTAAACCAGATGAGGTGCCAGCAGAACAGGTGTAAGCCAGACCCATCTAGGGCTGTTATACAAAATGCCTCTAATTTAACATCTGCGTAAGTACAGCTCCATTTATTTGCTTGTTATTGGACCCAGATGTTTGCTAGCTGACAGACCCCTGTAGTGAACCTTCCTTTCTTCGTAGGAGATGAAAACACATAAAAGGATCCATAAAGTGTTGCTAGTTTGAGGAGGAAAATGTATTAGTAAAAATATTAAGTTAGGAGAAATTGGGAGAAGGGAGTAGAAAGTGTATCTCAACTTTAAAGTACTGGGCGTTTTACAGCCGAAAAATTTAGCCACATCGCTAAGTCTCAGGATTATTTCTTAATCACACAGAAACATTTGTGAGAAAAATGATCCACATATGTAGCTAGAATTTATAGAAATACTTCATTTTTATTTCATACTTTTTGTGATTCTTATTTTAAGTATTTTTTTCCTGTGGTACAGTCCTGCTGTATCTGGAAAGATGCTGCTGTTTGAGTCACTTCAGAGCTGTTTGGGAGGGATGGACATGGTGAGGAAATGGTGAGATCCTTTCCTATCACCAGACCCACCTGACCAATCTTTCCGGTCAGTGGATGACATATTGCAGCATAGTATTGAGTTTTTTTCTAAAGCATTTTTCAGAATGCTATGTCGTTTTTTTTTTTTGTTTTTTTTTTTTACTTTAAAGATGCCTTTTCCTAATAATGTTAGTATGTATTGTTTAGAATATATATAATATTTCATATTTAAAAAATAATCAGTACACTTTCTTCAGAATTTTATTTCAACTTGGAATCTAGATTACTTTGCCAGATAAATGTATTATTTTCATAATGCAGCAAAACATAAATTAGAAGGAAAAAATGCCTTATCAAAAATATTTTTAAAATGCACCTTCTCATTTTTTTCCAATGGCCACTTCTCCTGTGGAAAGTATATTAATATCCCCTCTACATTGAGTCAAAATAATGTTCTTCTAAGCAGTTTATAGCAAAACAAGCATACCTCAAACATACTGTGCTTAAACAAAGTACTCTGGTAGCGCTCATTTGAAAACCATTGATGGAAAAAATTATATTTTGATACATAAATTCTTCCCCCCTAAAACTCAGTTATCAGGAAATCTAAGTACTATCAAGAAGCTGTTTTAATGGATTTGAATTTTATTTGCTCCTTCACCTCTTTCTTCCTAGTTGTGGCTTTCTCTTTTCATTTGGTTGCTTTTTGTCAACAAAAGACAAAAGGTAAAGGCATTTAATGATTCATAGAGGAGGGTAGTGCGTGATATATGGTCAAAGAATTTACCATACATGGAAATTACATTTCACTTAACCTAGAATAGATCGAAGTAAGGTGGACATGACATAACATTTTAAATGTTTTTGTTTTCTCTCCATAGTTTTGAGAAAAAAAATCACTTCTCAGTGTACTGGATAGCAAAAATTAAGTGACTTCCTCTACTGCAAACCATGGCACTGTCGTTCCGGAAGGACTTAGAAAAATACAAGGATCTGGATGAAGACGAACTCCTTGGGAATCTGTCAGAAGTAGAACTGAAACAACTGGAAACTGTTCTGGATGATCTTGACCCTGAGGTAGGTGCTAGGTCATAAAGAGAAATGAAATAATTTTTGAAACCCTTTGATACTAAGTAGCTGCCTTCGAGCACTTATCTTTTTCATGGCTTTTCCCTGACACTGCCCTCCCACCCCTCCTCTTTATCCAAATAAACTTTTGCCTCTTCAGTTCCCCCACTTTTGCCTTGTATCTCTAGTAACATAACTAGTCTAAGCATTTTTTCCAACGTTTTTATTTTCAAACATATCCCGAAATTTTCTCCCTTTTAAGAAATCTTTTCTCTCTGGGCAGGGAACAATGTTTTGGGTAAAATACAGCATATGCCAGCCTCTGTGCCTCTTCAGGGCTTCTATATCAGGATGGTTGCGGTGTAGAAAGTGTCTCTAGAAGGTTCTTCATGACCTTAAATCTAATGCTTACTTTTCTGAAAGATGCTGAACAAACTGGATCAAGGTTTCCAGTCATTGGTAGAATAGATCTAAGTAGACTGTGGGCAGTACTGCAATCCATGTAAAGCAGACCTGAATATATGTTTTGTTTTGCAAAATGGATGTTGTTTATCTTATACATTACTTAAGGCTAAGGTAGAGATCCTTGATCCTTGAACATTATTAATCCCTGATACGTTTCCGGGGGTAGCAGCAGTTGGGTGGGGGGGTGAAGGTAAGTGGCAGTGAGGGGAGAACACTGAGTTTATGCCTCCCTAATCTGAAGGTAATGACTATTTGCTGGGCTTCTTTTCTTTACCATGTTTTATTATGCCAAGACATTGATTTTTAGTGCCTTTTACGGATTGTAGTAGAGTTTGTTTTATGAAAGTGTTCTTGTCACTACCACACGTTTATTTCCTGCTAGAATATTTTTTAAATTTTATTGAGCATTACACTCCTATTCTCAGCATTACTTCAGCACTTGGTTAATGTGTCTGTACTACAGATCAAATCCCTTAACCATAATTGTTATTGTAAGGAAGATTTTTTAGTGCACCTAAGTCTGTAGGATAACTCAGAATAACAGTGCTCTTTTGCATGTCACAGCAGAATCTTCCCCAGGCATTTTAACCTGTCAGACCTATTTGAATCAAACAGTAGGAACATAAAGCTTTCATCTAGTCCAGAGTTTCTCAGCCTTGGCACTGTTGACATTTGGGGCTGGGTAATTCTTTGCTGTAGGCTGTCTGATGCATTATAGGATGTTTAGCAGCATCCTAGACCCCTGCTCACTACATACTAATAGCACACCCTCCTGTTTTAAAATGTACCTGGGATTTTGTTTTAATCAGGTCTGGTAAGATGACATGTAAGAATAACTTACTTGAAAGAAGAGTTTATTACTTACAGTTCCCAACAGCAGGAGGCACACCAAGCTGCGCAGGGCCGCCAGGGGAAGCAGGGGGTTGGCCAGGAGTCAGAAGGAATGAGGAGCAAGTATGGCCTAGAACTTGTATTGTATTGTGCTTTCCACGGGAAAAAATAGGTGAGACAGAGTAAGCAAGTGTGGGCAAGCGTAGGATTGGGCAGTTTGAATAATTTCAGTGTCTCTGGGCTACAGGAGTGGCTTCTAGTTATCTGGTATCTGGTCCTGGGCCGATTTAGGGCAGAGCAAGTATTGGCTTTGTGTGTGAGAGGTAGAAGAGGTGGTTGGGGATGTAGTCTCTGGTTTCGTATGAAAGGCACACTGATGACAGACAAGAGTTGTTTGCTATCCATAGGAACTGGTTAGCCCTGCGAGGGGCGTGCTTTCCAGGATTAGCAAGGCCCCCACAATGTCAAAGCATCCTAAAATACAGAAAATTTAAAATATGGTTAACATGCTTTCCTGCCAGTTGTGACGATCAAAAATATTTCCAGATCTTGCCAGTCGTCCCCTGGGGTACAAAAACACCCTTAGTTGAGAAAAATTGACCTAGCTCTTGTCCTCTGTTTCACAGATAGAAAACAAAAAGTTAGGTGACTTGCCTCAGTTTTACAATTGTGGAAAGACCTGAGACTAGATCCTTCACTACCTGATTGATGCCTGGTAGAGTCTGGTGGGCTTTCTGTTAAATGACAGTGAGTCCCCTTTAATTTGTGCCTTATGCTGTAGGTCTAAAAGCTGATGGCTTTTATTTTCTTATTTGGAAATCCATGGCCTGCTTCTTGTATGGAGAGACTTGAGTTCTAACTTTTGGATGTATTTTGTAAACTCCCCAATCCTAGTTGTGACTCCCTGATCCCTGGTACTATTAGTTGAGACTAGAAGAACAGTGATGTTTATTGACAGCTTGATGCAGTGTGAATATGATATTTCATTATAAATATTTTGGAGGGCTATTTTACTTTCCTTATGCTACATTCAGTTTACTCATTTGCTAACTTAAATGTTTTTTGAAACTTCTGTCTCCAAAAGACAGCCAATCAGTCTAGGCAAAAGCTATTTTTTCAGTTCTAAACTGGGAATTAATTATTACAACAGCATTTCACTGTAAGGGAGAAGCATGTAATTTTAATGAGATTTTTATCTATTTATTAATAGATAAAATATATTTTTATCTGTTAAGTAATTATGATCTATTAACTTACTCGATTAAAGTGTACTTCTAATAAAACTTAGCTTTTGGCCTCCAAAGCCAGATAGCTCTCATTTATTTTGTGGTCAAAAACTGTATTTAAGGAGCCAGGATTCCAGCTAATGTATCATTTAAAACCTGTATGTTTAATATGGGCTTAAATAGGCAGGTGGAACACTGCAACTCTATTGCTACCACCATGAAATAGCAGTATATGTATAAGGGTCTTATTGATAGTGAAGGGAAGTAGCTTGTATTAATTTGCCTTAATGAGCATTTTTCTTTAAAAATATCCTTGGGATTTCCCTAGTGAACTAGTGGTTAAGACTGCGCCTTCCAATGCAGGGAGTGAGAGTTTGACCCCTTGTCCAGTAGGTAAGATTCCACATGCTTTGAGGCCAAAAGAATCAGAATATAAAACAGAAGCAATGCTGTAACAAATTCAGTAAAGACTTTAAAATGGTCAACATCAAAACAATCTTTTTTAAAAAAGTATTCTCAAATCCTTATTCAGGGCCTACCTGATGGTCCAGTGGCTAGGACTCCATGCTCTCAATGCAAGGGACGCAGGTTTGATCCCTGGTCAGGAAACCAGGTCCCACATGGGGCAGCTAAATATCCTGCATGCCACAACTAAAGATCCCATGTGCCGCAACGAAGGTCAGAGGTGCCGAGTGCTGTAACTGGGACCTGGCACAGCCAAATGAATACATAAAATAAATGTATTTTTAAAGTTTTTATTCAATAACTATTGGATGTGGGAAGCAACCTATATATCTCAGGTACTATGCTAGGCTTAGGGATGCAAGAGTGATCTAAACAAAAGCGTGGTCTTTGCCCTCATGAGACAGGCTGGTAGGAGTTGGGGGAGTTAGACATTAATCAAATAATCAAGCCTATAAGAGCATATAATGGGAGGTCAGGAAAAGTTTTCCGTGGAGGGATGAAGTTGCATTCTGGAAAATGAATAACAAAAAAATATGGACAGAGCGTCCCAGGGAAGGAAGTACATGGCAGGTAAAAGGGAGGAGCAGGGCTGATGTAGCTAGAATGGAGAGGGTGTGTGAGGTGAGGCTGGGGTAACCTCTAGGGTGGGGGGATGGGGTGGAGTGAAGGTTGAAGAGTATTTGGCAACTGATCCAGGGAGACCAGTTGAGAGGCCTCTGTAATTTTCCATCCCAGCTTGGATCGTAGTATAGACCAGAGTAATTGTCTGGTCTACAATTAGAGGTGGAGGAAAGTTAGACAGCTCTTTAGGAAGTAAAAATGGCAGGATTGTTGGTTGAGAATGGTTTCCTCATGTGAAGCTCTTGCCTTGATTTCAAAGCCAGAGGGTAGACATCTTGTGTTTCTTTTTTTTTGTTCTTATAGACAGTTTTGTGTTGTAGAAACATTTTTGGTGCATGGTGAGGAACAGATCTCTTTTGTATTTCATCTTGAAAGATGAACTTTTGTGTAATACATGCAAAATTACATGAAGAAAACACAAAAGATGAATTTTATGAAAATTATTGTGGATTTCAGCAAATGGCCAGAGTTGAAATGCCATACCATATTTTTAGTTATACAATGAAAATTTGTTTTTATCATTATCCATATAAGATTACCCCAATGAAAAATGATCTTAAAACAGCCAGGAGATTCAACATCCTCACGAATATTGGGAGGTACTTCATAACAGAGTTGGCCCTTTTATTTGACTTTTTGTCTGCCTCCCGTTTTCAAAGCAAAGAATACTTAAGAACTGTGAGACAAGGTAATATCACCTCTTTGGTTTTTGACAAGCAAAAGGATGACCCTTTTGTCATTGTCTAGTCACTGCTTGTCATTCTTGGGCTTAGTGAAAATACAGAGTAGGACCTAAAAAAGAAAACTTTAGTCCATCGCCTCCCACCTCTCCCCCAACTGTCAGTTGCTCCGTGCACTCAAAAAGTCTGTACCCATGTGGAAACCTAGGGATATAACTCTGGCCATAAGAATCTCTGAGTGTCTTAGTGCACGAGTAGCCAATGACAGTGGTTGCTCCAAATACATCCTAGTTCTGATGTATACACACATAAGTCCATATAGAAGTTGAACACGTTGCATTTAAACACAAACATGTAAATGTTAATTGCCTGATATCCTGTATAGATATACTGTATGTATACATAGTTTTCTTGTGAAAAAAATCTTTATGATGAAATAGACATTATGAAGGACTATGATGTATATAGTCATTTAGCATTCTTTTGCAATGAATGTTACAATATTTTCTGTATATACATATATGTTGAGCTGTTATTAAGCATCACAAACTATTTTTTGTTACTGTCCCAGGACACTTAAAAAATAAAGGGTGTTTCCTGCTAGTAGAATACTCTCTGAAGAAGAGGTGCTGTGCCTATTTAAATAATAGTATAAGTTAATTTTACCTAATTTTAAAAAACTTCATTTGGAATACTTTTATGTTGCTGCCCTCGAACCCTATGATGAAGTCTTTAATGCCTACATCTCATTCTAGTCTATAATTCTTTCTTAGATGGGTAACATCTGGATGCATACAGCATTAGCGTTCTTGCTGGTCATAATGGCTGATTCATTCTCTTTGGCAGAACGCCCTTCTGCCTGCAGGGTTCCGGCAGAAGAACCAGACATCAAAGTCTGCCACAGGGCCATTTGATCGAGAACACCTCCTTTCATATCTGGAGAAGGAAGCTTTGGAGCATAAGGACAGGGAAGACTATGTGCCCTACACTGGAGAAAAAAAAGGTAAGTACAAAACTTTGAAGCACAAAACATGATTCAGTAGCACTTGATTTTTTTTTCTTATAGGTAGAACTGAAGAAAATATTTTTAAAGCTGCATCATGGATAGCCTCAAAGATATAATACTGTTGACTTTAAAAATTATTAGGTAATTTGGGCATTTCTTTTACATTCAATAACTTGGCCCATAAGTTCCTTGTTAATGATTTGTTAGTGAGGTTTTATTACATAGTGATTTTTAGTTCTCTGAGGAACTCTTTAGTTCTCAACTGTAACATATACTAAAAGTTAACTGAGGTAAAATTTTAAATGGAATACTACATTACAAAATGCAGTGATGTCAAAGTGCCACTCAACTCTAACTCTTAAGTTTAAAGTGGAATGCCATTAAAAAAAATTCAGGTCATATTTTCAAAGACTCTTTTTAAGACCCTACAGCCTTCTTTATTAAGTCAATGATTCATAACCATTATAATTTTAATTATCAATGCTTCATAATTATTACTTTGGGAAATTCTTCAAGAACAGGTCCTTCCCACTAAAGATTTTGACCTTAGCTGGCCTCAGTGGAGAACGAGTACAGCTATATTTTTTAAAGCTCTCTATATAATAATATTTCAGAGAAGGCAATGGCACCCCACTCCAGTACTTTTGCCTAGAAAATCCCATGGACGGAGGAGCCTGGTAGGCTGCAGTCCATGGGGTCACTAAGAGTCAGACAGGACTCAGTGACTTCACTTTCACTTTTCACTTTCATGCATTGGAGAAGGAAATGGCAACCCACTCCAATGTTCTTGCCTGGAGAATCCCAGGGACGGGGGAGCCTCATGGGCTGCCGTCTATGGGGTCTCACAGAGTCGGACACAACTGAAGCGACTTAGCAGCAGTAGCAGCAGCATATAATAATATTTAACATGAAACAGGTTAAGTTTCTCAGCTTTCAATACAGGTTGGCCCGAGAAGCCAGATTCTGCTTGCTTTCTGTTGAGAATACTGTGCATGGAGCACTGGGGAATGGTGGCAGCAGTAGAGCTGATCTTCAGTTCTTCCAGGCACTGCTTTGACATCTGAATCCTTCATAGACCAGGCAGGGAGAATGGTTAGAGCATGGTGCTTTCTCCTAGGGAGGCTTTAGCTTTTTATTCAGGAAGGAAGCCATTCTCAAGAATATGGCCACAGCCCTGTCACAGGGTTACCCCTTAGCTACAGGCAAAGGGAGAAAATTCATTTTAGCATTTTCATCTCTGTAATAGACAAAGGTTGTGGATGGCTTTTGAATCAGTATTCACAAAGTCTGCATCAGGCCTTTTCAAAATTACCTATTATCCCCAACTCCTTTGCTCTTTTTATCAACCCCATATCCCCCTCATCTCTAGTTGAGAATCAGTGCCTTACTTAGATACTTATATTTGTCAGTGTTCTACAGAGAAAGAAAACCAAAAGGGTGTGTGTGTCTGTGTGTACAGACAGATTTATTTATTCATTTGTTCATTCATTCCTTTTTGTAAAAATTGAGGTATAGTTGATATATGAAATAGAAGTTTCAGGTATATAACACAGTGATTCACATTTTTAAGGGTGATACTTCATTTGGTTATTAAAAGTGATTCACATTTTTAAAGGTGATACTTCATTTGGTTATTAAAAATATTAGCTATATTCCCTGTGCTGTATAATGTATCCTTGTAGCCTGTTTATTTTATACATAATGTGTGTGTCTGTGTGTTCATTTGTGTCTACCTCTTTGCAACCCCATGGACTGTAGCACACCAGGCTTCTCTGTCTATGAAATTTTTCAGGCAAGAATACTGGAATGGGTTGCCATTTCCTACTCCAGGGGATCTTCCTGACCCAGGAATCAAACCCACATCTCTTGAGTCTCCTGCACTGGCAGGCAGATGCTTGACCACTGAGCCACCTGGGAAGCCCACACATAGTAGTTATGCCTATTAATACCCTGTCCCTATTTTTCCCCTCCCCCTGTCTTCCCCTGCTGGTAACCACTAGTTTGTCTTCTGTATCTGTGAGTCTGCTGCTTTTTTGTTATATTCACTAGTATATTCTCTGTTTTTTAGATTCTACATGTAAGTGATAACATACAGTATTTGTCTTTGTCTGACTTACTTCACTAAGCATAATACCATCTGAGTTTATCTGTTTTGTTTCAGATGGCAAGATTTCATTTTTTTTTTTTATAGCTGAGTAGTATTCCATTGTGCATACATACCACAACTTCTTTATCTGTTCATTTGCTGATGAACACTTAGGTTGCTCCCATGTCTTGGCTGTTATGTTATAAATAATGCTGCTGTGAATACTGAGTGCATGTGTCTTTTTGGATTAGCATTTTTATTTTTTTCAGATATATACCCAGGAGTGGAATTGCTGGATCATATGGTAGTTCTGTTTGCAGTTTTTTGAGGAACCTCCATACTGTTCCACAGTGGCTACCCCAATTTACATTCTCACCAAGGGTTCCCTTTTCTCTACATCCTTACCAACTTTTGTTATTTGTATTCTTTTTGATGATAGTCATTCTGACAGGTGTGGTGTGATATCTCATTATGATTTTAATTTGCATTTCTCTGATGATTAATGATGTTGACATGTGCCTGTTGGCCATATGTTTGTCTTCTTTGGGAAAATGTCTCTTTAGGCCTTTTGTCCATTTTTAATTTTTTTTTTTTTTTGATGTGTTTTATGAGCTATTTATGTATTTTGGGTAGTAACTCTTTATCAGTCATATTATTTGCAGATTTTTTTTCCCATTCAGTAGGTTGTCTTTTCATCTAGTTGGTGATTTCCTTTGCTGTGCAAAAAGCTTTCAAGTTTAATTACATCCTTTTGTTTATTTTTGCTTTTCCTTTGCCTTAGGGGACAGATCCAAAAAAGGACTGCTAGGATTTATATTAAAGAGTATTCTGTGTATGTTTTCTTCTGGGATTTTTATGGTTTCCAGTCAGACATTTAGGTCTTTAATCCATTTTGAGTTTATTTTTGTATATGGTATTAGAGAATGTTGTAATTATATTATTTTACAAGTAACTGGCTAGTTTCCCCAGCACCACGTATTGAAGAGACTGTCTTTTCTCTGTTGCATATTCTTGCCTCTTTTATCATAGAAGATTTGACCATAAGTGCATGGGTTTATTTATGGGCTCTCTATTCTTTTCATTTGATCTGTGTTTCTCTTTTTGTGCCAACACCATGCTGTTTTGATACCTGTGGCTTTGTAGTATAGTCTGAAGTCAAGGGAGCCTGATTCCTCCAGCTTCATTTTTATTTCTCAAGATTGTTTTAGCTACTAGGGGGTCTTTTGTGTTTCCATATGAATTTTAAAATTATTTGTTGTAATTCTGTAAAAAAGAAAAAATGCCTTTGATACTTTGATAGGGATTACATTGAATCTGTAGATAGCCTTGGGGAGTATGATCATTTTAACAATATTAATTATTTGAATTCATGAACATAGTATGTCTTTCCATCCGTTTGTGTTGTCTTCAGTATCTTTCCTCATTGTCTTAAAGTTTTCTGAGTACAGGTCTTTTACCTCCTTAGGCAGGTTTGTTCCTAAGTATTTTATTCTTTGATGCAGTTGTATAATAGGTTGTTTCCTCAGTGAAAATAGATTTATTATAAGGAATTGGCTCATGTGATTATGGAGGCTTAGTAAGTCTAAAATCTGCCAAATAGGCTGGCAGGCTGGAGACCCAGGGAAGAGTTACAGTTGTAGCCCAAAGGCAGTCTTCTGTCAAAATTCCTTCTTGCTCTCATCGAAGATCAGCCTTAGTTCTGTTAAGGCCATCGACTGATAGTAAGACCCACCACATTATTGCTTCCTCAAAGACTACTGGTTTCAATGTTAATCTCATCCAAAAAATGCTTTCACAGAAACTTCTAGAATAATATTTGACCAAATAGCTGGGCACCATGCTCAGCCAAATTGGCGTATAAAATTAACCGTCACACTGCTGTAATGCTGGGTATGTCATGTTCGTCAGGTGTTTGGGGGCCAGAAAAGGCACTGAAAACCAATGCCTAGTTTTGAAGTATGGAAAATCACAAAGACAGAAAAAGCATCAATTTCTTTGCATTTGTCAAAGAAAAGACTGCTGGCTATATTTTCATATGTACAGCCATACTTGTAACACTATTTAAAGCTTCAGTCCTGTTTATATAGAGGAGCATAATTTTATAAGACTGCTTTTTACAATTATGTGCATTTCATATGGACTCAGGGTGTTAATGAGGGAGAACGGATGTAAGAAACAAAAGGAGAGATGTAAGAAAGATATGGTGGGAAAAATACAGAATTTGAGGACAAGAAGAGAAAAGAAGAGATGTGAAAGAGCTGCATTTGTCCTCAGCTGACCCAGGAAGCTCCCCAGTATGCTCTTGTGTTATCATCTCCAGTTACCTCGAAAAAGATCTTGGAGGGTTAGAGGAGATAGGAAAGAAGGCAGAGAATTGTGGAAAATAAGAAAATATCAAAAGAGAGAAATGATAGAGGTGGGGAATATGGTGATGATAGAAAAAAAATATTATATCCTTAACTATAATAGTTTTTGTTTCCTTTTATATAATCTTTTTTCTTATTTTTTACTTTGCATTGTAAATGGGTATGAAATAAATGGAACTGGCTGAATTAAAAAGTAATTTTGCATTCACAATTAGTGGTTTTCATTTTATAATACATTCAGTATTTTTACTGCCTCTTTCACCATATATGTCTGTTCAATACTATTTATAGGCAGCTATGATGCAGTGATTAGCACCACATCATTTTAAAAAATCAAGTTTTTATTGAAGTGTAACATAGTTACAGAATATGCCCAAATAAGGAGGATACAAATCAATGAACTATATAGTGAGCACACTCATGTAATCATCGCCAGGTCAAGACATCAGCACCTCCAGAAAGTCCCTTCATGCTTCCTCCCAGTCACTTGTCTTTCTTCTTCCCAAAGGTAACCACCGTCATAACTTTTAATACAGTCATTAGTTCTGCTTATTTTGACATTTGTGTAGATGGACTCATATAACCTGCATATCTGCTCTGCCTACTTCATATAGTTTTTGAGAGGATCAAATTTGTTCATGAATATAGTGAAAAATCAGTGTTAAAAATCTTTTATAGTGTAATCATTGTACAGGGTCATAAGGTGTTGTTACCAAATAAGAGATTTCCATTCTCTGTCATGGAGGAGTGGTTCAGAACCACATACATAAGTGTCTGTGTGTATGTTTTTAAAGATTTATTGATTTATTTTATATTTTGACTGTGGTGGATCTTCATTGCTGATGCAGGCTTTCTCTGATTGCAGCAAATGGGGGCTCCTCTCTAGGTGAGGTGAGTGGACTTCTCATTGCAGTGACTTCTTTTGTTGCAGAGCATAAGCTCTGAGTCACGTGGGCTCAGTAGTTGTCTCTAATGGGCTCTAGAGCTCGGGCTCAGTGGTTTTGAGTGCATGGGCTTAATTGCTCCACAGTATGTGGGATCTTGCCACACCAGGAATCGAACTGGTGTCCCGTGCATTGTAAGGTGGATTCTTAACCATTGGACCCAGGGAATGGGTCCAGGGAAACCCAAAGATAAGCTTTTGAGTTTCAACACTCTATCTGATGGAAGAAAACACTACCACCCACACTTGATGGAGCCAAGCCTTAAAAAGCATGTTACAAGTGTCTTAGACCTAACAAAGGACAAGTTTATCTTCATCAGTTGGGGAACTTTGGTTACAGAGCTCTGTTTTGAAATACAGCTAAAAGATGGCTCTAGGCTTTTTAAAGCCACTCTGGATCTCATCCTTAAGTTAGTTGGCCTTGGTTATCCATAGTCACTAATCTGCCTTCCTTTCTTTGGGTCTCATCCCCAAGATCTTGATCACATTCAGAATAAATTATCTACATCGCGTTAGCATACCTTCCAATCAAGCTAACTGTGAATCCCCTCCTTAGCTCTGAAAATTCAGAAGTTTGTTTTTTTAAGCTGCCTCTCCAGTGACTTGTTACCTGAACACCTGGGTTGAGTCGCAGGTTTCTTAATGCCTTATTTCACAGGAGATAGACTTTCAGATGAAGGATGTCTCCCTAGACAGAA
This sequence comes from Bison bison bison, assembly GCF_000754665.1. Taxonomy (NCBI): domain Eukaryota; kingdom Metazoa; phylum Chordata; class Mammalia; order Artiodactyla; family Bovidae; genus Bison; species Bison bison. The sequence continues at coordinate 1,273,042 of NW_011494690.1, read as the reverse complement.
GAGGTTCTCCTGGTTCTTCTTAAAACAATTTTGCAAACCTATTAAGAAATAAAAAACATTACTTTTTTGCTGTGCTCAGACTAGATAAGAATCCATAAAATGTGCCATTAGTCTCTAAAGCATTTTTCTTACTAAGATGACTGGTCTCAGAGTTCAGTCCCCACTGGCAGAATTAGCTTTCTGTGCCAGGGAATGTTATAGCAATTCACTCAGTTTCTTGAGCTCCTTCCAGCTCTTTCTAAAATCTCATAGGACCTTTCATTGTAAATTATTTTAAAAGATCAATCAGGTGACTCACTTCTTTTTTAAAGAAAAAAATTGGAAACTGCTGAAAGGAAAAGTTATCCAACTACTTTCTCATATTCTGGGACTAGATGATGATTAATTACACTTGCTACTTTTTCACTTAAAGGCACACTGTCTTTCTGGAGCTAAAATTATACAGAACTAGTGTGACGAAAGGGAATCCCCATAAAATTGAAAATTAGACATTTCATGATTTTTCTTTTTGACCATGACCAAAAACTATATACTCATGCCAAATTTCTCTTTCTGGATCATCTCAAAATGCCTTGAAAAGACCTACAGAGTAAGAATACTTGAGGGTTGTTATGTAGAAATAAATTAGTAATTTCAATTTGTGATTTGTGAAATAATTGTAGTTGTACATTTTATGGAATTAAAAGCATAGGTCAAAATCTGAGAAGGAGGAGTTAATCCTAATTAGGTGAATTTTAAGGCTTATATCTTCAATGCATTTGAGGAATGTTTTGTCCTACACTAATAAATGTTCTGCTTTTAATAATTGTAGTTTTTTTGACAGCAAGAGGAAGGTATTAGTCAGCTAATAAGGCATAGCTGTCAAAAGATATGTTAAAGATTGTTTTTAAGTACATTGTTTACAGTAGAATCCACAATACACATCTATTAGGTCATCTAAATCTAACCATCTTGTGCTGATACTGGAAAGCGAAGTCAAATGGGCCTTAGGAAGCAGCACTGCAAACAAAGCTAGTGAAGGTGATAGAATTCCAGTTGAGCTATTTCAAATCCTAAAAGATGATGCTGTGAAAGTGCTGCACTCAATATGCCAGCAAATTTGGAAAACTCAGCAGTGGCCACAGGACTGGAAAAGGTCAGTTTTCATTCCAGTCCCAAAGAAAGGAAATGCCAAAGAATGTTCAAACTACCACACAATTGCACTCATCTTACTGCTAGCAAAGTAATA
>NW_011494690.1:1268872-1271652 GCF_000754665.1 Bison bison bison | reverse complement strand
AGTTCCAAAAAAACATCTACTTCTGCTTTATTGACTTATGCCAAAGCCTTTGACTGTGTGAATCACAACAAACTGTGGAAAATTCTTCAAGAGATGGGAATACCAAACCACCTTACCCGCCTCCTGAGAAATCTGTATGCAGGTCAAGAAGCAACAGTTAGAATCAGACATGGAACAATGGACTGATTCCAAATTGGGAAAGGAGTATGTCGAGGCTGTATATTGTCACCCTGCTTATTTAACTTATATGCAGAGTACACCATGCAAAATGCCAGACGGATGAGGCACAAGCTGGAATTAAGATTCCTGGGGAAAATATCAATCACCTCAGATATGCAGATGACACCACCCTTATGGCAGAAAGTGAAGAACTAAAAAGCCTCTTGATGAAAGTGAAAGAGGAGAGTGAAAAAGTTGGCTTAAAATTCAACATTCAGAAAACTAAGATCGTGGCATCTATTCCCACCACTTCATGGCAAATAGATGGGGAAACAGTGACAGCCTTTATTTTGGGGGGGCTCCAAAATCACTGCAGATGGTGACTGCAGCCATGAAATTAAAAGATGCTTGCCCCCTGGAAGAAAAGCAACCTAGACAGCATATTGAAAAGCAGAGACGTAACTTTGCCAACAAAGGTCCATCTAGTCAAGGCTATGGTTTTTCCAGTAGTCGTGTATGGATGTAAGAGTTGGACTATAAAGAAAGCTGAGCACTAAAGAATTGCTGCTTTTGAACTGTGGTGTTGGAGAAGACTCTTGAGTGTCCTTTGGACAGCAAGGAGATCCAACCAGTCCATCGTAAAGGAAATCAGTCCTGAATATTCATTGGAAGGTCTGATGCTGAAACTCCAATAGTTTGGCCACCTGATTGAGGAACTGACTCATTGGAAAACACCCTAATGCTGGGAGAGATTGGAGGCAGGAGGAGAAGGGGGTAACAGAGGATGAGATGGTTAGATGGTATCACCACCGACTCTATGGACATGAGTTTGAGCAAGCTCCAGGAGTTGGTGATGGACAGGGAAGCCTGACATGCTGCAGTCCATGGGATTGGACACTACTGAGTGACTGAACTGACTAACTAAAATCTAACCAGCTCGAGGTAGGAATGGTCATGGTACCAAGTAATCTTGGTAAAGATTAATGAAAATATCTTTCTTATGAGCCTACTATGTTCAGGATATTGAGAAACTAAATATTTAAGAAAATTAAAACAGCGTAATTGTAATATAATTCTCCTTTTACTTGAAGGTACATGTTAAAATATTGGGAAGCTTTTTACCTCTTTCTCCTCGAAATGTCACAGAAGATGTAACTGAGGCATAGACTAAGGGCAAAGGAGAATATTCATCCAGCTCTTTCTCACTCTTGAGAATGTTGGAAACGCAGAGTTTTGACTGGTGATTATTTCTCATCTTCTTTTTATATACATTGAATATTCTGTCTCCAGGATAGATAAGGCTTAGAGCCTGGCCATGGATTTGACACTTAGAGGAATATTTGAACCCGGTTTTCAGTATTTCTTACTGACTCTCACTTCACTTTGCTTTGCTTGGAGTCTTCCTCCCCACTTCTGATATCACACTTCCCCCTTATCTAGCCTAGCCTAAGACTTTTTCCTCCTCGTTTTCTCTTATTTCATAGACTGGAACCTACTGTACCTTGTACACTCACTCCAGTGCACCATCAAAGAATTCCTCCATTCGAGCCACTGACGCCCACAGTTTGGGTTCCTCCTCTCCTTGAAGAGCACGCCTGCACTCTAAGTTGACCCTTAGGGTGGACATCTCTTCTTTCTGGTGGTTTCCCTTTCTCTCCAGATAAAGGAATGCTGTTGGGTTTTCTTCTCAAGAATCTCCTATGCCCTGCTCTGTTTAACTTACTAAAGGTGAATTTAACCGATGGCCTTAAACTAAGGGTTTCTCATAAACTTTCCAGATTCTTTATTCACAGTTACCTTAGCCTTCCAGAAAACTTACTATAGTCACTCTTTTCTGAAAGATGCTTTTCTCATCTTGCTGAGTACATGATTTCCTTGTGGAGAAAAGGCAGATCTGATTCCTTAGTTAAACCAGAAAGATCATAATTTTAAACTGCCTAAATCAATCAGCAGGATTATGTAACTGGCAGTGGGCAGTTGTTTTCCACTAACTTCAGAATAAAGACTGAGTATTTTTATGCTGAAATTTCGTGAGTTGTAAATGTCATTTACACACCTCTAGAAAGTGGTCTTCTCAGCCCAGTAGACTGGGCTACTGAAATTAGTCACACAGATGCAGGCATCCCCTTTGCAGACTGGTCACTGGATCTTTTGAATGATTTCACTCACTACTCCTTTGGAGTGAGGAGTTAGCCTGATGGACTGTTCATCGTTCATGTTTTATGGAAAACTTTCCCTGAATAAACATACCTGCTGTGGATATGCCTTTCCCTCCAACGTGTCTGTATATAATCTACATACTGCAGAATTGCACTGCCTCTTGCACTGGAGGCTGTAATATTAGGTTTTTCATTTTAATTGATTTAAGCTTGTTATATCCTCTTGATGAATTGCCCATTTTGTCATTATTAAGTGACCTTCTTTATCCCTGGTAATGTTCTTGCTCTGAAATCTACTTTATCTGATATTAATAGAACCAATATTGCTTTCTTTTGATTAGTGTTAGCATAGTATATCCTTTTCTATTTATCCTGTCAGTTTTTGTTCCTTTTCTTCTTTTTTTTTTGTTTCATATCTTCCATGTCTCTACATAACCTTTTGAACATATGAACCTATGCAGT
>NW_011494690.1:1259360-1268772 GCF_000754665.1 Bison bison bison | reverse complement strand
ATCATTTGTCATTGCCAAGTCAGTTTTAATACATTGATTTTTTCCCTCTTCCTTATGGATTGAATTCCTCTACTTCGCATGCTGGTAATTTTTATTGAATGCCAGACATTATGAATTTTAACTTTTTGACTGCAGGATATTTGACCTACAAATAGTTCTTGAGTTTCATTCTGAGACATGATTAAGTTAGTTGGAAACAGTTTGATCCTTTGGGGTCTTGCTTTTTAAGATTTGTTAGGTGAGACTAGAGCTGTGTTCAGTTTAGGGCTCATCGTTTCTCCACTACAGAGGCAAGGGAGACCCTTCTGAGTTCCCTACCCACTGAGCCAAAGAATAATACTTTTGAACTGTAGTATTGGAGAAGACTCTTGAGAGTCCCTTGGACAGCACGGGGATCCAACCAGTCTGTCCTAAAGGAAATCAGTCCTGAATATTCATTGGAAGGACTCATGCTGAAGCTGAAACTCCAGTACTTTGACCACCTGATGTGAAGAACTGACTCATTTGAAAAGACCCTGATGCTGGGAAAGAGTGAGGGCAGGAGGAGAAGGGGACAACAGAGGATGAGATGGTTGGATGCCATCACTGACTCAATGGACATGAGTTTGAGTAAACTCCGGGAGTTGGTGATGGACAGGGAGGCCTGGCATGCTGCAGTCCATAGGGTCACAAAGCGTCAGACACGACTGAGCAACTGAACTGAACCCAGTGCCCTGTGAATTATGAGGGTTTTCCAGGCTGGTCAGTGGGAGAACATTCTGTGCCCAGCCCTGCATGAGCCTGTGCACTGTTATTTCTAATCTTTTCAGTGGTTTTTTTCCTTGACCCAAGGTAGTTTCATCACTCATATCTGCTGATCTGTACTCTGCTGAATGTTAAAAGGCAGCCCTCTGTAGATCTCCAGAGTGTGCTCTCTGTGTAACTCTTCCCTCTCTGATGCTTTGTCCTATAAACACTGACTGCCCTTATCTTTCTGGACCTCAGCTGCATCTCCTTGGTTCAGAGAGTTCCCCGGGCTCTACCTGGGTTATTCCCTGTGCTGCAGCCTGGGTTCTCTTCTCCAGGCAGTAACCTGGGCAGTCACGGCACTTACTGTGTTTCTCACCTCTTAGGAATCACTGTTCTTTTTTGCCCGATGATCAGTGTCTTCAAAACTTCTTCCTTATGTTTTGCCCTTTTTGGCATGCAATCATGGGTAAATCCTGACCCTATTCCTCCATGTTGGCCAGAAACGGAAGACTCCAGAATCACATACTATAGATACATGATTTCCTCAACTAGAGTATAAGCTCCTCAAAGTAAAGAATCTCTTATTTTCCTTATGCTGTCTTTCTGGCTCATTATCTAGACTATTCAAGCTCACTAAGCATTTGTTGAATAAAGAGGCATTTATTGGGACTTCCCTGGTGATCCAGTGTTTGGAAATCTGCCTGCCAATGCAGGGGACATGAGTTTGATCCCTGGTCCAGGAAGATCCCTCATGCTGCGGAGCAGCTAAGTCTGTGCACCACAACTACTGATCCCACACACCCTAGAGCCTGTACGCTGCAACAGGAGAAGCTACCACAATGAGAAGTCTGTGCACTGGGCCCAGTACAGCCAGAAACTAAATAAATAAAATTTTTTTAAATGACAAAAAAACGAGGCATTTATTGATGATCATATTGTAATATTGAGCAGGTGTCATGGGTGCTACTGGGTCAAAACAAAAATTCCTCTCCAGAATCTGCCTCCCTGGTCCTTTGGTTTGTTTGATTTCTGGTTTGTACACTTCCTATCAAAAAGCTGTCCCCAAATCCCCTATGGACATTATAGTGGCCGAGTTCCCTTAAATCTTTTCTGGAACAGTGTAGCTTATAAACATACATGTAGTAAAATTAGCTAGGGCCTTTCTCTATAGAAATGAAATAAGTAAGAGACGCCTCTGTTTCTATTTATTGTACTTTCTATATACTGAGCAAGGATGGGACCATGACAAAGACAATACTTAACATTCTGATAGTTGTAACTTGGTATCAGAGCAGAAGGGATGAGGACTTTTGAAGAAAGGTCCTGGCAATAAAATTAATATGGTTCATAATATTTTACTGATTTTTGGAACAATAACAAGGGTCTTGGCAAAATATTCCTTTTTTTTTTTTCTTTTCTCCTCTTGGCACAAACACAGTCTGGATAAATGCCTACATTTCAGCTACTATTGTATAAATTTTATCTTGGTTTCTTCTATTTCCTTAGCTGTCATTTTGTAGTTGCAGAAACATTACTGAGCTATTTTAACATTCTTAGCAACCAAGAGTCATAGCCCTGCTTTTGTTTTATTGCATTTGGGAGTGGCGAAAGATTTTTTATGATCTTATCATTCCTTATTTTCATATTTTGCTACAATGTAAAGAACTCTAATTTCAGTTTTTAACATTGCTTTGTTAAAATCCAGTTTTAGACATTGCTTTGTTAAATAAGGAAATTAAAGTTGTCAGATAGAATGCTGTGTAACTGAAGAACAGAAGTGAATAGCCATTTTTTTAGACATTGTATTATTTCAAATAAATACAAATATTAAAAGTTAGAAGTCAGGGCTTTCTGACCATACTTCAAGGAGAGAAAAGGTAAAATTAGTACAGATTACTCATCCTAATCTTATAAGTGTAATCTCTGTAATTATACAGATTACCACTTTATCAACATGAGTAGGTAAAAATGAGAACCATATAGGGAACATTTTCAAAAATATCCATGCCTAGCCAATCTTCATTTTCTGAATTAAAGAATCATGGATATAGACACTTGGGACTTAATGGTTTTCAGTACTCCAGTATTGTTTTTGGAAAATTCTATCTCTCTCACATACACATGCAAGAAATTCCAGAGAAAATTTCCCTACCTGCTGCAGACACACACACACACCCCTTTACACCCCTACATAATTGTACATCGAATAAAAGCTGAGCATTTCACTCATCCTGTAAGATGTTGAGGGCACGTATCACATTAATGGTTATAATGGAGATTAATTTATCAGCGTCTCTTAGTAATTAAGATTTGTAACTTAAATCTCATTTATATGAGACTAAATTAACACCCATGTTTACAAAGGTATTTTCTGTTAATATGGAATTGATCAAGCAGTTTGTTAACTCTGTATTTCTCAGAAAACAGCTGATTTTGACACACACACTGTCTGGTTGAATGTGTCTCATAAAATTACCTTTTTTTTTTTTTAATCTTTATAATTTAGGGGGCCAAATATAAATTTACTCAAAACGACAAAAAAAAAAAAAAAGCCGTTATTTAATACATCAGCCCCTTCAGTTCAGTTCAGTTCAGTCGCTCAGTTGTGTCCAACTCTTTGCAACCCCATGAACCACAGCACGCCAGGCCTCCCTGTCCATCACCAACTCCTGGAGTCCAACCAAACCCATGGCCATTGAGTTGGTGATGCCATTCAACCATCTCATCCTCTGTTGTCCCCTTCTCCTCCTGCCCTCAATCTTTCCCAGCATCAGGGTCTTTTCAAGTGAGTCAGTTCTTCGCATCAGGTGGCCAAACTATTGGAGTTCACCCAGGACTGATCTCCTTTAGGATGGACTGGTTGGATCTCCTTGCAGTCCCTTAGTGTTTTTTTAAAAAAACATCTTTATTAAGATGCAACTCATATCATAAAATTTACCCATGTAAACTGTACAACTCAATGGTTTTTAGTACATTCACAGAGTTGTGTCATGATCAGCACAGTCTTAAGTTTAGAACGTTTTTATTATCCCTGAAAGAAACCTTAAACCATGAACAGCCAGTCTCTACTCCTCACTGAAACGCTCCAGCCCTAGGAGACCAGTCATCAACTTTTTCTCTAAATTTGCCTGTTCTGGACATTTCAAATAAATGGAATCATACAATATGTGTTTCCAACTGATTTCCTTCACTTAGCCTGATGTTTGGGTTGGGAGTTTCATCTGTGTTTTAGTATACATCAGTGCTTCATTCCTTTTTATATGGATCAATAATATATCGTTGTATGGAAACACACACTTTGTGTATCCGTGCATCAGTTGATGAACATTTGGATTGTTTCAACTTTTTAGCTATTACGAATGATGCTGCTGTGAACATTTGTGATTCCCAGGTGGCGTGGTGGTAAAGAATCCGCCTGCCAGTTCTGCGGGCTCCATCCCTGGGTTGGGGAGATTCCCTGGAGGAGGAAATGGCAATCCACTCCAGTATTCTTGCTGAGAAAACCGTGCGGTCGCAGAGTCGGACATGACTGAGCACACAACCTGCTTTCCGTTTTCCTGTGTACAAGTTGCTGTTTATACCTACTAGTGAAATTGCTGGGTCATATGGTGACTGTTTTTTTAACAATTTGAAGAACTGCAAAATTGTTTTCTAAAGTGGCTGTGCCATTTTACATTCCCACCACCAGTATTAGGGTTCTAATTTCTCTGCATCCTGGTCAACTCTTGTCTATTTGATTATAGCCATCTTTGTAGCTGTGAAGTGATAACACTCATTGTGGTTTTGATTTGCATTATCCTAATGACTAATGGTATTGAGCATTTTTTCATGTGCTCTTAGACATCTCATATCTTCTTTAGATAAGTGTTTCTTCAAATCCTTTGCCTATTTTTAAATTGATGTCTTTTTATTGCTGATTTTTGTCAGTCAATATTTGATTTATTATTGATGAATATTCTTTGTATATTCTAGATTTTGTATCACATATGTAATTAGAAATCGGTTTCTCTCATTCCAGAGCTTGTCTTTTCACATTCTTGGTGGTGTCAATTGTCCCACAAAAGTTTTAGATTTTTATATAGTCCAGTGTATTTTTTCTTTTGTTACTTGTACTTTTGTGTTATATCTAAAAAGTCATCGCCTAATTCAGGATCTTGGAGATTTACGCTTATGTTTTTGTTTTTTTAGTGTTATAGTTTTAGCTCTGATATTTAGATCTGTAGTTCATTTTGAATTATTATTTTTGTATGGTATATTATATAAGGGTCCAACTTTGTTCTTTTGCTATTGTCCCAGCACCATTTGTTGAAAAGACAACTCTTGCTCAATTCAATTGTCTTGATATCCTTGTACTGATAGAAATTCAATTGGCCATAAATATACTAATTTATTTTGGGGTTCTGAACCCTGTTTCACTGATGTAAATGTCTTTCCTTGTACATCAAAATACTATCTTAATTACAATAACTCTGTATTAAGTTTTTCAGTTGGGAAGTGTGAATCCTTCAGCTTTGTTCTCCTTTTTCAAGATTATTTGGCTATTCTGGGTTCCTTGGATTTCTACATGAATTTTAGTGTCACCTTGTCACTTTCTGCAAATAGCTGAGATTTGTTCAAGGGATTGTTTAAGTCTGTAAATCAATTTGGGGAAGACCCCTTAGGTTTTGTATTCATAATACTAAACTTAAGTTCTGCCTCTTTTATCCTTTTTTAGAAATATTTTCTTTTAGTTTTCTATAAGATTTTATACATACTCATTAAAGTATAATTCTTACAGTGTATTCATGTTAAACTAATCATGAAGAAATATGAAGTGATTATTTTTTGTATTGTTAAAAGCACAAAACTGTATAAATACTGCTACAGCAAAAATCTCTACATACAGAGGAATTATGTAGAGGAGTATCAGAGGAGGCATCAAATTACTTCACAGCTGTATAAATTAAGCAAAATGCTGTCACAGAATTTCCCTAAGTTCTTGGAAATTTTGTTTTGCTTTGTTGTTTTTTCTGATGAGATTCATTTTGTATTTGTAAGTATTAGCAAAGGTTTTTTGGGGAAAATTAGATATGAATAATGCCTTTATGGTCTGTAGGTATTACAAAAATAAACATTTTAGAGTTTTGTAACACTTTAGATTCCATTGGTCCCTAGAATAAGATGTGGGCAGCTATTTGATAGTTTATGTAGTTTTGTTTACCAAGTGAATACTATAATCCAGTGGTTCTTGACATTGGCTGCTATGCATTAGAATTCCTAGAGAGCTTTTGAAAATCCAGATGTCCCATACAGCACATCAGACCAATTAAATCAGAATCTCAATGGGTGGGGTAGGGTGTTGGGATTTGGACATCAGAATTTATCAAAATTGTCCAGGTGAATCCACTGTGCAGCCAGCATTAGCCATGGTGATAGACATTTGAAAGTCCCCATAAGATTTTGCTCAGGAAAATATAATTATCCTGACATGGCAATTAAAGGCATACCATCTGAATTGTATGCCACTTTGTTACATCAGCCACTGTGAAAAGTGTTATGGAATTTTCAGGATGTTATGATTTGGATTTGCCTTTGCCTGTGAACTAATGATAAAAGATTATCTAATAATCACCAGACTTCCAAAATTTGATTCTAAGAAGATTAATTATGTTCTACCATATAGATGGGGGCTTCCCTCCTAGCTCAGTCAGTAAAGAATCTGCCTGCAATGCAGGAGACATGGGTTCGATTCCTGGATCGGGAAGATCCCCTGGAGAAGGGAATGACAACCCACTCCAGTATTCTTGCCTGGAGAATCCCATGGACAGAGGAATCTTGTGGGCTACAGTCCATGGGGTCGCAAGAGTCAGACACGACTGAGTGACTTTCACTTCACTACTGCCATATAGATAGGGATTTGAGTTGAAATGTCCACTGCTAAAGGGTTAAGTTTGATAAACCACCAGTTTATTGGAAAAATTACTGGGTTGAGAGTTTGGGAACCCGTGTTCTTATGCTCACTCTGCCATGTAACTTTGAACCAGGGTATTTAGGTTATAGTTTATGCTGCTAAGTCACTTCAGTCGTGTCCGACTCTGTGCGACCCCATAGACATCAGCCCACCAGGCTCTCCCGTCCCTGGGATTCTCCAGGCAAGAACACTGGAGTAGGTTGCCATTGCCTTCTCCAGAAATATACACTGCTACTGCTACTGCTGCTGCTGCTAAGTCGCTTCAGTCGTGTCCAACTCTGTGCGACCCCATAGACGGCAGCCCACCAGGCTCTCCCGTCCCTGGGATCCTCCAGGCAAGAACACTGGAGTGGGTTGCCATTTCCTTCTCCAGTGCATGAAAGTGAAAAGTGAAAGTGAAGTCGCTCAGTCGTGTCTGACTCTCAGCGACCCCATGGACTGCAGCCTATCAGGCTCCTCCATCCATGGGATTTTCAGGCAAGAGTATTGGAGTGGGGTGTCATTGCCTTCAATGAGGTAACTGAGCTGGAGGCAATCACCAAATTATTTATTCAGTAAATTGAATTGCCTGTTGTGAGCAAGGCAAGAATGTGGGGATGGAACAGAACACTGAAAAGCTCACAGAGGACAGCCAAACATGCCAAATGTGTAAGTGTAGCTATAGTGAAATGTTCAGGGAATTAAGGGAGCACAGTGCTTCATCTGGTTCAGTACTGGGACAAATGTGATAGTTTTCTGTTGAACAACCATTCACAAATCCTTTCTTCCTTGCTGGCAGAATCCATCTCTGAAATAGACTGAAAAGGCCAGATGTTGCTTTTCTAGCTACCCTTGCAGGGGAGTATGGCCCCAGTGCTGGTCAGTGAGACCAGAGGAGGAATCTGTCAGACAGTTTTCCTTAGCAAAAGTTAGCAGTTGAGAAAGTTCCCTTCCTTCCTGTCATGACCTTGCTGCATGAGGTTGTGATATGTAGTGTTACAAAGATCATCTTGAGACTAATGGCCTAAGAACAAAGGCCTCCATGCTGGTTATAGTCAAAGAGAAAATATAGTCTGAATTTTTTATGTCAACATTGAGCTACTGAACTAAACCTTCAGCCACCTCCCTGTGGAGTTATTAAATGAGATAAAAATACTTACTGTTCCAACCCTTGGTTCTTTGAGAGTGATCTGTAGATCACTGGTCATCTGGGAGGCTGGTTAGAAATATAGATTCTTAGGGCTTGCATCAGACCTACTGCATGAGTCTGCATTTTAATAAGATCACCAGATGGATGACATGCACGTTAAAGCTTGAGAAGCACCAGTTTAAACCACTTTGAATTGGGTATTCTGTTACATGCAGTTGAAACCTTCCTTATTAATATAAGTGCATTATAGTTCGCTAAAAAGACTTCTAATTCAGATGTAGGAAGTTGCAAGAAAGTTCTTATTCTCACCAAAACAAACAATATAAACTACATAATCATAGTTAAAAAAAAAAAAAAAATACCAGAGAGCTTGAAGACACAAATCTTAGTGACTCCAGAAAGTGGTAAGTCTTCCATAAGAGAAGTGACCCTCTCTCTGCCTTCTTTCCTGACTGAAATATAGAGAAAAAGCAGAAGCCACCGTACAGAGGAATAAGAAGTCAGCCTAACTTTTAAACTTCTAATGGCTATGTATGGGCTAACATGATAGAGTATAAACCAGTGAAGTTATAGTCTAGCTAAATAGTTTATAGTTATAAAGTTCTGTCCACTAGAACTTTCTGCCATGATGGAAGTGTTCAGGATCTGTGCTAACCAGTGTGGTAGCTACTAGCCAGACATAGCTAGTGTGACTGAGAAGCTGAATTTTTAATTTTAATTAACTTAAACCTAGTCACATATGGCCAGTGGCTACCATATTGGACAGTGCATTGCATAAGACGGAGTGAGACCACACTGCCCTTTAGGTCTTCATTTAGTGTTAGGGATCCTACTCTAAGAACCAAGGCAGGGAAGCAAAGCTGAGAGAAAATTCCTGAGGCATGGTTTTAGCTCAGGAGAACTGAGAGAAATCCTTTTCCGTTCACCTCCACATTCACAAAGTGTAGAGCAGACAACACAAGAGCAGGGCTGAAAGAAGTAGGCATCTCAGAGCTCTCAAAATCTCACCAGAGCTCTAATCCCAGGCCTTGCTGAAGATTAAGTCCTGATCTTTCCTCAAGTGAGGAAATGAATCAAACTACAGTTGCAACAAAAAGCCCAAGTTCAGCTCTACTGTAAAGCATGTAACTTCAGTCTTGACCTGAGGGTCATGCCCCTTTCTGGGAGCAAATATAATTTCCTTTAGTCTCTGCTATACTTTTCTACAAAAATGCCCAATACAAAATCAAAGATCTTAAGACACATGTGGCCCATAATCAAGAAGACAATCAATAGAAGACCCAGAGGTGATCCAGATATTGGTGTTATGAGTCAGAAACTTTATGACAGAAATACCAGATCTGCTGGACAAGGTGCACCACATGGATCAACAGATGAGGAATTTCGGCAGAAACATGAAAACTGGTTTTGTTTGTTTGTTTGTTTTTTTAATAAACGGAAATACTAAAAAATAAGAAATATAATATCAGAAATTAAGATATTTTAGATGGGCTTTTTGGGCTCCAAAATCACTGCAGATGGTGATTGCAGCCATGAAATTAAAAGACGCTTACTCCTTGGAAGGAAAGTTATGACCAACCTAGATAGCATATTCAAAAACAGAG
>NW_011494690.1:1249518-1259260 GCF_000754665.1 Bison bison bison | reverse complement strand
GAAGAATTGATGCTTTTGAAGTGTGGTGTTGGAGAAGACTCTTGAGAGTCCCTTGGACTGCAAGGAGATCCAACCAGTCCATTCTGAAGGAGATCAGCCCTGGGATTTCTTTGGAAGGAATGATGCTAAAGCTGAAACTCCAGTACTTTGGCCACCTCATGTGAAGAGTTGACTCATTGGAAAAGACTCTGATGCTGGGAGGGATTGGGGGCAGGAGGAGAAGGTGGCGACAGAGCATGAGATGTATGGATGGCATCACTGACTCTATGGACATGAGTTTGAGTGAACTCCAGGAGTTGGTGATGGACAGGGAGGCCTGGCGTGCTGCGATTCATGGGGTCACAAAGAGTCAAACACGACTGAGTGACTGAACTGAACTGAACTGAGCTGAAAATACCTGACAAGCTTTGGCCAGATTCCTGGGAGCAGTGTGCATTGTGGGAGGTTTCCTTATGAGTTACACTGATTGCTGTTTACCTTGAACAAGAATTATACATTACTCACTGCCCTGATTATTAAGCCCACAAACATTTCTTTTGATAGAACACCGCATAGATTTACCAGGCCACATGGCCTCATACTTTCCTGGTAATTTTCTGATAGAAAAGAAAATAATTGAACTTCTGTGAAGACACACCTGTGAAGGCCTTCCTAGATCACTTAGTTACAATTTTTACCTCTCTCGGGAAGTAAATGAGAGGCAGTCTTGGTAACTTGGTCCCACTATGTGTAAATATATCTTGTTTGGTCAGCTTGTGCTGCAGTTATATCATTAACATTTTCCATTCACTTCACATTTTAAATTTTTCTTTGAACATATGGTAATAAAATATCAAATTTTCACATACCAAGAACTATGGGTTTCTAGAAGAACTAACTGTTTTCTTAAGTAACCTTGTTACTGTCCAGACTTAGAAGAACAGTGCCAGAAGGTTTCAGATGACCACTCAGTACATACAGAAATCTCTTTTCAGTTAGAACTTAAAGTTTTGGAAGTGTTTTTGAATGTATTTATTTTCTTTTTGGCTGCAATGCATCTTCTTTGCTGTGCAAGGGCTTTCTCTAGTTGGGGCAAGTGGGGCGACTCTTCTTGTGGTGCACAGGCTTCTCATTGCCGTGGCTTCTCTTGTTGCAGAGCCCAGGCTCTAGGGCTCAAGGGCTTCAGTAGTTGTGGTGTACAGGCTTAGATGCTGTCTGCCACATGGCATCTTCTCCAACACTGAACACGTGTTCCCTGCATTGGCAGGCAGATTCTTAACCTCTGCCCCACCAGGGAAATCCAAATTTTTAGAAGTTGAATTGCCTCTGCCATCCCCCAGGGACTCTAGCAGTTCTTGGCTTAAGAATAAGAAAGTGAATTGTTTTATTTCCTTAATCTGTTTATAGATTTTTTTTATGATTTAGTTTTTTTTTAAATATTTGTAGAATAACTCATTATTACTCCAAAAAGAACCTATTTTACTTTCACAAATGGGAAAATTTCTCAGTTCATTTTTTTTTTTTTGGTTCTGATTGTTATGGCCAGAATATTGCATTGGAAACTTATAAAATACACACTGAAGATGAAACAGAGTTATTGTAGATGTTAATTTTATTTTTTGCTTTCCTTATTTATTTTTTAAGCATTCTTAATAATGAATTTGTATTTATTTTGGGGGGTGTCACCGATTAAAAATGCTGTGATAGCTTCAGGTGAACAGCAAAGGGACTCAGCCATACATACATATGTTTTAGATGTTAATCTTGATTTTTATTTCAGCTTCAGTTGTACATACTTCTAATAATTTCTGTTAGAACAAAATGGTAATGAGTTACTAGCAGTAATAGTGAAATTAACAAACTGCTTTGTTTTACAGGGAAAATATTTATCCCCAAACAGAAACCTGTACAGACTTTTACAGAAGAAAAAGTGTCTCTTGATCCAGAACTAGAAGAAGCTTTGACAAGTGCTTCTGATACAGAATTGTGTGACCTCGCAGGTATCTCCTAAAATAAATTAATTTGTGAGTGAGAATAGAGGGGGAAAATGCCAACACATACCTGTATTCACTACACAAATGCTGGCTTTGCCTAGCGAAGTGCTCCTGAATATGTAACCATATATTTGGCTTTGTTTTTAACACTATAAATCTGACATAAAGGATTTTGTTTCTTTAAATTCTCTTAATGATCAAATTTTAATGTTAATGGAATTTATTGATTATTGGATGTCTTTTTTCCCCCTTCTTGCCATCTTTGAAAGTCTTTATTAAAGACTTTCATCAGCCGGTGCTCAGCTAAAAGCTATCTCCAAGGTCAACTGGTATCCCGTTTTATCAGAAGACCCAGAAATGGGTAACTGGAAATTAGATAAAGTAGTCCTGAGCTCTCATCCCACTTTCCTAACTTTCCTGAAGTTAGATGGAACTCCAAACCTCCCTGTGATTTTTCACTACCCATTTCTTATCTGGACCAGTGTCTGCCCCCAGCTACCTCCACCCACACCCATTTTCCTAGATAGAAAAATACGATGCCTGGGAAGATCTTAGTACCAAATAACCCTAAGAATTAACAAGAGAAGCACAGTCAGGGTGTGGTACCACACCTGGAGCAGGTATCTTATTCCCTGGGGGGCTGAGGACTATGAACTTGTAAACAGTACACTCATCAGAACGGAACGGGCCAGTACAGTAGTAGCTTCTGCCTCATTTGTGCAAAAGGGCAGCAAAAACCACATTTATTTCTAGTCCTAAGGGATGTGATTTTAATCTTAAATGTGAGAATTCAACTGTACTTTTTAGTACTCTGCTCTCAGCTGAAGTACAAATGTAAATTAATATTAAGAGTCAAGGTTAAGTTGAAAATCTGTTTTTTATCTCATTCTGTTTGGAGAAACATTGTAAGAAGGGTGGATGGATAGCAGTAGATCATTTCCATTTTCTCTCTTGGCCACCAGATGGAGCTAAGCACAGGTTTACATTTAGGGTCAAGCTGGCTCCAGCTGTGTCTAAATTCAAACGTGGGGAGAAAGTACAAGGGTATTGATAAGAAAGAGATTGTAGGGGATTTTTTTAATCATGTTGTCTCCTTTTTTGGGCTAAAAAATGTGTGTTTAATTGAATATGAAAATGTCCAGAGAATATTAAAATCGCTGATAGAAATTTGGGGGTATAAAATAATGTTCTTTTTCTATATTTGTAGCTATTCTTGGGATGCACAATTTGATAACAAATACACAGTTCTGCAACATAGTGGGAAGCAGTAATGGTGTCGACCAAGAACATTTTTCAAGTAAGAACTTATAATGCTTTGTGAATTCTAATCTTTTGTTAATTATGTTTTGTTTCCTCCATGTAATGACTTCAGTATTTGCATGCCAAATGTTACGTATGTGTGCTGGAATCCTGAGATTCCAGTTACATGGTATTGACAATAGAAAACCATTGAAAATAGAATATTAAATATTGTATGCTTAATGTGTCAGCAGACATAATAGGAACCACTCTCACCTTACTAAATAATGCTAATGGTAAATACTATAAAAACCAGTCAAACTTGGCTTTAATTGACATTTTGTTTTTGGTATTCCTAATTTTCAGGAAGTCTACAACAGTGCTGACAAAGAAACTATATTATAAAATCAGATTCAGGAGAAAGCAAAGAATTCTTCAGACCCTAAACCTTTTTGTCTGATGCAATGTTAGACTAAAGCAAAGCTTTTTTAAAAATTCATGTGTAAGACATTTTAAAACTACCAAAATAATGCATATTGTGTAGTAAATTCAAACATGACTTACATGCACAAGAAGTAAGTGTCTCTATTCACAGCCATCCTGCCTTCTACTTCCTGCACCACCACCCCACCCTCAGCCATGACTATTAACGATTTGGAATGTATCCTTCCCGACTTCGTGTTATGCTTATATAAACTTATATATGTACACATGTTATAAATATCTTTTCTTTTCTTTTTTTTTTTTTTTTTTTACAAAAATGGGATCATATAAGAGGTATTTTTTGTTACTCAAGTTTTCAGTAATAATACTGCTGGCTAATTTTTTTTTTTGAATGCTTACCATGGGCCATGTTCTTCTGTGCATAGCTCTTGAATGTAAATTGTTCTCAATTCTTACAATAGTTCTATGAAATAAGTATTATCATCTCTAATTTGCCTGTGAAGGAGCTGAAGTTTTAGAATGATGAAGCTAGCTTTAATATCCCATGAACTCGGTGGTGAGGATTTTGATCTATGCTATGTAATGTATTGCTTAGCAACATACCACATTTCCTAGTGAGTGCATATAGATTTACCTCATTCAAACATCTTTATAACATTCCATTTTATGAATGTTCTATAATTGGCCATTCTCCTGTTTTTTTTTTTTCTCTTTATTGTGGAAATGTTCAAGCATACATAATAGAAGAGGGAATAACATATCCATTATCCAGCTTCAACTGTTTTTCACATCTTGCCAGCTCTGTTTCGTCCACTGACTGCCTCCCTCCCATCCGTTCTGCTTTGTTCCCCCAAATATTTTATTTATTTTTTTGTTTGTTTTATTTTTTTTCTTTTTTCCCCGAAATATTTTAAAGCAAATCCTGTTTGTTTATATTACTTCACCCATTTCCATATGTGTCTCTCACAAAGGCTCTTCTTGTAACATAACCACAATGCCGTTATCAAACTTAAAGATTATGAGTAATTCTTTCATGTTGTCCAATAACCAGTCCACATTCAGATTTTCCATATTCTCTCAAAAATGCCATTGCACAGCTGGTTTGTTCAAGTCAGGATCCAGAAGGGTCACACATTGCATTTGCTTGTCTTTTTTTTTTTTTTTTTCAGTTCTTCTTAATCTCTTAACAGTTGTTAAGATTTTATTATATTAGAACTTTGAGGTATGAGATTTTATCGTATTAGAACTTTATCTTGAACATTGCTAAAAATAAATGGGATCACCATTTGTGTCAGCTTGTATCAGCAAATATATTTTTGTGATAAAAATATCTTATAATACACCAGGAGGCAAGAGGCAGTGAAAATACTCATTTTTGAAGGCTGATACATTGCAAGCAAATTAAATGTTGAATTATGTTTGGTACTTATATTCAGTAAAGCTTTATTTCAGTGCTTTGTGTGTCAGCACATAAATGATCTTTTAGAAATTTGGGGAAAGAAACTTATAAATTAGTTCTACTGCATGTGTGTGTGTTTGTGCTATGTGTTTCCAAGTTAATATATGCTCTCACTATAACAGTGTCAATCAGTGACATGCTTGCTCTTTCCATTTGTTACTGCAGATGTGGTAAAAGGGGAAAAGATTCTTCCAGTATTCGATGAGCCCCCAAATCCAACCAATGTTGAAGAAAGTTTAAAGAGGATTAAAGAAAATGATGCTTATCTTGTTGAAGTTAATTTGAATAATATAAAGGTAGGTGTGATAAGCAGGCAGAAAGCTATTTTGAGTTGCTTTGACTCAGCTGGATCTCGGCTGAGAGCTGGGCAGTTTTGATATAGACTGATCCCTTCTACTTAATGGTAAAGTTTTTACTTCTAGTAGTATGCTAACAGAGATTTCTTCTATTTTAGAAGTTAAGATATGAGTATTTTCTGATTTACTTTTTAAAGGCTATCATATATTAATAGAAATATAAACTCTGCAGATGGCAGTATATGTCTTGGGCTTCTGAAGTACTGCCCTTTTATAGGAGCATTTTAGTCTTTCAGTTTTTGTCTTTTTCATCAGGTCCCTTGAAATATAATGTAGATGTTGTGAAATTCTCCCTGTCTAGTGTGCACTTCTGTGAGTTAAAGCAAATGCATACAATCGCACCACCACCACCACTGTCAGATGTAGAACATGTCACACCCTCCGTCCTCATTCCTGCCACCAGCTCCAGCCCCTGACAACCATGGATCTGTTTTCTTTCCATTATCATTTTGCTTTCTCCAGAATTTCATATAAATGGAGTCATATAGTGTGTGGCCATTGAATCTGGTTTCTTCACTTAGCATAACGCTTGTGAGAGTCATCTGTGCTGTTGCATGTCTCAGTGGTTTGCGGTTTTGTGTTGCTGAGCAGTATTTCTTTGGATGTACCGTGGTTTGTGTGTCCATTCACCAGCTGATAGACTTGAGACTTAAGAGTTGCTTCCAGTTTGGGATAATTATAAATAAAGCCACTATACACATTCACATACAAGTTTTTGTGTGAATATGTGTTTTCATTTCTCTTGATTATACACCCAGAAGTGGGTTTTATGGGATCTTACTGGGACTTTTAAAATGCAACTCTTCCATGAAGTAAAAAAAGAAGAAATGAGTTAGGAGAGCATAAGGATAATTAATTACCGAAGAGTAAACTCAGATGATCTCTTAGGTATTATTAGCCATTGTATGATAGCCTTGTTACAGATTCCTCATTTTAAATGTTAATTTATCTGAATTGAAGGCAGAGAGAACATCTGGAAATTACAGGAACCTAGGGAATTAGACCTCTGTGCTTTCTGTGGGTGTTGCTTCCTGTGAGTGGAGGCAGGAAAGCCTTGGGAAAAGCTAATGTGCCTAGTTGATCACTAATCTTTTTTTTTTTTTTTTAATTTAGTTCTCATGTATCTTGGTCTCTAAATCAATAGTAATGATCTGAAAATAACCAGGCTACAAGAAGCTGAAGTCTTGATACTAAGAGGAAAAACAGATGTCTCCTAAAACTGTCTCTTTCCTCATTTCAAGTTAATCTTTCTTAACACCTTACAGCTTGTGACTGAGAACAGTATGTCATCTGCCTCAGAAAGCACTATAAGTAGATTCCCACATCTTTCTCTTTGTAGAAAAATGGAACCATTTTAAATACTCATAATACAAATAATTAAAAAGAGAATAGTGAGAATTTTCTTTAACCTTGTGCTAGAAAAGCAGTGATGTATGCTTTGCTCTATGCCAACAGATATACAGTACTAGAACAGTCAAAGAGATGAGGTGACTGAGTTGTTAGTTTTCATTTGTAGGACAATGGTTATATGTTACATAATTTCTGAGTACATTTTAAGCAAAAGAGAAAGTAGAGATGTCTTTGATTATTGGACTGAATTTACTGAAAACTAAAATGTAATAATGTTTCATATTTTTGTCTTTCAAGAATATCCCAATTCCAACCCTAAAAGATTTTGCAAAGGCTTTGGAAACCAACACACATGTGAAATATTTCAGTCTTGCAGCCACCCGAAGCAATGACCCTGTTGCTATTGTAAGTAAGCTGTGACTAATAATATTGAAATTATGACTGTGTAATACCAGGATATGTTACAAAGGTGATTAAACTGGTTTTATGAAAAGATGTACTTTTTTTTAATTCAACTATACTTCAATAAAAATAAATTTAAAAATAAATAATTTTAGTGTAGTTTAAAAAATTTTGTGTTCTAAGAGCTACCGTTAGTAACCATGATGTTCAGCAGTCAATAAAAGCAAGTATCAGTTTAAAAAAATTTTTTTACTCTTTTTTCAATTTCTGATTACTATTAGGCAATATATTATTTACTATCCTTTTATATTTATTTTTTCCATGTATTTCCCTTCTTTGAAAATTTTAAAACATGAATGGAGTTTTAAAATGCAGTGGAGTTTAGAGTGCAGTGTAAGCTGTTCTGCAACTAAATTTTTTACTTTAATATATCTTAGAGGTCTTTTCCTATCAGCATATAAAGTTCTACATCATTCTTTTAAACCTGTAGAGGGTTCCATTTATGGATCTACAGTGTTGGGTTTTCATCGATGCTTTTTATGTGTCTGTTGAAGTGATCATGTGGTTTTTGTCCTTTATTCAATTAATACATATTACATTGCTTAACTTTTGTATGTTAAATCAGTTTTGCATTTCTGTGGGAAGTCCCACTTGACTATGATATAAACCCTTTTCTTCTTGACTTTGAGGGTATCAATCCGTTTCATTCCCCTCCTACCTGCTTGGGCATTCTTCCTCTGGTCCCTAAACTGGTTCCTTCTCATCTCCCCAGCATCTGAACCTCTAAACGGCTCAGAGCTTGGCCCTCGTCCCTGTTCTTTTCTTCGTCTACACTCACTTTCCGGGTGATCTCATTCTGTTTCATTGCCATATATTATCCATGTATGCCAGTGACTCCCAACATTATTATCTCCAGTTCATACCTCTCCCCTGAACTCCAAACCCATGTTCAGCTTCTCCTTAACAGCTTTACTTGGATGTCTAACAGAAGTCTCAGACCGAAATCCCAAACCAGACTCCTGACTTCCATCCCATACCTGCCTGTCTCACATTCTTCCCCATCTCACTAAATGGAAACGTCATTCTTTCATTTGCTCAAGTCAGGATAATAATAATGGAGTGACTTCCCTTTGTCACAACCTTAAATGTATATCCCACTCTGTCTTCAGATATTTCCTTTATATCCAGCCACTTCTCACCATCTTCACCACCACCACCTGGTCCAAGCCACTGTCTTCCCTAATCTGGATTATTGCAGTGGCCTCCTAACTTAACTGCATGCTTCCACCTTACCTGCCCCAGAGCCAGCTCTTTATACAGCATCACAAGTGACTCTTAAAACTTAAATGATTTCATTCCTATACTCAGAAGCCTCCAGCAGATCCCTGTCTCACTAAGTAAAAATCAGATTCTTTCAGTGGCCTCGTAAGGCCTTAGCTGAGGAGACTCACCTCCTTTGTTGCTATTTTTTTCATTTTATTCCAGCTGTATAGCCTCCTTGCTCCTATCTCCCTAAAGATGCTCCACATAGTTTAACTTCATCGCCTAAATTATTTGAGTCCTTGCTCAGATGTCACCCTCCAGGGGAGGCTTTTCCTGAGCCCTGTATATAAGATAGCAAGCCAGCTTTTTCCCCAACACTTCCCATCTACCCTGCTTTGCCTTTTATTCCTCCTCTATAGTCCTTTTTACCATTTGACATTATGTTTTGCTTTCTTATTTATTATCTGGGCCCCCCACTAAAATGTAAGTTCCATGAGGTAGAGACTTGTGTGTTTTACGTCAGAATCTATAGAGCAGTGCCTATCAAAAATAGGCCATTCAGTTCAGTTCAGTTCAGTCGCTCAGTCGTGTCCGACTCTTTGCGACCCCATGAATCGCAGCACGCCAGGCCTCCCTGTCCATCACCAACTCCCAGAGTTCACTCAGACTCATGTCCATCGAGTCAGTGATGCCATCCAACCATCTCATCCTCTGTCATCTCCTTCTCCTCCTGCCCCCAGTCCCTCCCAGCATCAGAATCTTTGCCAATGAGTCAACTCTTCGCATGAGGTGGCCAAAGTACTGGAGTTTCAGCTTTAGCATCATTCCTTCCAAAGAAATCCCAGGGCTGATCTCCTTCAGAATGGACTGGTTGGATCTCCTTGCAGTCCAAGGGACTCTCAAGAGTCTTCAACACCACAGTTCAAAAACATCAATTCTTCGGTGCTCAGCCTTCTTCACAGTCCAACTCTCACATCCATACATGACCACTGGAAAAACCATAGCCTTTACTAGACAGACCTTTGTGGGCAAAGTAATGTCTCTGCTTTTGAATATGCTATCTAGGTTGTTCACAACTTTCCTTCCAAGGAGTAAGCGTCTTTTAATTTCATGGCTGCAGCCACCATCTGCAGTTTTTGGAGCCCCAAAAAATAAAGTCTGACACTGTTTCCCCATCTATTTCCCATGAAGTGATGGGACCAGATGCCATGATCTTCGTTTTCTGAATGTTGAGCTTTAAGCCAGCTTTTTCACTC
>NW_011494690.1:1225540-1249233 GCF_000754665.1 Bison bison bison | reverse complement strand
TTTCTGGAATTCTCTTGCTTTTTCGATGATCCAGCAGATATTGGCAATTTGGTCTCTGGTTCCTCTGCCTTTTCTAAAACCAGCTTGAACATCAGGAAGTTCACGGTTCACATATTGCTGAAGCCTGGCTTGGAGAATTTTGAGCATTACTTTACTAGCGTGTGAGATGAGTGCAATTGTGCGGTAGTTTGAGCATTCTTTGGCATTGCCTTTCTAAGGCCGTTAGTAACATTTTAATAAATGTGGGTACGGATGGATGGATAAGGAATTTACCTGAGGTCACCTAGCCAGTTGTTGCTAATAGGTAGTTCAGGAGGGTAGATACCTGCCTCAAGTTCTTTATAGTGTGGCTGCCCCTGTTGCCTTTAACGACTTTTAAGTTTGATCTTACCCCATGTTCTCTGGAGTTTGGCCTTTCTTTTGACCCCTCTGCAGGGCTGTATTAATAAACTCACATTCATATTCTTCTGTTACCCCCCTCCCCAGCCCTTCTCTTTCCCCTCTGCTCACTTACAGGCTTTGTTAATTATTCAGTATAGTGTTTATTAAGCACTGGGTCAAATGCCTAGCACTGCCACATCCTGTGAGAAATTGTAATGCAAGCAGATGCAAGACACTGTTCTCTGAGGTGGTGAATGTTTAGTTAGGCCCTTCTTTTCCATAGTTCTTATGCTCTAGCAATTCCAGTTATTTGTGGCCTTTCTGTTCTTGCTTTGGCAGTTAGTTCATAATTTCCCCTCATTTGGGCTTCACTGTAACCTAGCTACAGCAGGACCCAAGTAAGAAAACTTGTCCCAAAGAGACACTGATGAAGTTATTCCTACACAGAGACTGAGAGAAAGTCTGAGAAACATGGGAGAAAGAAGCAAGAAGCAGAAGCATGAATGAATAGCAGTAGAGAGTGTTAGCAACAGAGAATTACACATGACAACAAATTTAAAGTTTGCGACCAAGTGCACATGAAAAGTAGATACATGTGAGATCTGTGAGGTGGCCTGTCAAGCTTAAACAATCTAATAAGAAACATTAAGGTAGCTGTATTGATGTGTGTATTTCTTCAGGCGTGTTCAGTGTTTATTTACCAGGTGCTGTCAAACTAATCTCCAATTATTTTCTGTAATTTCCAGGCTTTTGCAGATATGCTAAGAGTGAACAAAAATTTGAAGAGCTTAAATATGGAATCCAACTTTATTACAGGAGTTGGGATTCTAGCACTGATTGATGCTTTGAAAGAGAACGAAACCCTGATGGAGCTGAAAATTGACAACCAGGTTGGTGGTCTACAGCAGCAGCTTTGAAGAAGCTGCAGCCCACACTCCCTGCAGGGCTTGGGGACTCAGGAGGCAGGCAAAAGGAAGGCTTTCCAGGGAGCCCTTGGGAAGGCAAAGGCCTGAAAAGGGATGAGAACTTTTGGGGCATCCAGAATCTTAATGTATAGAAAGGTATACAAGCAGCTCTCCCTGGTTGGTCTGTAAAGGATTGAGATGGCTAGTGGTTTTGAACTAGAAGGATTCTTAAAGGTGACAGTCCAGCCTCAAAGTTTTCAGTTCTTAGGTAGCAATAGCCACATAATAACCTTTCTGTGGCTATAACATGTCAGTCTCAGACACGAGGTAAACAGAATAGTTCATGAAAAACAGAAAACTCCAGTATCCAGGGTACCCTGAGGGCACAGCTTCTCTCCAGCCACATTGGGTGCTGACCGCCTAAGATATTGCTGGATCACCCAGAGCCAGATGCACTTTTCTTTAGAGAAGTAGAGAAACACATGTTAGAAATATTTCCATCCAGAATGTAGTTAACTAAAAATAAAACAACATATACATTTGAGTGAAATACTTCAGTTTATTTTATTTGAAAAGTGAATCCAGTTATTTTTTTTTAATATGTGGTAAATGACTCCCTCAATTCCCAACATAAATAAATTTTGTAGATTATGAAGATAGAAAGAATTATATCAAAATTTAACCAAAAAAAAAAAATTTAACCAGAATGCTATTTAATCAATGTTTCCAATCTTTTGTTGAGATTTAATTCACCTACCATATAATTTACTTGTTTAAAGTATACATACAGTTTTTAGTACATTCATAGAGCTGTATAACCATTACCACTGCCTAACTCCAGAACACCTCCATCACCCCAAAGAGAGATTCAAACCCATTAGCAGTCAATTCATGTTCAGCTCTCCCACCAGCCTTTGGTAGCCACTGATGTACTTTCTGTCTCCATGCATTTGCCTGTTTTGGACAGTTCATATAAGTGGAGTTATGTAATACGCGGTCTATTGTGTCTGCTTTCTTTCACTTAGCAAAATGTTTTGGAGGTTTATTCATGTGGTAGTATGTTACCAGTATCTATTCTTTTTTTATGGTTGAAGAATCTATTATATTTGGATACTTTCCACTTTTTGGATTGTAGAAATATGTTGCTATGAACATTCAGGTGCAAATTCTTATGAATATGTTTTCATTTCTCATGGGTATATACCTAGGAGTGTAATTGCTAGGTTACATGGTAACCCTGCACTTCACTTTTTGAGGAATAGCCGAATTTTTTTTCATAATAGCTGCACCATTTTACATTCCTGCCAGCCTGTCTGAAGCTCCTAATTTTTCCATGTATGTTGCCAATACTTATTATTGTCCATCTGTTTGATTATAATCATCCTAGTAAGTATGAAGTGGTATCTCATTATAATAATCCACATTTTTTTGATGTCTATATGATTATACACTGAACTTATTTTTTTTTCTCTTATATGTTGTAAGAATTGGGAAAATATTTTGAAAGAATCAGCATATACATGAATGTCTTAGACTTGACTTATATTTTGAACTAGCTTATTAATACTATTCTTTATTTCTAATTATTCCAGAGGCAGCAGCTGGGGACAGCTGTAGAATTGGAAATGGCCAACATGCTTGAGGAAAATACCAATATCCTTAAATTTGGATATCAGTTTACTCAGCAAGGACCCCGAACCAGGGCAGCTAATGCAATAACAAAAAACAATGACTTAGGTAAGACATACTTAGTATGAAATCAAAATTCTGAACTGTAATATTAAGCTAATGTATTGGAGGAACTTTGTTTTTAGTAAGTTTTTACACAGGGTTTGCAGTTCTTTTAATACTGACTGAATTAGAGTTCGGTTTAAATGAAGTTGTAGTGATTATTAGGTTAGTGGATGAGAACCTACTTCGTAGCTTTTAGTGAAATATGAAATAGTTTTCTACAACAGATATTTTGTTCTCAGTTATAAGTTACCTCTTGGAGGTATTAAAACAAAGAATTCAACATTATAAGAAAATTTTGCCCTTTTGATCAAACCAGAAAGTTTCACCCTTTTAGAAATTCAGTTTCACGTGGTGATATATAAAATAGTTGTAGTTTTTGAATTTATTTTATTTTTTAACTTTACAATATTGTATTGGTTTTGCCATATATCAACATGAATCCGCCACAGGTATACACGTGTTCCCCATCCTGAACCCTCCTCCTTCCTCTATCCCCGTACCATCCCTCTGGGTCGTCCCAGTGCACGAGCCCCAAGCATCCAGTATTGTGCATCAAACATGTAGTTTTTGAATTTTAAGTTTGGTGTTTCTTATTGAAGGGGCTTACGTGGTAGCTCAGACTATAAAGAATGTGCCTGCAACGTGGGAGACCCAGGTTCGATCCCTGGGTTGGAAAGATCCCCTGGAGAAGGGAATGGCTACCCACTCCAATATTCTTGCCTGGAGAATTCCATGGACAGAGGAGCCTGGCAAGCTACAGCCCATGGAGTCGCAAAGAATCAGACATGACTAAGCGACTAACACTTCTCATTGAAATATTTTTTAAAATGCATGCAGAGAATTAAAATACTTCTTTTTAAAAAATTAATTAATTTATTTTTAATTGGAGGCTAATTACTTTACAGTATTGTAGTGGTTTTTGCCATACATTCACATGAATCAGCCATGAGTGTACAGGTGTCCCCCATCCTGAACCCCTCTTCCACTTCCCTCCCCATCCATTCCTCAGGGTTGTCCCAGTGCACCAGCCCTGGGTGCCCTGTCTCATGCATCGAACCTGACTGGCAATCTATTTAAAGGGAGTCACATTCCACTGTGATGCAGTTAGTTCTTTTAGGCTTCAGCCATATTTGCCTTTGCATTTTTAAAGATTTCTGGAGCAGAAAAACCTTTCATCCAGATCACTGTGAAAAATATTAGTTCAGACTTTTTGTTCTTTGATGACTGTAATTTCTCGTAGCAGATTTTAGCCTCTTTTTTTTTAAAAGGGAAATTTGGTGTGTGTTGTTTACTTTAGATGTAGTTTGGAAAGTATGCTGATTATTTAGTATTTCTTCATTAGTTAGCTTCTGTTTTTTACACTTCAGGAATTTAAATTTTGCCTTTTACAGCAGTGTTTCTCAAGTCTAACTGAACTTCACAGTTAGAAAACCTTAAGAACATATACCTTATTGGCTTTAAAAAGTTAGTTTTTTACTTACTAGGTTATACTTCATTCTAATAATCTATTTTATTTTCTAAGACTTTAAACTTTTGAAGGTCGGGGGCCATGTGTATCTTTTGAATCCACAGCTTTAAAACCATGTCTGACAATAGTAGGTACTTAATAAAGATTTATTAAGTAAAAAAGAATGTAGTAGAATTTGAATCCTGCTCAAAGTTGAATTTTCTCCTAACTAATCAGCTTTCCTGGGACACTCTTCCAGAATGGGAGATAGCAGAGAGGAAGAATGGAGAGGACGAATGGAGAGAGAGAGTCTCCATGCTCCCTCTCCTCTGAAACCACCTTAGCTTTCCTGGGATCCCACCAGCATCCTTGTAGCCCTAGCCATCTGTCACCTATGTCCCTCCTAGAGAAGGTCCCAGCAGCCGTCTGGCAGGAGCAGCACCGCGAGGGCCTGTATGTATCCAACCCTGCACGCGGAAGGGGTGCCGGCCCCTGAGGGCTCAGCGGTTGTGCTCTTCTGCGTGCGTGTTGTGGCAGATGCTTTGTCCAGATCTGTCAGAAAGGAAGGCCTGATAGCAGAGCAAGAAAGACTTTTGGCAGGTGGAAGATGCAGGGAACAGATGAAAACAATTCCTGGGCTGCCTTCTGTCAACACTGGGAAGTTAAGGAGTTGTGCATAGGCGTGTGTAAGAGGATGAAGAGGCCATGTGGTCAGACACCAAGCTGAGGGCAAATGGCTTTGTGCTGGTAGCTCTCTAGACAAACCACCTGCCCTCCCCACGCTGTTTCATTCTGGTCCAAACCAGAGCTTCAGACACGGGTCTCAGGCATGAAATGAGAATAAGGACATTCCTGGAGTGAGGAATTGCATGGATAGAAGCTCAGATTTGGGACTAAGCAAGTTATTTATATGCTGAAGACAGCCTGCAGATTTTGAGAACTGACTTTCTTAACAGGATGCAGGATCCAGAATAAACTTTGCTCAAGTACTTGCTATTTGAAGCTAACAGAATGAAAATAAAATGCTGCCAGCGGATTAAGAGGGAATACTGATAGGAGGCACTAAAGTTACATGGTCAGGAACTTAGATTTCTTTGGAATTTATGTGGAGGTATCTGAGAGCCATTTTAGGGCACTCACTGAGTGCATGATTAAAATGATGCTTCAAAAACACGATTCTTACTACTCTTCCAGAGATGGAGAAAAAATGAGATCAGTTAGGATTTATTAGCAATTGACTAATCATGAAGTGTGGAGAACTTATGTTAGTGGAGGGGGTTTTGGAAAGAAATTGCTAAAGAATTGTGAATAGGGCCAAATGTATTAGTCTATCGTCTATAGGCTGAACTGAGGAATTGCTGAGGTAACACGTGGCGCCAGTGAGGAACGGGGGTCAGGAGTGGCCTCTGCCTATCCTCTGCTGTCCTGTGTGCGCAGCAGCGGCAGCCTACCTTCCCTGAACACTCAGCTGGTTTTACTTGTTACCCTGCACTTTGATTTCTGCCTCTAGATCAAGATGGCAAGCCTATTAAGACTGTTTTCTTACAAGCATTCTAGTATGTGGTAACTGGACAGAGATATCAGAGAACAAGACTTAACAACTTGCACAGCATCTCTGGGGCATATAATTTTCCTTCACCTTGCAAATAGGGCTGTATCCTAGCTTTAGTGTCCCGATGTTGATAACGTCTCCCTCTCTCATTGTTTTCTTAGTCTCAACTTTTCACTGAAATAATCCTACCTACTCGCCATCTCTCCAGCTAAGAAGTATCACGGCTATAACAGCAAAGAGGTTATATGGTGTATGTGCAACATTCGATTAACTCTGTCTTATGTTCCTGTCTTGACACTCACTAACTATGTAATCAGTTTTCTATACTTTGTTCTATCTGTCCTATCGATCTTGTTTTTAATATGCATTTTTAGAATAATATGCATTTTAACATCTGAAATGGTCTGCCAATAATATCCAAACACTACTGCAATTCAAAATTTTCTTGGAAATGTTCTACTTTAAAGAATATGATTTGCCTTTCAGATATATCCATGTGGTTCAGATATCTATATACATGAATTAAGTTTGTATTTGCAGACTCAGTTCTCCATTTGATTTCTTCCCCTAATATTTCAGTAAACTTGTTCTTTGTTAACATGGGCTAAAATTAGAGTTGAGGTGCACACAGTTATATAACTGTGTATATAAATGTTCATGGGGACCTGAAACTGCAGCCCTCCTGGTTTTCATTTTCTAGCCAGCGCCCAGCCAATAGCTGGACAGGCTTTTATTCACGTCACTTGATTGTCCAGTCATCTCTTAAAGGCCAGTGAACAGAAGCCAGCAGTCAGAACGACATGAGAGCAAGACCTGTAGCCTGGCCAGGAGGCCTGTGCACCTGTTGGCTTTTCATTCCTCTCTTAAAACAGCCAGTTCAGGCTGCACAGAGGCAGCTGCCTTCCTGCTTGCTTCCACAGAAAGAGTATAGAAATTAACAGACCAACCATGTAACTTACACAGAGGAACTTAACTTACTGGTAAGAGTATCAAAACCAATTATGTGTACATGGAGATCCTCTAACTTTATAAAGGCTAAATTGGCTTTCCTCACTCTGAAAAGATAGCTGGCCTCAGGACCATTCCTTAACCCCACTGAATGCTTTCTATATTAACACAATACTAAGCAGCCTTGGGGCTTCCCTGGTGGCTCAGAGGGTAAAGCATCTGCCTGCAATGCGGGAAACCCAGGTTCAATCCCTGGGTCGGGAAGATCCCCTGGAGAAAGAAATGGCAATCCACTCCAGTACTCTTGCCCGGAAAATCCCATGGATGGAGAAGCCTGGTGGGCTACAGTCCACGGGGTCGCAAAGAGTCGGACATGACTAAGCGATTTCACTTTGAAGCAGCCTTGAATTGCACAGCCATGAGGTTCAGGTGTCACTATTCTCCTGTTACAGAGGATGAGTTGAGGCTCAGAGAGGTTGCCTTGCTTGCCAAAGAGCACACTACAAAAAGCAGCAGGTTCCCACTGCCCAATGCTGAGGAGCCCTGAGCTGCCAGCTCTCAGCAAATGTTCTCTGGTGGCTGATAGGTGAGAGAGAAGGTAGCAAGATCCTGACTGAAGACCTCGCCCTGCTGCCAACAAGCATGGCCTCGCAGCTCAGGGTCTCCAGCCCGTGCCTAGGCTGGGCACCCTTAGATGTGCGCCTTTGTTTACTCTGCTAACTGTGGGTCAACCACTTTGACCTCCCGAGTTTATGGTAGCCAGAGGTGACATCACCATGTTACTAGGGTCTAACATCTGCATTACTTTGCATTTGTTGTATTCTCAGAGCCCCAAACTGGCTCATTTTGTAGGAGATAAGAGAAGGAAAATTTGGAGAGCAGTAGTAGCAACTCACTTACCTTTGAAACTTTCAAAAGTATTTTTGGTATGTCTTTCACAAACTAAGGAAATAACCAGAAGGGCATGCAAATTACCTTTAATACTTTCTAATCCCAGCTGCCTGTGTGTTATTTCAAAATTTAATATGATAAGTTACCATTTTTAATGGAGGTATAAAATTTTTTAATACATGGATGAGACAGGCACAGTGAGTTGAAGGTGACTGCTGACCATTCTACTGTGGATTTCTAATGTTGCTGTTGTATAAGCACAGGGGAGCTTAGCTCCTCAGTTCTCAGCAGGTAAGTGAACACAGTAAAGGATATGAGTTTTTTATTTTAATAATAAAGGATACGAGTTTTTTATTTTAATGGCTGTGTGAACTACAAATGGACAATCCATTTTTTTACAACTCTAACTGGATTGCACAGAAACTTGTTTGTCACAAGCAAATCAACATTGTACAAACTAACAGGGATTTCTAACATTCTTTATTTTTCTCATAGTTCGCAAGAGACGAGTTGAAGGAGACCACCAGTAAGTCTGCCAACCTGTCATATTTGGAAGACATTGAAAGGTCATCGAGGGTTCTTGTGATATCAGATGTAAAATTTTCCTGGGGAGAAGGGAAAAGACTGGAAATTTTTTTTTTAATTACATGTATCTTTTTTCTAGTTTAAGGTTGTTACCAGTTTCAAACTGCAAAATCAATAGTAGGTGATATTTTGTATACTAAAGCATTATTTCTGCTAAAATTGATTTTAATTTAGCTTAATTAAATGTTCTGTGATGAGTTGGGTTAAAAAAAATACAGTTGTAAAAAAGTTTAGTAAGTCATTTATGTAGAATAATATGAACATTTTAAGGACCAATATTTTTTAAGTCAAAAAGGGACATTGCTGATGTCAGAACTGCTGTCGTACTTCTTAGGTACAAGGCACTTCAAAGCTTTCCTCATTCCATGGCATGGAGACTTTTCCGTGTTTTCTAGAACACACACACTTCTTTCTTGCAAAAAGCAAAATGCCAACATCTTAAAACAGATGACTTAAAACTTGGTCATCTGTCTTAGAGTCAAAGCAGGTTTCCAGGCGAGAGGAAGCGGTCTCCTGTGCCTCCCCACACTGCACCTGTCTGAGGTGTCTCAGCACCTACAGTTTTTTTAAACAAAGTCATCATCTTGGCTAGGTTACACACTTGGTTTAAAAAGTAGCTATGTCTAAATTCATTACAGGCTTTCATTTTAATAATGTGGGCATTATTAAATTTTTGTGCAAGTTCATAGTAAAAATAAAATCTGAGTAGGAAAGCTATTTTCTTCCCTGTAAAAGGCATACAGCTAACTAACTCTGTTATTTAAGGTTAAAAAAAAAAAAAAGCTGTTGTTAAACACATGAAATCAGACTTATTAAATGGTGGAGATTAAGTCTCAGGAGCATGCAGAACAGTCCTTTAAATTGATGGTTACTGTAAAGTAAATCAGAAGCTGACCTGTGTATAAATTAAGAGTTTACACAGGATAGTGAGATGTTCCTGTATGCAGTGCAGAGTTGTCTGGTTGGTATACAATCACCCCTTATTACAGATTTTCCAACCAATAAGGAAAATGACTATTCTTGATAAATCTAATTTTTATTAACTGTTTCCTTTCATCTTGAACTTTTTGGTCCATACTGTATAAAAGTAGTTTCTCATAACAAGATGTCTTCCTGTCACTCAGAGTATTAAAGTGAGTGGTTGAACAGTGTAGCGTGGTGGGCAGGCCACTCCAGGTCCAGTAGTGTGACAGACCATGTGGACCTGTATTCATGCCAGGTTCCAGGGCAGTCCCGGGAGCAGGAGGTGGCAGAGGCCGTACAGCTACAGAGGACAGGGCACGAAGGAATCTGAACAATTCAGGCCTGGCTGTGTCACTTACAGGGAGATTTTTCTAAAGGGAGGAATCTCTTTCCAGAATAGGGGAGAGATGTGTTCTTAATTTTTTTTTAAACTTCTTGAAACCAAATTATAAAATGTCTGCTCCTTTGTCTTGGACTAGTCAGTTTGTCTCGAGCTAGATGGCTCCCTGTATGCTATAGAAATAAGTCTTCTTGACAGGTGAAAGCTTTCCTCATAAGGACTGAGTGTGAGTTTCTTTGGAATCAGTATCCAGTGTTTGAAAGGGGCCAAAGATTGACTTTGCACTGTTCCACTATTCCCTTTTGGTTATAGGGTGCTGGAGACATTTTTTTTTTTTCAAGTTAGCAAGTCAGGCTCACTCTCACTGGCTCTCCCTCTCTCCTTTTTCATAAATGACTTTGGAAATGTACTTGATTTTTAGAGACTGCACAGTTCCAACAGAGGGGGGAGTTGGCATGGACCAAGAGTTCAGAGCCGCCAGAACACTTTTAGCAAGGCTTCCTTTTTTGCCCTGCCCTGTAAGTCAATGAATTGATAACTATGTTACCCTGTCTTCGCAAAAGTCTTTTTTTTTTTTTTTTTTTAAATATAGGTAGGTAGGGCCCCACCTAGAATTCTGTATTATACTTATGGGTAATATCTTTTCATTTATTATTTATCAAAGTATGAAGAAGTTGAGTGTTTTGCTTGTACCATTCCAGTTCTGAGCTACAGTTCATTATATAATGGAAGAAAAGATTTGTTAATAACTAACTAAAGGTGAGCATTCATCTATCTGAATACAGAAAATCTTTCACAAATTGTAACACAAGGGAGAAAACGGATGTTTACTTTGATCTTTAAAAATCTGGCACCTCTCAAAAAAACAAAATCTGGCACTTCTTATCCTTTTAGTAACTTTCAATATTTCTATATTATGCTAAAATTTCACAATAGAATTGTGAAATAGTCTTGATTTTTAAACCAAAGATCTTCTAAGACATTTAAGTTTTTGTAGTGTAACCAGTATAGATTTATCTCGTTATCCAAGCAAAGACTGTTCTTTGCGTTTTTAAATTGCTGTTTTTTTAAAAGCTTTTAATTTCACATTTTATAAAATTTTATATTCATATTTGTCAGAAGTTCTAATTTTTCCAGTTTGTCTACATGAGATTATATGTATTAAAATCAATATTAATGATATTATTAAAATGGATTTTGGTGCTATATACTTGTAGCTAAAGCCTAGTAGCAGTCTAAAGAATAGGTGGAATACATTCTCTAAGGGTGCCTGTCATTTAAAAGACCAAATAAACATTTTGTGTTTAAAAAAATTAGACTGTTAGAAATTCTAAGGAGAATTACCTTGATTGTTAAATTGCAGATTCTCATGATTTGAATGAAATAACCCACATACTTGCTTTGTGCAGTAGGTACTCCCTCAAAAAGTTAACAGGTATAGAGCTTTGTAAATTCTTTTTTCCATTGACAGTATCTGATGTTTTTTCATTTAAAAAGGGGAATCCATGGTATAAAGAAAATTATAAAAGAAAACATGTTTTGATAAAAAGTTATGTTCTGTTGTTCTTTATTTTAACCCTTGCTGCCATTAAAATAAGATTAAACAATTCATGAGGTTTCATAAAATTGTAAAATTTTGGCTCTGTGGTCCTAGAACTTCTAACTTTTTCCTTATAAAATCAGGAATCACCATTGTCTCCTGGCAGAAAAAAGGATCATTGTTTTTCTGGAATCTACAGCAGTTTCCATTCTCTGTAAGTTCAGTACTGCCTAGTTTTCCTCCATTACAATGTCACGTCACTTAAATTTTTTTTTTCTAGTTTTATTGAGATAGTTGACATATAACATAGTTTAAGGTATAAAACATAATGATTTGATATATGCACATACTTGCAAAATGGTTACTACAGTAAGTTTAGTTAACATCTATCACTTCACATAGTTTTTAAAAATGTTTCTCCTTGTGATGAGAACTTTTAAGTAACTTTCAAATATGTAATAATACAGTAGTATTAACTGTCATCACTATGCTGACATTACATTCCTAGGACTTACTTTTCTTATAACTGGAAGTTTATACCATTTAACCACGTTCATCCATTTCACCCACTCTCCACACCCCAATGCTGGCAACCCACAGTCTGTTGGCTGTATCAGTGGATTTAGTCTTTTTAGGCTCTAATACATGAGATCATATAGTATTTGTCTTCCTTTCAGATTTGTTTCATTTAACATAATGCCCTCAAGGCCACTCCACTTTCATGTAGTATTAACTGAAGACATAGCACCCACAAGACCCAAACACATTGGATGTGTCAGAGCAACTCCTATCAAGGGGTGTGAGTTCTTCAGTCTAAACATCCATAGAACCCTCTTTTCCATCACTTCTCATTGAACATTCATGTTTCTAGCTACTTCTCACTCAAAGGAACTCTTCACCGAGTTTTAAATTGAGAAAATTGTATTTACAATCAGCAAAGAATTTATATTAGCTCATTTTAATTTGGTCATTCTTTCTTATGTCATATTTCTTGTATGTTATAATTTAGTTCTGTATGTCTTTCCCTACAAAAACTGAACACATTGGAAAATTTTTATAATAAAACATTTATAAGTTTGTTAATGCTAAACTCTAAACATGCAGCCTGATCATTCAGAGAAGCCAATCTTTAAACCTCTACCAAGCATTTTAGACAGCCTTCACTGATATATAAGGACTTTTACTTAGGATATCTGCTCTGGTAGCTAGATAATAGATTGTAACACTGTGAAACACCACCAGCCATGTTTTGTATTTAGCACTATTGTTCAAGTTTGTACACTTTTAAAATAATCAAACTCTCTTACAGTACACATATGTGAGTGAGGCTTAACTTCCTTTTCTACAGACAATCAGAATGTTTTAAATGCTGCAAAGCAATTAATAGGTCTAAAATTTTTCTGTCAGATATTGTAGTTCATCAGAGAGTATGGTTTAAAAACAAATTCTGGGTGCTTGTTCATGGGTGTAAAGCAAATTTTTAGTTTAAATTTCACCTTAAGTCAAAAGGAAAACAATTTGATTCAGCTGTTTAAACTGTTTAGATTTGTCTGCTTAAGAATTGTAAAAAGAAGGTAAATTATAAAGAAAATTGTTCATGCATACATGTGCATGCACACACGCAGAATATATAAAAACCATTGTAATTTTGAGAAAGTGCCCACTTTTTTTTTTTTAGTCTTTTGGATGAATTATATTTGGTTTCAGGTACGTTTAAAAGCTTGAAAATTACTTTTGTAACAGTGCGTTCTTTGTCACATGAAATTGGGCATTTAAATACATTTTTTAATGCTAAAATATAAAAATGCTGTAAGTGCTTACTTTTTCAATTTTAATAAACTATTACAGAATATTCATATTAATAATACTGGTTCATAATAGCACAGTGAATTTTCTTTTGAAGAATATGGATTACAGGCATTTAGGATTTACCATTTCATATTGGAACAAATAATTTCAATACAGTCTATCAAATATACTGTAGACTTTGACTGTTTGGAAAATCCCTTTAATTCCTATGTTCTAAAGTTCACTCCTTATATACCTTTTAAGAACAAGTGTATTAATTTCCCTGAGTTATTCTGAAACTGTCAGTACTTGACCATTTACACCCATAAGGTAGTAAGTTCCTATGGTTCAGTCTCATACCATCAGTACTCAGTCTGGCCTGTCCATAAAGTCAAATTGAGTTTTTGTTTTTGTTTTTTTTTAAACTGAGTTGACAAATTGAAAGAGGGACCTATGATACAGTGTGTTCTGAGCCTGAGGGGAGCCAATCCTGCTATTAGAGATTATTTCTAAGGTAAAGCAAAGATACTGCTTATCAGTCACCTAAATCCACCAACCAAAAGAGGAAATCAGTGAAACGTGTAATGGGTTTGAGGAAAATTTTAGGGATAAATCAAATAATTCAGCTTTGAAACTTAAGGAATAAAGAAATTTCTCTTGAATCTTTAGTATTGGCTGGCTTTCCGAGAATGGCTGTTGGGCTTACGTTCACATGTGGGAAACCTTGATGCCTGTCCGCTTTGGTGAGTCAGAGGCTTGGGTGCTTCAGTTGTCAGTTAACTTCAGCTCCTCCTCTGAGTGGCCTTGGAGACAGGCGCTATAGCCGTGGGGAGAGTGCCTTCTTGCTCAGCCAATGGCACCTCACTCCTCTAGGTACCAAATATTAAGCTTTCCAGCATGTCTGCAAGGGTTGGTGGCCTCTAGGCTCAGCCCAGCTTTAGCCCCAGTCCTGTAGCAGAGACTCAAGGCCACCTCTATAAAGAATAGCCAACCTAACCTATAGATCTAATGCGATCCCCATCAAATTAACACATTTCATTTTTCACAGAATTAAGACAAATAATCCTAATATTTATATAAAACTTTATATAAAAGAGCCAGAATTGTCAAAGCAGGAGGCATAACCCTCCCAGACTTGAAATAATACTACAAGGCTATAGTGACCAAAACAGTGTGGTACTGGCACAGAAACAGACATCCTATTATATACAGGATGGATGAACAGCACAGGGGACTATACCCTGTGACAAACTATAATGGAAAAGTATGAAAAAATATGAAAAAGATGTTTATGTGTGTATAATTGAGTCACTTTTGCTGTACCAAAGAAATTAGCACAACACTGTAAATCAACTATACTTCAATAAAATTGTAAAGAACAGTCAACCTTATGACTGAGCTGTGATAATACCTCTCAGCAATTTAGATGAGTCTCTAAATGGCCTTTCTGGAGCTGGTGCTAATTATGGCTGTGTTTACTCCATGAAATTACACTTTAAATATATAAAAGGGAGGGAATTATAATGTATATCCAGGTTTCCTGCATGGTAAGTGGGCCATTTTTCTTTGACCTTTTCTATTGAACAATAAGACTCATTAAAAAAAAAAAAAGAACATATTTTTCACTTCTCAGAAGTAGAAGAATATAAACATTAAATCATGAAAGACTCACAATGGTCAAGTCCAGACCCCACCAAGTTGAGCAAACTGACTTCAGAGAAGTTAACTTGCCCAAGGTAACATCATTGGTTTGTACGTTGAACAACAAAAAACTTCATGTACCTGTTATGTTCCAGCTACTGCACTAGTCAAAAAGCTAACAGTCACATCTAGTATCTTGTTTCCCAGCGCTCTGTTTTTCTCTAAGCTCCTGGTGACCATTTCTCCCAGCATTCTGGATGTCTTTCTCCCTAAGGTCAGTAATAGACCTGCTCAGCAGTGTGATGGCTGTGCACATAAGTTCCTGATCCTTGTCTCAAAAATGCTTTTTTTTTTTAACTTGAGAAGAAAAAGCTTTGGATAAAAGTCTTAAGTTCTAACTTAGCTTCCATATCTGTAGTATGAGAACAGCAGCAGCCCTTTGAGTTGTTCTGAGGATTAGAACTGGTAAGGCCCATACAACACGTAACAAAGCATTGAGTCTCCAGTGAGCTGTCTTGTGCTATGCCTGCTCTGACAAAAAAATCCCAAGACACAGCGCAAACTGTTACCAAAATGGCCTCACCTGGGAACAATGGATTTTCTGAAGTCACAAACTTGCTTCCAAACATTTTAAAACCACAACTAGGATTATGCAAAAGGAATTCAGTTCCTCACTTCAATCCCAAGTCATTTCATTACTGTTTTAAAGCAAGCAGTTGAAAACCATATTTATAGTAAGTACACGTTTTATGCTTCAGTCATCCTCTTCCTCTTCACTCCCTGCTTTCCTCTTTCTGGAGGGTTCATCTGAACAGATAAGGAGAGAAGGTGTAAAATTCAATACTGAATGTTTTCGGAAATTCTGTCTAAAGTAGTTCTGAGCCGGTGGGGGAGCCAGCCTTTCAAGTTAGAACTCGACCCTCCAGCGATGACCTTGTCCACAGACACTGTCTCTACAGGTCAGGCAAGGGGAGCCCGGACTTTCAGCGGTCAGGGCCAAGGGACACGTCACTCTATTTAGGTGTGGATTCCCCTCATTACTACTTGAAATATGTTCCTCTGCTTCCTCAGTACTTCACTTTCTCTGTCTAAAATTCACTATTTTAAAGCCTGTTGACTTTTTTTAAAGGACTGCTTGTGTTTTATGTGCTTTTTTCAGTATGGTTTCCAAGTTTTAAATAGATTTTTTCACATGAAAAATGAGTGCTTCTTCTACATAGTAAGAGCCATTTCTGTTACTGGGATGTTTCCTCTGACCTGTAACTCAAGACCCATAGTGGAGTGAGTTATGTGTTCAGAAAACACTGGATAAATGAATATGGTACAATGGCAAGAACAGAGTGAGTCACTTGTGTAATTAAGACTTAAAATTTCTTGTGATCTTTAAGTGGAAAAGGAAATAAAGTAGATAATTTCAATAACATGGAGATGAAATAACCCTGCACTATTATTATGCTCATGGTGATCGGGAGAGGGCCCTTGATCTATTTCATTGAACTACTTCTAGTTCTCTAGTTGGGCCCTGGTGTCTCAGCCACATGTCTTTTCTCACAGGCCTTTCTGTCCACCGGCACACCCACCCTAACACTTCCTTCAACTTCCAACAAGAGGGTGACTGTTCTGGGCTGCCTCCCACTGCACACAGGTGTCAGGCATTCCTCTGGGCCACGCCTAGGCTTGTTACTGCACTCATCTCACTGAGTTGTAGGGAGGTGTGTAGACACCTGTCTGTGCTCCTGGGCTCTGAGCTCCTTATTCCGGGAGTCGGCTTGTGGCTACAGAGCAAACCCCTTCAGATTGAATAAATTTGGTTTTACCTTATCAGTGGTGAGTTTCTTTGCTGTCAGTGATCTTTGAGCCCCATCTCCATCTGGTCCCTCATCACTCTCTGAAGAATAGATTCTGGCCCCTTCCTCTGAAAGCAAATTTGAGGACTTTAGATATGGGACTGACCTTCAAAGATGAAGACCCATTTATTCCTGAAAAAAGTTTTTTTTTTTACTGTTGAATGTTCTTACTTCCCACTGTATATATTTCCCTTTGTTGAGACACCAACCATTTTTTTTAAGTTTTCATGAAGAGATACATACAGCTTTCAAACATGCTTAAATGACTTACATTGGAGAGGTTTTTTTCCTCTCAGAGAGACTGTTCACTTTTAAATACCCGCAGGGCTCCAGGCACACATTTTTTAAAACTACAAAGTTTAACACTGGGTCCTTAATTATACAATCAGGCAAACTGCCTATTATACATTTTTTACAATGACGACATAAATTATTTAGTTGATTTTCTTAATTATGGGGGTGCCTTATTTTCCCAGCCAACTTTTCATGTGAGAAAGTGGTCCTAACAAAAACAGGAGAAAAGGCCTTTGCATTGTCCTCAGTGAATAACAGCAGGACAGACACTCAGTGGTCACCAGACTCACCTCCGCGTTCCCCTTGGTTGTGGTTTTCGACGGCTTCACCCTCCTCATCACTGTTCGAGTCCTGGTAGGGGGCACTTGGCACCCCCTGGTTCTGCAGACGGATTGTCTCCTGGTGAGCAGAAGCCCTCAAACGTGCTTCTTTCTGTAAAGACTTAAAAAAAAATGAATTCACTTAGTGCCTGCTTGAAACTAAAGAACATGAAAATGCCTTGCCCGGGATAACACCAGTTCCTATGTCCTCAGGGTGAGTTCTCTCCATTTCACATCTCTGTTACCATACACGGTCATCGTCGTGTTCAGTTCTAAGGCATGAAGACACCACAGGGTGGAGAGGCAGAAGGCTCCCTCACACCAACCGCCCCATCACAACTGGCATGGGCACGGCCTTGGGAGCTGCAGCGTCCCCTCTGCTGCCAGGAACAGTCCAGAGGGCACGACCAGCCTGAGGAGCTGCGTCCATGCCCAGCAGATGCCTGAGGGAGGCAGGTTCTCTTCACCCTCCCTGAGACACACCTGACTTGCCCAGGCTCCACCAAACGACCATGGCACCCAGATATTCGTGCCTGGGGCCGTCAACCCAGGGCACTCCCCACAGCTGCTGATGGCAGGATGAGGGCGTGCTGGTGGGGAGGGTCCCTAAGTCCCAAAGTAGAGCCCTTGTTCCCTTCCATCCACCTGGCTTCCACATGTTGGGCTCCACGGGTAGGGCCAGTGTTGACTGAGTCAGGAATGTCCTTCTGACCTTCCTACGTCACCTCTCCTCTGGCTAACACAGTTTAATGATATGTATCAAAGGTTATGTTTTTTTAAAAACTGTCAGTTTCCCGCTGAGAGCTCACAGATTGGAGAGAGAACACCTGAGTGTCTGGATTGCTGTATCTCACCACTGGCCCATTGACTATGACCATTTCTATGGTTAACCACACACTTGGAAGCTAAAGCTGGCTCCCTGATAACTACAAGAAATAAAATGACTGTCACAATAAGATGATTTAATATTCTGAAAAGCACAGCTCTTAATGCCCCTAAACAATCCTGGGATAAAGCTCAGCCAACATACCTTAATCAACTCTACACGCTGGCATTCAGGATCAGGCCCTGCCACTGGTAAGATTCTAATCGTCTGCATCCTCGAGCATCTACTAGCAAGTGGCAGGGACACCTTTTTATGTGTGGCATAGTCTGTAGCATGAGGTCTGCGGGAAACAGACAAAAATGACTCAGTCTACTAAGAACATTTGCAGGCAATCACACCAACAGCAAACAGCGGCGGACAGAAACATCGGCACCCACAGCCCTTTCCTCTGGCACATGCACACACCAAGAGCATGCTTGCATGCTTGCAATCAGCCGGCTTCCCGGGTAAAAGGCCCTGAAGAGAAGGGACATGCTGACCAGCAGAGTGGCACAGACAGTTTAGGCCTCTTACCAGGTGTGCTGATCAATGTGAATTAATAACTCGTCTTCTGGTTTAGACAGCAGCCTCGTGTTGGCTTCCATAGCATGAACTGGCTCCCTGAGAGACAGGAACTTGTTGCAAAGGTGAAAAATGGCATGGGAACCAGACCATGGGCCTTGGGGAGCTGCACCTCAACATCATGTCAGTCAGGCTCTTTGCACATCCAGCCTCTCTAACCTGTTGCTCAAACTGCCAAGCAGCAAGAGGTCACTATGAATAGTTACCTGAAGGTGAGTTTGGACTTGAAGACGGCTTGTCCCTGCAGACCAGTGTCGTCCCTGACGAACAGGTGGTTGTGAGTGGCCTGCATCGGGGCCTTGTAGACATCAAACACCTCATTGCCTAAATGTAGGGACAGGCTGGAAACAGAAATAGTTCAGTTATTAGGATGGATCGTTAACAAATCCTATAGCTTCCATTCTGTCATGTTTTGTCACTAAGTTGTGTTCGACTCTTTGCAACCCCATGGACTGCAGCCCACCAGTCTCCTTTGTCCATGGGATTCTCCAGGCAAGAATACCAGAGTTCGTTGCCATTTCCTTCTACAGGGGATCTTCCCAACCCAGGGATCAAACCTGCATCTCCTCCATTGGCAGATGGGTTTTTTATCATGAGCTACCAGGGAAGTCTCCTCTACCCTGTTAGCAATTCTTAAAATGCTGTGGAACTGCAGGATCCTGTCCCCATACTGAAGATTTAAGACAGACAAAAGATACTAGAAACAACTAACCTACCTCCTTTCAAAGTAAAAGGTGGTAAAATCCATCTTCCTTTCAACTTGAAATCTAATTGTTTTATCATTTCCCAATCTCTATGACTTCATTAGTAAAATAGAAATCATTTTTTCAAACATACCAATCTATAATGTCTAATGGTCACATATGGGCACTGACATTATGTTTTCATCTCAATAAGGTAGATACTGTGAATTTGATTACTTCTTGAGTCTATGTCTAGAGTCTTCCAGCACAGCACTGTGACCTCAACCCTGTTTATTTCTCCCAGGTTTCCCAGATAATGCCAGGAGCCTCAGTTCAGTTCAGTTCAGTTCAGTCAGTCGTGTCTGACTCTTTGCAACCCCATGGACTGCAGCACGCCACACCTCTCTGTCCATCACCAACTTCCAGAGCTTGCTCAAACTCATGTCCATTGAGTCGGCGATGCCATCCAACCATCTCATCCTCTGTCATCCCCTTCTCCTCCCACCTTCAGTCTTTCCCAGCATCAGGGTCTTTTCAAATAAGTCAGTTCTTTGCATCAGGTGGCCAAAGTACTGGAGTATCAGCTTCAGCATCAGTCCTTCCAATGAATATTCAAAACTGATTTCCTTTAGGATGGACTGGTTGGATCTCCTTGCTGTCCAAGGGACTCTCAAGAGTCTTCTCCAACACCACAGTTCAAAAGCATCAATTCTTTGGCACTCAGCTTTCTTTATAGTCCAACTCTCACATCCATACATGACTACTGGAAAAACCAAAGCTTTGACTAGACGGACCTCTGTCGGCAAAGTAATGTCTCTGCTTTTTAATATGTGGTCTAAGAGGACTTCCCTGGTGGCTCAGAGGTTAAAGCATCTGCCTGCAATGCGGGAGACCTGGGTTCGATCCCTGGGTCGGGAAGATCCCCTGGAGAAGGAAATGGCAACCCACTCTAGTATTCTTGCCTGGAGAATCCGGATGGAGGAGCCTGGTGGGCTACAGTCCATGGAGTCGCAAAGAGTCGGACACAACTGAGCGACTTCACTCACTCACTTCACTCACTAAGAGGCCTGCTGCTACATCGCTTCAGTGGTGACCGACTCTGTGCGACCCCGTCCCTGGGATTCTCCAGGCAAGAACACTGGAGTGGGTTGCCATTTCCTTCTCCAATGCATGAAAGTGAAAAATGAAAGTGAAGTCGCTTAGTCGTGTCTGACTCTTCACGACCTCATGGACTGTAGCCTACCAGGCTTCTCCATCCATGGGATTTTCCAGGCAAGAGTACTGGAGTGGGTTGCTACTAGATTTTGTTAATTCTGTAATGAAAAAAGATCCCCAAATGGTCCTATACAGAAAACTTCATTCATCCCAGGCCTCCCTGTGGGTGTTTCTCCTCAGGTCTGTGCTCACCTTCCATCCGACCACTTGACTATCCGAGCATTGCTTTCTTTAATTTTATTT
The DNA here is from genome assembly GCF_000754665.1 of Bison bison bison. NCBI lineage: Eukaryota > Metazoa > Chordata > Mammalia > Artiodactyla > Bovidae > Bison > Bison bison. Next base: position 1,228,469 of record NW_011494690.1, on the reverse strand, counting down.
CCGTCTTTATCCCGGCGTATCCTCCATCGTATAGTATTTTCTATCTGATATAAAACACAAAGGCATACAAAACCAGTTGGTAAAGAATCTGCCAGAAGTGCAGGAGACCTGGATTCGATGCTTGGGTCAGAAAGATGCCCTCGAGAAGGGTGTGGCAACCCACTCCAGGATTCTCACCTGGAGAATCCCATGGACAGAAGAGTCTGATGGGTTACAGTTCATGGGATCACAAAGAGACATGACTGATCAACTAACACTTTCATATACAAAACCAGACTGCATGTTCTTTTCTTCTCAAGTGATTTATAATCACATGCCAAGAATTCAGAGGTGGTGAGAAAGTAAGCTCACCGAAAAATAGATGATTAGGCAACACGGAAACCCTCCTACTACAGATACCTATAGACACTGGTTAAACTCACCAGATGTTCTGTTTTAATCTTTTCTGAGCTCCACCTCATGGCAGTGGAAGCAAAAACTAAGGGCCCATATGAGGTAGGAGGTTATAACTGAGATTTCTATTGCAACCCCACTTGAAGGGTTATGAACCCAATGAAAGAAGGACTAAAGAAAGGTCCTGTAGGAAAGAAAGCTCTGAGCATTAATTTTTAAAAAAATGTAATTCAGTAATAAACAATAAATTAAAACCTGCGACTTCTGCTTTATCCATATGGTGAGAAACTCCAAATTAGAAAAGTAGTATAAGAATGGTTCCTGCCATTGCTACCACTGTGGCCTCTGGCAGACGCTCATTCCATACCCGGTTAAAGACAATGCCATTCCTATGAGAGCAATGGTAGGGTTTTGCTTTCCAGGTCTTCTCAAGGGGGACCCCCTAATGACAAGACCTCTTCTCTGTGCATAAGCTGAATTTCCATAAAGAGTCAGATATTTTTACTATGGGAAGCAGCTCAGAACTATCCATGATAAAAATTGGAGGGGCAGTTCTGTATATCTAATTATATTATTATTTATCCTGAAGGAAGTAGCTAACAATTTTCAAGAATTCTTATCTTGACTGCTGTCAAAAAATTACAACTGCCAAAGAAAGGTTAGAAAAGTGATAATTCTACAACAATTTTTTAAAAAGGATATGTACCTTCTCTCCTAATAATATTCTGAAAAGACATTTAATTCCTCATTCTAAACAGTTATTTATTGATCAAAAAATAAAGATCATTTTGTAAGTTCATCTCAAACTGTTATCCCTGTATTTTATTTTATAAAAAGCTTAAAAAAAAAAAAAAAAAGGAATAAAGTGTGGAATGATACCTTTAATTTTAACCTGGTTCTCTCTTCTTCATCAAGCATTTTCTTATTTTCAAATTCATCTTCATAATACTGAGGATCAAAAGGCCTAAAAATTGTTTTTTAATGTTGTATTAGCCATCTTTAGTATGAATATAATACTATAAGTCTTTATAACATGTACCAATATGTTAAAAAAATCACAGTAGACAAATAACTTCAAGTAAAACTTCAAAGAAGTATGCAAATGACTTTTTTAAAATTTTATTTAAAATTTTTTTTGCCTGAAAAAAATCCAAATGTGACTAATAATTCAAAATTTTTAAATTGTTTTCTTGTTTGGTGAAATAGTCCTCTAAGGTATAGGTGACACATGATCTACCTTTTCATATTTTTAAAGAAAGGTGTCATGTTTAATTGCACAAGAGCTTGCACTTGTGAACCATCATGATGGTTCACAAAATAGTGTGGACCCAACCACACTATTTTGTTTTCAAATATCATCATCTTTTCTAGATTCACAATGGCTTTTGCATTGAACTTTTGTGATTTTTCCAGCAAACTTTCTCACCTTCGTTTACCAATTTTTCAGCTTTATGAGAATAAAAAACATCTTCATCAGCTATGATATCTGCTCATTGATAAGAAAGTGCCAAAATGCTAAAAGAATTATTAGCAGTAAAGCCTTCTCATACCAATAAATTCATCATTTTCTACCATAGCACACCCTAAATTTATTTTTTCAGAGTTACATGAAAAATCTCCCACCTCTGTGATTAGCCAACGCATTACAAACAAGAACATTTACAGTCCACATACTTTTACTCAATATCTTGCAGGAAAAATAAAACTTTAAATCAGTCCTCTTACTTGGATTCTATGCTGAGAAATTTGGGTAGTTTAACAAAGTATAATTCATTTCCTAAATCAGAGTTGATGTTAGGAATTTCTACTTCTGTTTTGGTTTCAGAAATCGGCTCTTCCTCCTGCTGGTTCTGAGGCACTCCACATCCATCCTAAGAAAGGAATCAGAACGTGAGAGCTTGAGGTGACATTAGAAATGCTCTAGCTGTCCTTCCGCAGCAGGCAGATGCAGGTTTGACAGGAAGTAAATTTAGAAACCACTTCAGAGATAAAGTAGTCAGCTTTATCAGCCTCCAGTCTCACTTTAAAATTTCATCCTCTCTATCCTACTCCCCTAAAACCACCATGCAAAACAAGACGTGTCAGCCTGCATTACCAGAAAAAAATATTGACATACCTAGTTTTCATAAGATATTTAGCAACACAAGTGTGAAATTATACAACACTTCAATACTAAGTAACTACTAAAATCAGGGGGAAATGTCAAGTAATACACACGTCTCGGCACAAGTTTGAGTAAGAAAAGCTTTTGAATCAAAGGTTTTCAAATTATGAGTCCTCATAGTCTAGCCCCTAAAGTTTGGCATCAAATTCATTCTGAGCAATTCCTTCTATGCCCTTTAATATCCAGAAATTCCCAACATAGCTAAGTAAGTCACCTATTCATCAGATGTTCCAGACTCTCTCTATATGAGAGAGTCAGGCCCATCAGCCTCTGAAACTTTTTTCTTAGCTTTGAATAATGGGCTCAGTTGAGATTTGTACTTACTGTAACAGGCTGTCTTTGAATGGGTGGTTGATTATCCCCATCACTATC
>NW_011494690.1:1217315-1225440 GCF_000754665.1 Bison bison bison | reverse complement strand
CACTATCTGAAGAAATGTCATCTATGTCTCCAAACAGATCCATTGTCCCACTATAATCTTCAATGTTGGGAAAGAATGCATCATATTAATTAATTTCTCTTGACTGAAGTTCTTCACATAGTTCTTGGCCCATCATTTCACTATATTTCCAAGATTCATAAACCAAATCTTTATTAAGCCATCCTGAAACTGGCTTCATGAGCCTGGGCCTCAGAAGCCTAACAAGCAAGAGTGACTACAGAGAAGGAAAATGGCAGTTAGTTGGTGGAAGTCAAGTTGCTGTGATGGCCAGCTTTCAAGGTGGAGCCCTGGGATTCCTGCCTCTGGTATTCTGGCCCTTGTGCAGTCCCCTCCAACAGGCATCATGGTTGGTTTATGTGATCAACATAATATAGCTTCACTTCCAAGGCTCAGCATGACATCATGGCCTTTCTGCCTCACTCTTTCTCCCTTGGGTCACTTGCTCTGGAGGAAGCCAGCTACCATGATGTGAAAACACATAAACTGCCATGGAGAGGCTCATGTGGTGAGAAACAGTCCCCCCGCCCAAGCACCATGAGAGTGAGCCATCCTGGAAACAGATCCTTCAGCCTGAGATAACATCCTGACTCAATGTTGGATGAGCCAACATCCTGACTAAAGCCTTGTGAGAGACCCTGGGCCAGGGCTACACCACTCCTGACCTTTAGGACTGAGAGATATATGAAATGTTTGTTATTTTAAGCTGGCCTTCTCAGGGAATGTAGTTGGGGAAGGTGAGGGGTGGTGTGCAGGTCATACAAGACATGTCTACTTCGACACTCCTGTCTCCTTGTTTTTGGATTCCCTCTGCACAATGCCAGGGAAACTTTGGTATCTCAACTTCATTAAATGTAGGCTACCACTGAGCGTTTTTAGTTACCCAGTCAAGCACAGAGCCATGTCCAGAATATATAAGTGCACCCGTATCAGTAAATTTGACACCCAAGGCAGTCAAGTGTTCTTCCTTCATCTCACATTCTTAGAATCCACTTTCCCTCATATTCCCCAGGCTTTTGCCCATATGTATTAGCAAAACCTTGCAACTGTATTGACGTATAAGCTATTTCTTCTTCAGTTGAAGTTTACGCTTTCTTTGCCAGTGCATAAGATCCTAGTGATGGATCTATTGGTAAAAATTGGGTAAGAGAGCACTCAGCTGAGTGGTTCTTGAGGAGAATGAAAACTGATCCAAGTGATGTTATTACAGGATTTTCAAGCAAGAAGACTAGTTTCACAACCTACTGAATGGGAGAAAATATTTGCAAACGATATGACCAATAAGAGGTTAATATCCAAAATATATAAACAGGTCATCCAACTCAATATAAAAAAAATCTGATTAATGGGCAGAAGACATTAATAGACATTTTTGCAAAGAAGACATGGACATGTTCAAGAGGCACATGAAAAGATGCTCAACACTCCTAATCATTCAAAGAAATAGAAATCAAAACCACAGTAAGATATCACCTCACTGAATAACTACCATCAAAAAATCTATAGATAGCAAGTATCACTGAGACTGTGGAGAAAAAGACCCTTGCATGCTGTTGTGGGGATGTGGATTGGTGCAGCCACTATGAAAAACAGTATGGCAGTTGCTCAAAAAACTAAAAGTAGGGGCGTCCCTGGTGGCTCAGTGGCGATGAATCTGCCTGCCATTGCAGGAGACATGGTTTCAATCCCTGATCCAGGAAGATCCTACAGGCTGCAGAGCGACTAAGCCCACGTGCCACAAATACTGAGCCTGTGCTCTGGAGCCCACAAGTTGCGACTACTGAGCCCACGCACCCTAGAGTCTGTGCTGTGCAAGATGAGAAGCTACCACACTGAGAAGCCCATCTGCCACAGCTAGAGAGAAGCCCCTACTCCCTCAACTAGAGGGAAAAGCCCACACAGCAATGAGGACCCAGCACGGTCAAAAATAAATAATTTTAAAAAAAAAATCAGAAATAAAACTACCATCTCGTAATTTTACTCCTTGGTTTATATCTGAAAAAAACAGAAACCCTAATTCTAAAAGATACATGTGCCCCAATGTTCATAGCAGCAATATTTACAATAGCCAAGATATCGAAGCAACCAGTCCATCAACAGATAAATGGATTTAAAAAAAAATATGGTGTGAATATATATATATATATAAAATGAAATATTACTCAGCCATAAAAAAGGAAGGAAATTCTGTCACTTGCAACAACATAGATGGACCTAGAGGATACTATGCTTATTAGTGAAATAAGCCGGATAATGACAGATACAGTATATTATCACTTATATATGGAATCTGAAAAATAAACCAGTGAATATAACAAAACAGACAGACTCACAGATAATAGAAAACAAACTAGTGGTTACCAGTAGGGAGAGAGAAGCAGGGAGGGACATAATAGGGGTAGGGAATTAAGAGGAACAAACTAGTGTGTATAAAATAATAGATTACAAGGATATAGTTAGTGTACAGCACACGAAACATAGCCAGTATTTCATAACTTTAAATGGAGTATCATCTATAAAAAATATTCAAATCACTATTTTTGTACACCTGAAACTTTAAATCAACTATATATTTAAAAAAAAAAAAGCTATTAATAGTTTCCTCAGACATAGGGAGGCAAACTGCTTCTCACAGGCAAACGAGGCTCAGAGAGACTACAAACTTTGTTTTTCACCTTTGTCTGAATCCAAACATATTCCCATCCTGTGATAAATCATAATAAATAAGAATATAAAAAAGAACATATACATATAACTGAAATACTTTGCTATACAGCAAAAATTAACACTGTAAATCAATTCTTCAATTAAAAAAAAGCCAACCTAAGCTTGTAAACTTTCTGTAAGTGCTCCAGGGCACTCAGAGGTATGCACCCCATATCAGTCCTTAAGTCATCAGGACTGCCTAACAAGTGTAGCAGCCACTTGAGCCCTCAACCACAGGGGATAATCTGATTCATCATGATGCCAAGGCATCACCGTTTCCCTTTGGTGAGGAACTCAGACCTGCATTCAAACCCAAACCAACCTATGCACCTCATCTTTGAGGATTTGCTTCCTGGACTACCACTCAGGTCCAGGTTGGGCCACAGAAAACATACCGGTTGTTGATACAAATACATTTTAGTATTTTTTAAAAATCGCAATTAGGTTTAGAGCTGTTGATTTTGGTTACAAGAAATACAAAGAAAATTCCTAAGGGATGACAAAAGTAGCAAATTCAGAGAACCACTTCCACCCCTACAGATAAGGGAACAAAGGGAAAACGTAGAATTATTCCTAAACTTAAAAACTTGTAACAGAGCCCCTTGGAGCTGAAACTCACACCTGAGGAAAACAAGTGTCCAGCTGGTACTGATGTCTCTCAGGAATACAATGAAGCTGGCTCTTCAAGTCTTCGTAAAACTGCAAACTGGACTGAGCAGCTGTAGGAATATACCGCCTCAGCTGAGACGAACAACTCCTGGTTGGCTCCCTTCAACAGGAAGCCCCCACGAAGTTCTATAAGCAAACAGGAAGGAGCAATCTATTCTTTGTTATCTATGCTCCCAGTTCTTCTCCAGCGCCCCCTAACAGGGGGCAGCTGGCAAAGCTGAAATGTGCTTGCAGAGGCTTGACCTTTCACCGCCAAGCTCTGCATAGAAGGGGCAGGTTTGGAGATGAGAGACTCCAAGAGCTCAGTCATTGTCACATAAGTATCTACTAGTAAAAAAAACAGAAACTATGTTGTCCTAGAAAGGACAGAGTCAAAAATGAAGGCTCTCAAGGGCCAGACATGTTTCAACTTGATAAGCCAATAGCAAAGAGGCTACAGGTTTGGGAGTTAGGAAAAGTGACACAAAGGTGAGTTAGGACCTTCTCCTTCAGTGCCACTTCTCTATAACCAGGTTTCAGGGAAAGCCTCCCATAGATAGCCACCATTCCCGGGTTGTATTAACAGCCCTAGTCCATAATGGAAAGATTAGTCCATGTAGAAGAGCACTGCAGAAAACACAAATATGTGTCTTAGAGATTTAAAATGTATCTATCTGCTAACTCAGCCATTTCTACTATCAAGGGGAGTCAAATTTTCCTCCCTCTGAATATGGGCTCACATTAGTGATTCACTTCCAATGAACAGAATGTGGTGGATTCTGTATATGACTTTCAGTGCTAGCCATAAAAGGTACCCTCAAGAAAAGGTAAAACAGCTCTTGGAGTGCTCACTGTTGAAGCCTATCACCATCTGTGAGAAAGCAGGGCCGTGCCTAGGATACAACAAATGAGACACTCACTTAAGGGCTGCCAAAATCTCAGTGATCAAGAGAAATAATATTGCAATACATTTTAAATCACAAAAAATCCCACTGAACAAAACATCAAAATTGTAAATAGAGATGATCCATGGAGTTCTGGACTTGTACAACTCCTGTCACTTGCCTGACCCTCATCCCAGACCTGCTAGATCATCTTTATGTGAATTTTTGACATTTTGTCCATCATATTTTTGCATTAATTTTAGTTTTTTAAAATGCTGTATTACAATATTATTTAACTTGATTATTGTAGTGGGCTGAATAGGGACCCTTCCAAATTCATATCCAACCAGAACCTTTATTTAGCAAGAGGATCTTTGAAGATGTAATTATTAAGATGAGCGGACCCAGGACTAGGGGTGACCCTAAACCTACCAGTGTGTGTCCTTAAAGGAGAGTGGGATCTGGCAATACAGAGCAGACACACAGCGAAACCACCATGTGAAGATAGAGGTGAGATTAGAGTTACGCTGCTACGAGCCAAGGAACACCGGAAGCCTCCAGAAGCTAAGACGATGCAGGGGAGGTCTTCCCTAGAGCCTCCAGAGGGCGCATGGCTCGGCTGACACCTTGATTTAGGACTTCAGGCTTCAGAACTATGAGAGGATACATTTCTACAGTTTGAAGTCTCCCAGTTTGTGGTACTTTGTTATAGCAGCCCTAGCAAACGAATATAATTATGGAAGCTTTTTGTGTCAATTTTTAAAAACTTTGCACCCCAGAAGAATGCCTCCCTTCTTCACTGGGCCTTGGCCAGGTTCTTTGCAGGGCCTGGGAGAAATGTACTAAAACCTAAGATTTAGTGTAAAGCATGAACAAAATCAACCGGCTTCGGAAGAAGTCCATTTCTTGAACAGAGACTTACTTTTAAAAATTTTTTATTACAATTAAAATTAGTCAAAAGCAAATCGATTTCTTTTGATCAAAATAACTCATGTTTACATCATATTTATAAAACAAACTGTACAGTAAAATATATAAAGTTTTCACATTTTGCACTTCAATCATCATCTTCTTCCTCTTCATCACTGATCACATACTTCTTGTGCTTTTTATTCGCTTTATCGTCATCTTCTGCTTTCCTTTTTCCAGAAGGCTCACCCTCCTAAACAGATAAAAATCTTTAAAGTCTCAAAGTTCATAGAGAATATTTCTATAAAGGTTTATCAAAAGTAGCTCTGAGCTGAATAACCCTCAGAAAACCCAAAATAACATAATTGTTGTAATAAGAATGTTTACCAGCTGTAAAACCAGTGGTTTAGGTCATGGCAGTTTCCAAATCTTACAAGTACTAGAGGTGTTCAAAATGACTCCAGAGCAATTACAAAACTGATCCTAAAACCCAACTTCAAAACCACAAGGGTGAACTGCTAAGCAGCTGTGACCTAGTCTCAGAGAGGGAAGAAGCCGCTGTACATGGAGAAGGGCTGCAGGGAAGTGGAAACCGGCTTTGCCCCGGGAAGGGTTAGCGCTCTCCCAAAGAGGCTGGCCTGTGAACCACTCGTCCTGCTGAATATTTTACTTAAACTCTTTTTCTCCACTTCCTCAGACTTCACTTCTTCATTATGTAAAAAAACTTGTAAAGATTGTCAATTAAAAAAAGTAATTTCTTGTTTTGGATGTACTAAAAACTCATAAAGATTTTTTAAAAAAATATTTGAGGGAGTTCCCTGGTGGTCCTGTTTAGGAGTCCGCCTGGCAATGCAGGAAACGTGGGTTCAGTCCCTGGTCTAGGAACTAAGACCCCACACACCGCAGAGCAACTAAACCGGCTTGCCACAACTAGCGAGCCTGTGTGCCACAATGAAAGATCCCACATGATGTAACGAAAACCTGACGCAGCCACGTATGTATTTTTTTTTAATTTTTAAACAATTTTTGAAGAAATTAAAGGCCTTCATACACAAGTTTCCAAAGCTTAAAATCATGCTGCACAGTGTTCTAACAGAAACAAAAAACTGAGGAAGTTAAAACAATCTTTACAGATAGAATTCAAACAGAACAACACTGAATAATATCAAATATTGATTAAAATGAAATGATACTAAATATGACACTCCCGAATTACCTTAATGAAACTCTTCACCAAAAATAAGACAGGGTGACCAGTTTAAGGCTGAAGCCGGGGAAGGTGAGGCCTCTTACTACCCTGTCCAAAGGACTGCTTCTGGATGTAGCATCCAAGCAGGCATAGCCACTTTTTCTGATGGTCCCTATGCCTGGCCTCTGAGGAGCAAGATCATACCTCACACTTGTTTCCTGCCTTATTACCCCAAATGCATTCCCACAGATCCGAAGTCATAGAATTCAAACAGGACAGTTATGAACCCACAGGAAGAGATCCAGAGGTCCCCTGCACTTACTTCCCAGCAGGCGGCAGTAAAGTCACCCCAACAGCAAGCCTGGAAGATGGATCCTGCCCCCAGGCTCTGACTAGCCTCCTATCTACTTCCCAGCCTTGGGCAAACCCAGACACTTCTCTCCCAAGCCCACACAGGCAAAAGCAAGGAGGACGCTGACTACTGCCACCATTTTTCATTTATTTTCAGCTGATGGATCTTACCTTAAACACTACACACAAGCCTGTTTGTGGCAACCTTGCCCAAGTACATTTCAGTGTGTATGGTCTCTTCAGCTCTAAAACTTTTTAATGGGTTTGGGTGAATAAAAGAACAGCTTTCTAAAAGGTGGGAGCAACTGTCCTGAAGGGTCCTAGATAATGCCCAGCAGCTGGGAGCGCAGGAGTCAGGTCAAAGCTCTCCCAAAGAGGTCTAACCAGCACCAGTTCTAATCCTCTGTCTGGGGTAAGACGCTCCAGAATTCAGCTCCGAAAACCCTTCCAGGACTGACTGCCCTGGCAGCTACACAGAAGCACAGTGAAGTCCAGCCAAGGCATGCAGGCCTGCTACTCTCAGGATTTAGAAAGGTAGTGGCACCCTTCGGGAGACCTCATCTTAAGAAATTAGGAGTGTGGGATTCTGCCTCGAACTGAGCTGGAATAAACCCCTGTGCCATGTAAATACAACACATGACAAAAATATATTAGATGAACACAAAGCTTCCTAATACAGTCATGAATGAGTTCCTGAATACTAAGTCTCTTCAGTCATGTCCGGCTCTCTGCAACCCTATGGACTGTAGCCTGCCAGGCTCCTCTGTCCATGGAATTCTGCAGGCAAGAATACCGGAGTAGGCTGCCATGCCCTCCTCCAGGGGATCTTCCTGACCCAAGGATCGAACCCAAGCCTCTTACATCTCCTGAACTGGCAGGAGGGTTCTTTACCACTAGCACCACCTGGGAAGCCTCACAGTCATGAATGCAGGTCCCTAAAGACAAAGGAACCGGCAACCCACAATCACACAGGAGCTAGCTTCTAACAATTTATTTTTCAGGTTGAGTGTAAAATTCACATTGTAAACAGCTCTCAGACCTTACTTAACCCAAAATATACCTAAGACTATATACCAATTAAGGTATCTTAAAGTACAAGAGATGGCAAGAGTGAATGTCGACATTCTAGGAATCAGCGAACTAAAATGGACTGGGATGGGTGAATTTAACTCAGATGACCATTATATCTACTACTGTGGGCAGGAATCCCTCAGAAGAAATGGAGTAGCCATCATGGTCAACAAGAGAGTCCAAAATGCAGTACTTGGATGCAATCTCAAAAACGACAGAATGATCTCTGTTCGTTTCCAAGGCAAACCATTCAATATCACAGTAATCCAAGTCTATGCCCCAACCAGTAACGCTGAAGAAGCTGAAGTTGAACGGTTCTATGAAGACCTACAAGACCTTTTAAAACTAA
>NW_011494690.1:1216028-1217215 GCF_000754665.1 Bison bison bison | reverse complement strand
AAAACTAACACCCAAAAAAGATGTCCTTTTCATTATAGGGGACTGGAATGCAAAAGTAGGAAGTCAAGAAACACCTAGAGTAACAGGCAAATTTGGCCTTGGAATACAGAATGAAGCAGGGCAAAGGCTAATAGAGTTTTGCCAAGAAAATGCACTGGTCATAACAAACACCATTTTCCAACAACACAAGAGAAGACTCTATACATGGACATCACCAGATGGTCAACACCGAAATCAGATTGATTATATTCTTTGCAGCCAAAGATGGAGAAGCTCTATACAGTCAGCAAAAACAAGACCAGGAGCTGATTGTGGCTCAGACCATGAACTCCTTATTGCCAAATTCAGACTTAAATTGAAGGAAGTAGGGAAAACCACTAGACCATTCAGGTATGACCTAAATCAAATCCCTTATGATTATACAGTGGAAGTGAGAAATAGATTTAAGGGCCTAGATCTGACAGATAGAGTGCCTGATGAACTATGGAATGAGGTTTGTGACAATGTACAGGAGACAGGGATCAAGATCATCCCCATGGAAAAGAAATGCAAAAAAGCAAAATGGCTGTCTGGGGAGGCCTTACAAATAGCTGTGAAAAGAAGAGAAGCGAAAAGCAAGGGAGAAAAGGAAAGATATAAACATCTGAATGCAGAGTTCCAAAGAATAGCAAGAAGAGATAAGAAAGCCTTCTTCAGCGATCAATGCAAAGAACTAGAGGAAAACAACAGAATGGGAAAGACTAGAGATCTCTTCAAGAAAATCAGGGATACCAAAGGAACATTTCATGCAAAGATGGGCTCAATAAAGGACAGAAATGGTATGGACCTAACAGAAGCAGAAGATATTAAGAAGAGGTGGCAAGAATGCACAGAAGAACTGTGCAAAAAATATCTTCATGACCCAGATAATCACAATGGTGTGATCACTGACCTAGAGCCAGACATCCTGGAATGTGAAGTCAAGTGGGCTTTAGAAAGCATCACTACGAACAAAGCTAGTGGAGATGATTGAATTTCAGTTGAGCTATTCCAAATCCTGAGAGATGATGTTGTGAAAGTGCTGCACTCAATATGCCAGCAAATTTGGAAAACTCAGCAGCGGCCACAGGCCTGGAAAAGGTCCGTTTTCATTCCAATCCCAAAGAAAAGCAATGCCAAAGAATGTTCAAACTACTGCACACTTGCAC
>NW_011494690.1:1214961-1215314 GCF_000754665.1 Bison bison bison | reverse complement strand
ACAGGTAAAGTCATGCTCAAAATTCTCCAAGCCAGGCTTCAGCAATATGTGAACTGTGAACTTCCTGATGTTCAAGCTGGTTTTACAAAAGGCAGAGGAACCAGAGATCAAATTGCCAACATCTGCTGGATCATGGAAAAAGCAAGAGAGTTCCAGAAAAACATCTATTTCTGCTTTATTGACTATGCCAAAGCCTTTGACTGTGTGGATCACAATCAACTGTGGACAATTCTTCAATAGATGGGAATACCAGACCACCTGATCTGCCTCTTGAGAAATCTGTATGCAGGTCAGGAAGCAACAGTTAGAACTGGACATGGAACAACAGACTGGCTCCAAATAGGAAAAGGAGT
>NW_011494690.1:1196227-1214861 GCF_000754665.1 Bison bison bison | reverse complement strand
AGTGCCGAAGAATTGATGCTTTTGAACTATGGTGTTGAAGAAGACTCTTGAGAGTCCCTTGGACTGCAAGGAGATCCAACCAGTCCATTCTGAAGGAGATCAGCCCTGGGATTTCTTTGGAAGGAATGATGCTAAAGCTGAAACTCCAGTACTCTGGCCACCTCATGCGAAGAGTTGACTCACTGGCAAAGACTCTGATGCTGGGAGGGATTGGGGGCAAGAGGAGAAGGGGACGACAGAGGATGAGATGGCTGGATGGCATCACTGACTCGATGGACGTGAGTCTCAGTGAACTCCGGGAATTGGTGATGGACAGGGAGGCCTGGCGTGCTACGATTCATGGGGTCGCAAAGAGTCAGACATGACTGAGCGACTGATCTGATCTGATCTGAAAGTACAAGAAACCAACACCCAGAGAGCCAAGGCTTCCAGGGAAACATACTCTGAACCTCGGCCTTGGGAAAGCCTCACTCTAGAGGGGAAGCTGGAGCTACAGTTGTTCCAAGTTGCTGATGGCTCCATAAAGACAGCTGCCAAGGAAGGAATGGAGGTTCTATGGGCAGAGCAGGGGGAGGAGAGAGACGCAGAAGGAAGCAGACCACCAGTACCACATTCTGGGAAGTCTCAGCAGGTCGCCTCTTTTACTCAAGAAAGCTGCGGCCTGGACATGCCACCCTTTCTTCCCATCGTCTGCATGTTCCTTTCCACGGGATCTTTCCCTTTTCCACAGTTTCTTCTACTACTACCAGCCTTTCACCCTGGGAGTAATTTAGGTTTTCTAAAATTTTCTCTGCTTACAAAAATAAGGGAGGATAAAAAGCTTTGTTTTTTCTTTTTTGCAACTTAGTCCCTATTGGGGAAGGGAAATGAGCATTCCCTGTGACACCTACTTTCATATCTGTTATTAACTAGAATACAACTTTATAAGGCAGACAGCATAAGTCCCATAGAACAGGTGAGGAAACAGACTTGGAAATGTGAGATGCCTTGCTCAAGCCAATATGAGAGGTAGAGGGTAGCCCCAAGATTCAGCAATCCAGAGCCCTGTCCTTTCCCCCATATCAAGGAATGCTCTCATGACAATGGTCATTCTCTGGTACGGGGACTTAAGGTTTGAAAACTGGCTTAATCTCAGAGGAATATCTAGATTCATGGCGTGTGGGTGGGGTTTAGTGCGCAAATAAGGAGAGAGGCCTAGAGCAGGTCCCCCCTCCGCCTCCCCCCGGCTCTCCCACTGTAACCCACTCCAGGACCTGAACTGGGGTAGTGAGGAGGTTGGGAGGTCCAGGCAGAAGCAAAGTCTCTTGTCAGGAAAGGAGAAGCGGAAGGGGGGCGGCGGGGAGGGGCAACAGGAAGACTTAACAGCGAGTATTCGGGTGGGGGAGGTAGAGGGCAGCTCCTGTAACAGACAGCTAGGAGGCATTCGCGAGAGGTATTTTTAAGTCACGCAGTTACAGGTTTCTAACTGCCTGGCCTTGAAGAAGGCTATCTGATGGATCACAGGTTGAAATCTCATTTCTGAGAATTCTAGGAATAAACAGAAGTCCCATGACATTTTTCAATTTTCACTCAGTTTCTGCTTGCCAATAAATACAATGGCATCTGCTTAGATGACGACAGCTGTTTGCCAACAGTTCAACACACTGTAAATGCATCATTAAGACATCTCCTATCTAATTTAAAACAAATATGTTGCAGAATAATTTAACAATTTTGTCTATTTATCTTCCATAGCATACCACTTCCAATAAGACTGGGAAATACTAAATGTTGTGATTAACCAACAATAACACAAGGACAAAATTCCGTTTCTCATGAGAAAAGAGCTCATGAAAGTTCACAGTTCACAGAAGGCCAAACTGATCAAAGTACATTAAAATCATGAGTAACAGGGACACAACAATGTTTCCACAATATGGCAGAAGAGCCCTTTGAATAACCCTCTCACTGAAAATAACGATGAAAAACTATAAACAAACCCAAGTGATGGCAAGAAAATAAGGTATAATCACAAGCCAAAAATTAAGCAAAACCAGGAGCCCACAGAGACGAGCAGAGCACTCAAGCAGGGTTTCTCCTTGACGACAGTTACCGAACTGTATGAACTACAAGCTTTGCTTTTATGCCTTGCAGGGTGCCGAGGACAGGACACAAAGGCCAAGTGCAGCAGATGAACAACAGACCCCGAAGGACTGTATCTTTACTGTTCAGGTGAACTAGAGATAAGCCCAGGCCCCTTTCTCTGAGGCAGGGGTCAGCAAATCATTCCGGTAAAGGGCCTGAGGCCAAATGTCTTAGGCTGTACAAGACATATGGTTTCTATTGCAACTAATCAACTCTGTCACCGCAGAAAGAAAACATCCAGAGACAATACATAAATGATTAACTATGGGTAGATTTTGAAAAAAAAGTTTATTTGAAAAAAAAAAACAAACAGGGGCAGGCTAGATTAGCCAGCGGGATGTAGTTTGCCAACCCCTGTTTCAAATGCCTGCAAGGGTAATTTCCAGTCTCTAACATTTGAACTAATTAAGAGGGGATTAAGAAAATTTAAACATTTCTAGGAAAATTCATAACAACAAGTCAGAAGCCATACTTCCAATAACTAAAATGATCTGTTCCAAGAATATAATTTAAAGTAGTCCCAAGGTAGCCAAGAAGCAAATATATATCATCTTCAGGGCCATCAATCTAGGCTATAAAAATCCCCACTGATCTGAGTAAATCAATCATTTAATCACAGAACACATGGAGAAATAAGTCATCATAAAACAGCTATCAGAAATAATCAGAAGTAAAACCACATATGTAAAGACTTCAGAATATCAGATATAAAAGACCATACCAGTAGGTTTAAAATACTTAAAGACATAAAGGAGAAACTGAAAAATATGAATTAGGAGGATTTTTTTAAATGACCAATTTGAAAAACTAAACCTCTAGAGATTAAAAAACTGAAATAATTAAAAATTGAGTAAAAGAGATCAACAATGTATTAGACAGCTAAAGAAAGAAACAGTGAACTAGAAGAAGCTGTCCAAGAACGCAAAGCTAAAAAGACATGGAAAATATGAAGGACAGCTTGAGAGTCATGGAGGATAAAGTGAGAAGGAATAACATGCATCCAATCAGAGTTTCATGAAGAAAGGAAAAAGAATGGTAGAAAGGAATATCTGAAGAATTAATGGCTGAGAAATTTTCAGAACTAATGAAAGATATCAATCTATAAATTCAGAAAGTCTAACAGATCCCAATCAGAGAAATCAAAAGAAATTCAAAGTAGGATACCACAGAACAGTTCAAGAACACCAAAAATAACAATAATCTATAAACTTAAATAAAATAAGTAAGTTCTGGGTATGTAATGCACAGCACGGTGACTGTAGTTAATAATACTCTATTGTACAACTTAAAGTTGCTAAGACCATGCACTTTAAAAGTTCTCATCACAAGACAAAAAATATACATAACTATCGTGGTGATGGATGTTAACCAGACTTACTGTGGTAATCACTTTGCAATATACACATGTATCAATCAAATCATTACGCTGTACACCTGAATATAACATCATATAAAGTTATATGTCATATATCATGTATCAAGTTACATATATCCTGAAAAAGACTTAATTAAAATTTTAGTACCTGAACTCTCATAATTTGAAAAGGATACTGTTAAAAATATAAGTTAAAATTCCTTTGAAATTTTATTATTTCAGTAACACATGGAAATTTATTTTATTGAATTACTCAATACTATTTCAAATACTAGTTAATCTACATAAAAAGAAAAGATTTTTCTACCATAAGAATTATTTCTGTAATTGTAAAAACATATTGAAAAATTTTTAAAAAGAGCAAAAGAAAGAAGAGATACACAGTCTACCCACACTAAATGCTTTCTATAATAGTTCTCCAGTAGAGCCTGGCTCTCTCAGGGCAGGTCTTCCCCCAGGCCTCTCCATCTACCTGGCATGCCCATCCTGGCTGGTGTGCCCTGTGCTAGCATTCTTCCTTCAACACACCAAGAAGAGGTCTCCTTCTCTAAGCAGGGGTATTAGACGCTCTAATGGGCCACTCCCAGCCTGTTTCTGGATTTATCTCACTGAGCTTCAGTGAAGTATGTAGACACATGTCTGTGCTCCTAGGCTGTGAGCTCCTCCTCATTTCAGTCATTAACATGTGGGTACAGGGTAAACCTCTAGAATTGAATAAATTTAGTTTTACCTCATCACTGGTGAGTTTCTTCGCTTTGAGTAACCTTTGAGCCTTATCTTCTTCTGATCCCTCATCACTGTCTGATGAATAGATTCTAGCTCGTTCCTCTGAAAGCAAAGAGTAAGATTTGTGAGTGACTTTCAAAGATAATCCATTCCTGGATCTTTCTTCTGATGTGTATCTTCAGTTCCTTCTGTATACTGTTTACAGAGAAGCAAATAATTAAGAACTTTTAAAATTTCAGATTTCCCTGGTGGTACAGTGGATAAGAATCCACCTGCCAATGTAGGGGATGCAGATCCAATCCCTGGTCCAGGAGCAATTCCACATGCCACAACTAAGCCCACGGGCCACAGGTACTGAAGCCTGCGCCTCTAGAGCCCATGCTCCACAGCAAGAGAAGCCACCGCAGTGACGTCTGAGCACCATGAGAGTAGCCCCTGCCTGCCGCAACTAGAGAAAGCCTGCAGCAACAGTGAAGATCCAGCGCAGCCAAAAATTAAAAAATATTCAAAATTTAAAGATAAATGTAAATTGAGATCTGTTGAAACGAAGTACTTGTCCTCTCAAATACGAGACTGATTTTAAAAAACTTTTTTAAGGTTTGTATGCAAGATGATTAAAGAGACAGACATCACTATTCTTCCAAAATAGCCCGAGTCATTCTTTCATAGAGGTAACAGTTAACTCAAGCTTTGGAGATAAAACAGGAGGTGGTTTCCAGGGCCTGTAAGACCACCTATTGCCAGGTAGACATTTCCAAGGGAGATGGAGATGAATAAGTCTGTGCTGACACCCCAGCTCAGGTGAAGCATGGTGAAATAAGAACAGTTGCTATTAGACCAACCTCCTCACTTCAGAGCCCAAAGCCCTGCCTTTCTCCCTACTCCCTGCCTACCTGACTACCAGACAGAACTGACTGTTAATAAATTTGCCTGTTAGGACTGTAATCACTGGGGAACTGAATACTATATAACTCTCTCCTAAAGACATCCTCAATTTTTTGTTTTTATTTAATTTATATGGCATGTATTTCTACAATTAATCTTTTCTGTGGGAAATTAGCACTAATGAAAATATAAAAGGTCTTTATATGTAGTCCCAAAATAAATAATAGGCAGGTAGGAAGGGTGTAAAAAGTCCACCAGAACAAATGCAGTTGCTGTTTTAAAAAAAAAAAAAAAAAAAGGAGAAAGGCATCCCATGGAATCGTCAGAGAAAGAGAAATTTGGGTGGGTGTTCTTAAAATTTATCATTCTAACAGAGCAAGGTGACCCAAGGTTTTGTATAGTGATTCCCAAAGCTCTATTAAAGCTCATCTGGAGAAGATTAGATCCTCATTTTACTGATGGGGAATGTGGTATATTCAGAGATGTGGAGTCACTCCTGAAGCTGATGAGTGCTAAGTACAACGATGATAGTTTTGTGTGATGTTTATTTAGTACTTGTTATATGCCGGGCACTGGATACAGTATTTAATATGCAGTATGTCAGTCAATTCTCAAAATAACCTCATGGTGTAAACACTTACTAATAAGCAGCTTTTTTCTTGATAAGGTAACAGAAAAAAGAGGTACTGTAACTTTCCAAAAGTCATCCAGCTGAAAAGTGGCAGGGCTAAGATCAGAGCAGGCGGAACTGGGGTGTCCAGCCTGGTCCCCCACCTTCGGGTTCAGTTTACTTTTCAGCACAACATCTCACTCGCTGGCTGCGGGAAACTTCTGGAGGCAGTACTGTGGCCGAGACAGATGCCTCAGAAGTCAGGCCGCCTGAGTCTCCAACTCTTTGTGTACCAGCTATGTCTTTGCACAAGCCACTCAACCTCTCAAAGTCTCAGTTTCCTCAATAAGGGTGAGACAAAAACGGACCCTGAGGCATTATACTAAGTGAAATAAGTCATACAGGGAAAGACAACCACCGTATGATCTTACTTATATGTGCAATGTGAAAAAAACGGAAAACAAAGAACCAAGTTCATAGATACAGAAGCCAGATTAGCAGCTGCCTGAGGTGTGGTGTGGAGGGTGGAGGCAAAGGGAGTCAAACGGATCCAGTTAGAAGATAGATAAATCCTGGAGATACAATGTACAGCATGGTGACTGAAGTTAATAATAATGCACTGCATATTTTAGAGTTGCTGACAGCTGATATTAAAAGTTCCCATCTCAAGAAAAAGAATTCTACAACTGACTTTGATGGCAGAAGTTATTAACTAGACTTATTATAGGGATCATTTCACAATACACACAAATACCGAATCATTAGACTGTAACCCTGAAACTAATGCAATTACTTTAGTATTCAATTAAAAATTTTTTAAAAAGAACAAGACAATAATAGTAACTGGGTCATAACATTGTTATGAGGACCAAACAGGATCCATGTTTGAGTGTCTGCCTGGAACTCAGTATGTGCTGAAATGACCATTAAAAATTACTGGTACTTGTGAAAGAAAAGAATATACAATGGAGAAGTTTGAAAGAAAACACATGTATTCTCTGAAAAACTGAACTTCCTGATTTCTAATTAGTAATTTTAAAAGTTGAGAAAAGTTCTAAGATAAAGAGTTGGCAGACTTTCAAACCAGGGAACAGAGGCTCAAGAGACGAGTCTAGAAGTTCAAGTACAAGCAGCTTCTACTCTTTTAGGCTGACCCCAAAGAATTTCACGACGACTAGCTCCTGAGACCTTGAAACGTCTCACTCATTAACACTGATTCCTTAAAAATAAAATGCCCGATGACTTCGCATTCACAGTGTACCTAATGCGAAGGTGATTCCACGACCCTGAAATGACGAAATTTCATTTCTGCTCAAACTCACCTCGAATGCCCCCTTTGTATCGGTTTTTAATGGCAGCCAAGCTGATGGACTCCTCGCCTTCCTCCTCCTCATCGTATCGATCAGGTTCTAGGTAACTAGCACTCAGTCCCCGCTGGTGCTGTTTCTCTCTCATGCGGCGCTGCTGAGACTCCCTACGAATAGAAGCCCTCAAACGTTCTTCTTCTTTCTGTAAAGAAGCAAATTAGTGAACTTTAAAAAAGATGACCTCACTTAATGCCCACTCAAAACTACCTCACTCTAAACAACGTGAAAATGCCTTGCCTGGGATAACACCAGTTCCTGTGTCCTCAGGGTGAGTTCTTTGCATTTCACGTCTGTTACCACACATGGTCATCATCATGTTCAGTTCTAAGGCGTGAAGACACCACAGGGTGGAGAGGCAGAAGGCTCCCTCACACCAACCGCCCCATCACAACTGGCATGGGCACAGCCTTGCGAGCTGCAGCATCCCCTCTGCAGCCAGGAACAGTCCAGAGGGCACGACCAGCCTGAGGAGCCGCGTCCATGCCCAGCGGATGCCTGAGGGAAGCAGGTTCTCTTCACCCTGAGACACACCTGACTTGCCCAGGCTCCACCAAACTACCAAGGCGCCCAGATATTCCTGCCTGGGGCCGTCAACCCAGGGCACTCCCCACAGCTAACAGCAGGATGAGGGGGTGCTGGCGGAGAGGGGCTCTGAGCCCCAAAATAGACCCTTCATTCTTGTCTATCTGCCTGGCTTCCACACCTTGGGGTTCACTGGGCAGGGCCAGGCAATGAGAGATCAGGGATGTCCTGGCATTCCCTTGATTCCTTGTTTAATTGCTTTATTACTGCATACAAATCTAATCCTGTAAAAATCACTGTCAACAGAACAGAGATTAAAAACAATCTAGCGGATTCCTTGTGCATTTCCACAGGAGTTGGGGAAGTGAAGGAGGGCCTGGGCATCTCTCAACGTGGTCCTGGAGTCTGCAGGTCCTTCAGCCCTGCTACCTTCCATGGAAAACGGAGGAAACTTCTGGTCTTTTTATATTCTATCTAGACTAATTCTCGAGCATTTCCACTGATTTTTGACATGGACACCAAGTCAGCCATGGATGACTTATTTCATCATCCTTGAAGTTATCTGTGAAGGTTCAGATTCTTTTAGTCAACAGGTTGCTCTCAGGACTTGGTGGGAGAGAAACCAAGCCAGGGTCTGTTTTAGGACCCTCACCACATCACCCTTATTTGCCAAATGTTTAAGAAATGGAAACCAGCTCCCTGTTCATGACAGCTGGAAGGAAGAAAGGTGGGTCAATAAGAGAGGATGAACAACATTTTGGGAAATGCTTTTCTTAATATATCAAAATTCTAGGATAAAGCTCAGCCAACATACCTTGATCATCTCTGTGCGCTGGCACTCAGGATCACGACCAGCCATTGGTAAGATTCTAATCTTCTGTGTCTTTGAACATCTATCTGCAAGTGACAGTGTCATCTTTCTATGTGTGGCACTGTCTGTAGAGTGAGGTCTGCAGGAAAGGAACAAAAATACCTATTTAGCAAATACATTTGTGAGCCAGCCATACCAACATCAGATGAGGCCAGTGAGCATTTCCCATTCTCATGAAAAAATAGGCAGAGACACAAAACAATATACTAGATGGGGATTCTAACCTCTCTTCATTCTGCAGCTTACTAAACCATTCTCACGTCCACAAGTGAAGTAAAATATGGAAAGCTTGTGTAAAAAAGGCTTGCATAGCATGATCACCCTCTAGAAGCAGTAAATTGATGGGCTCACACAGCATTCATTAAAAAATAAAAATTAAGAGAAAGAAAGAAAACAAAAAAAAAAGAAAAACAAAACCAAAAACCAAGAAGCATTCATTGAATAACGAGTGCGAAGCACTGTACTCTCGTGTTTTCTATATTACATGACTTCACTGTCACAGCTCCTCTATGAGATCATTACTACATTTTATATATTAGGAAACTGAGGCAAGGAAAACTGAGAAAAGTTGCCCAAAGTCATGCATGTGGAAGTGAGACTCGGATACAGGTCTATTTGATTCCAAAGCCTATAATCTTGACCATTACAATTTTGAAAATGTAGTTCATAACCAAGAATACTGTGCCATCTCTAAAGGTAAGGTAAGCATTACCCAAGGAGGATGATCCGCTTAGAATCATGGAAAGAAAAACATGAATGCTCCACTGCACTGCCTGTCCTGTCTCGACAAGGGGAATGCGCTTGCCAGCTGACCAAGTGTGCAGGACTGCCTGAAGAGGTAATGGATACAGGGCCTAAAGAACAGATGACCTTGGCCTTCATACCCACCAACTCACGGCCTTTCCTCTGATCGCACGCCCACTAAGAACCTCTAGCAGTCTCACAGGTAAATTTTACTAAAAAGGAAGGTATACTGCCCAGTTAGTACTCTTAGGCCTCCTGGCAGCTATAGTAATCTCTAGAATTAATACACTGACGTTCTGGTTTACATACCAGTCTCCTGGAGCTCTGGTTAGCACGACCTGGCTCCCTGTGAAGCAGCAACTTTCAGAGCACTTGACAAAAGAGCCTTTGAACCTTCAGAGCTGAGAACCAGATCTTGGTCTTTGGGGAACTATACTGTGAGGTTACGCCAATCAGGAGTCAGGCACTTTGAACAACACCTGTATTTCACTGCTTTTACTGTTTAACAAATAGTACGTTGATGAGAGTAATTACCTGAATGTGAGTTTGGTTTTAAAGACGGCTTGTCCCTGTAGACCGGTACCTTGTCTTATAAAAAGGTGGTTGTGATCGCCTTGCAGTGGAGCCTTGTAAACATCAAACACCTCATTGCCTAAGTGCAGGGACATGCTGAAAAGAAGGAACACTTCACACGTTAGTCAGAAAGCTTTCACTCTCATTTTAGTTCACTTCGAATGTGATTCAATGGCTGTTTTCTCTCCTAACACAGAATTCAGAAGCAAGGGAAGAATAAAAAGGCATGATGTGAAAAAACACTTACACAGAAGTAAAGAACACTGCGTGTTTATGTTTAGGAAGCAAAACATGCTGTGACATTCACTCAACCCCTACCACCTTCCCAACGAAGGGCAGCTTTACTAAAGTGTCAGCTTCTAGGGAGTAGTACGCAATGGGCAGGGGAGCTGGTCTAATTTTCCTGACTACGGTGCTATAGCCAGAGGATGATCACATTTCCAGCCTACTTTTAACAAGTCTCTCACCAGCCTGCACGACCCTCAACTGCTTACTTATTTCTGAGGTTTTCTATACAATGCCAGAGACTAAATAACAGAAATCCTTTAATAAGAGGTATACCCCAAATAAGGTCTTACTGCAAAACACCATCCCTCCCAGCCACATTCTGTATGTTTCCACACTCTTCAGGCATCTGTGCTCACCTCCCATCAGACCACTTGACTATTCGAGCATTGCTTTCTTTAATTTCATTTCCTTCTTCATCCCGGCGTATCCTCCACCTTATGGTATTTTCTACCTGTTTTAAAAACACAAGTGCCTTAGAATACTGTCATTTTTGCGTCTTCTCTCCACAAGAGATACATAATCACAGAATAAGCATGGACAGATAGTGACAGAAAAGAGGACATTGAAAACTTGTTTTAATCACCTAGAGACATTAGATAAAAAAAACAACAGGAAAGAAAATATGCCCATGTGAATTTCTACTCCCAGTGCTGGAACTACAGAGAGAGCTCAGTGCCAGAGCATCTGCTGCTGCTGCTAAGTCACTTCAGTCATGTCCGACTCTGTGCGACCCCATAGATGGCAGCCCACCAGGCTCCACCGTCCCTGGGATTCTCCAGGCAAGAACACTGGAGTGGGTTGCCATTTCCTTCTCCAATGCTCGAAAGTGAAAAGTGAAAGTGAAGTCACTCAGTCGTGTCTGACTCTCAGTGATCCCATAGACTGCAGCCCACCAGGCTCCTCCATCAATGGAATTTTCCAGGCAAGAGTACTAGAGTGGGGTGCCACTGCCTTCTCCGAGCAGGTGCTAAATCTGTAGTAACCTCCAGAAGTTATAAGACACAGAAAGAGCTAGCAGGACAAGACATAAGGTTTGAAGCCATATGATATAGCAATTTAGGATTGAGACTCCTATATAAAGCAGAACTAAAAACCCAATAAATGTGGGACTAAAAAACTGCCTACTGCCTTAGAAAGATAAGGAAACCCCCACATATAGGTAAGGAAAAAACAGCACCTTATGAAAATAAAAACCCCAAGTTTGAGCAGGTTTAGAGTCTAACTTTATGGGGAGGGGGAATACCAGGCAGATTTGCAAAATATTCAAAGGCTTCCTAAAATGAAAACCACTGTTACTGAAATTAAAAATTCAATGGGACTTCCAGGAAAATGCAGCACACTAAATGCATGTAGTTTATCCATGCCACATCCTGGAAGTGCACTAAAACGGACAGTAAAGAACTGAAAAAGGATACACTCACAAAGAGAAAGAGAATGTGAGCTAAGATGGCATCAAAGCAAAGCCAGCATTTTGAAAACCGACAGACTGAAGCCCAAGCATCCCCCTGCCTCTGCCCCTACCATCTACCTAACAGCAGCCGTTCCCACTCCCAGCTAGATTTTCTGGATCTCCTCTGTTAACTAACTGCCTTTACAACTGTATCCTAATGATTTCTTTCCAGTTTCCCCCTGTCCTTCTTTATTCCTCACTAAATAAACAAACAACTATGAAGCTACCTGATTAAGAATGCAGTATCTCGGTAAAGAATCCGCCTGCAATGCAGGAGGTCCCAGTTCAATTCCTGGGTTGGCAAGATCCACTGGAGAAGGGATAGGCTACCCACTCCAGTATTCTTGGGCTTCCTTTGTGGCTCAGCTGGTAAGAATCCACCTGCAATGCAGGAGACCTGGGTTCGATCCCTGGGTTGGGAAGATCCCTTGGAGAAGGGGAAAGCTACCCACCCTGGCCTAGAGAATTCCATGGACTATACAGTTCATGGGGTCACAAAGAGTCAGACACGACTAAGCAACTTTCACTTTCAATATTAAATATGATGTCATATCTGAGATTTGTTTCCAAACAGTCTGGGTAAGATAGGGTAAGGACTACAGATGAAATAAGATGTCCAACCTGACAACCACTGAAGTGAATGATGGGTACGTGAGAGTTTACTTCACTGTTCTTGCTATTTCTGTTTATGTTTGAAATTTTTCTTAATAAAAGAAGGTAAACAAAATGATCTGTCATTATTCCTGCCTTCCCTCTCAAATAAAATAGGTTTGTTGTTGTTGTTGTTTAGTCGCTAAGTTGATTCTGACTCTTTGCAACCCCATGGACTGTAGCACACCAAGCTCCTCTGTTTATGGGGTTCTCTAGGCAAGAATACTGGAGTGAGCTGCCATTTCCTTCTCCAGGGGAATCTTCCCAAACCAGGGAGAGAATACATGTCTCCTGCACTAGCAGGTAGCTCTTCACCACTGAGCCACCGGAGAAGCCCTATAAAATAGGCTGAGTGAGTGAATGAAAATGGCTCAGTCGTGTCTGACTCTTTGCGACCCCATGGTCTACACAGTCCATGGAATTCTCCAGGCCAGAATACTGGAGCGGGTAGCCATTCCCTTCTCCAGGGGATCTTTCCAACCCAGGGATCAAACAGAGGTCTCCCACATTGCAGGCAGGCTATTTACCACATGAGCCACAAGGGAAGCATAAAACAGGTTAGCCACATAAAAATATGAAAACACAGGGGCCATTATTAACTGTGAAGCCACTTTGAAAAACGTTTCCTATTACATAAGGTGATTCAAATAATAATGATGCTATGGTAGAATACTCTGCTAGGTCTTACCCTATTGGGATGAAAGGCACATTAAAGCACTTCTAAAGACACAGAATGCAGAGAGGTACGTACACTGTACCTGGCTCTTTGTTCATTAAAGAATTAATCATACCACCAACTGACTCTTTAAGAATGGCAGGCCTTGTCTCAAGAGCATCATTCAAAAAAGCCAAGGATCCAAGGTTATTTTCCATCACCCATCAAGGGTTTAAAAAACAATAGTCTGCTATACACTGACATTTTGTAGTCTACACACCAAGATTTCAGAGTAAAACATTTATTTCTAGACATTAATGCTGATGTTAGAGTCTGGCATTACGTGACCTTAAAACATAGATACATGGACACTTGTTGATGTACCATGATAAAAGATAAGGGGAAAATGTAAAAATCAGTAAAAAGTAAGTAAATAAGGAACTATCACATTAATTTATATAAATGATGAGAAATAAAAGCAACAGAGTAACTCCAGAGGTACTAAATCAGTCACAAAAAATTAACAGCGCTACCCTTAAATCAATAGATATACACATGTTCCAAGGGCAACATTAAGAGATAACCTAACATGGAGACAGAGGAGGGGAAGTAAAAAGAGCAAAAAAAAGAGCCTATATATTTAATGGTGTGACCTTGACCAAGTTAATGGTGCCTGTTTATCTCCATTTCCTCATCTGATTTACATTTCCATTAAGTGGGAGGAGTAATGAAATTTCACTGAAAACCTTTGGAAGCTCATGCATTTTAGAGAAACCAGTTTATATCAAGGTTCTTTAGGTACTTATGGATCCATTAAACTTGAAAAGATGGAACTATTCTAAAAGTTCAGCCCCTGAATTCTAAGAAGGCTGGACTCTCACTTCTTAATATTTTAATACCATGTACAATATCTACTGGAAAAAAAAAAAGTATTTACAGGAAATCTTCAGATTTAAGAATTTAAAATGCATAGCACCAGTTTCGGTATCATGAGTTCAACTGTTTCTTGTTACTGTGCTACAACTCAGCTCTAAACCATCTACTTAAACCTACATCCTCCTTGATTAAAGGAAGATTAGAGGCCCTCCTTGGACAGAGTAACCAGACAGTACAAGATCTCAAAAAGAAGCATTAATAGGAACTTAGCACAATAAAAATCCCTCCTAATAGTGAACACGAACAATTGGAAAAATACAAAGACAGCCATGTGGTGAAGTGTTAAGTACCAGTAATAAATTCTTCTTTTGTATATGATTTGTTCATCCATAGATCAAAGAACCTGAGGATAATTTCCCCTTGCAGGAAGTTGCTAGAACTTAACCCACAACAAATATGGAGGGAGCTGTTCTAAACACAAACCACAGTACAACTTATTATGAAGAAAGTAGCTAATAATTTTTTTAAAGCACCAAAAGATGTAATAGAGCAAACAAACAAAAAAAAAGGGATAAAAAAAAGTGACATCTTTACAGAGAAAAAGCTATGCTATTTTCTTTCTAAAAACTATTCTGAAAAGGTAGACGATTAACTTGTTGACCACACAGGAAACAGAGATCATTTTCAAAAGCTTAAGTCTCAAGTTAGTATCCCCAGGTTTTACTTTATAAAAGAAGAAAAGGGTAAAGCACAGAATGGTACCTTTAATTTTAACCTGGTTCGACCTTCTTCATCCAGCATTTCTTCATCTTCAAATTCATCTTCATAATACTGAGGATCAAATGGTCTACAAATTGTTTTTAAAATAAACTATTAGTCATATTTTGTAAGAAATATTCCTGCTATATAAAGCAACTTTAAAAAATCCTAATAACTAAAAATCATAATAGTCAAATATCTTCATGTTCAACTATAAGGATGTATTCAAATTACGGCACCTTCTTGAAATTTGGTATTAATACATATTGCTTGAAATAAAGAGCAAGCAAGGCGAAATATTCAAGTACTCTTAATTCTTATGTAAGTCTCTGAACAAGTAGGCCACGTATATCCTAGCTTTCCACATTTTGCTTAGGAAAAAGTTTTTAAATAGCACGAAGAGCTTGCATGTAACTTAGTGAATAATATCCATCAGTGCTGTTTAACAGTCCAAACCCTTAGTTTTTCTAGATCCACAATGGCTGCTATAGAGGACATCTGCAGTTTTTCTAGCAAACTTCACTACTCTCAATTTCAGTTTTTTCAGGGCTTCATTAGTCAGAAACACCCAAGACTAGTGATACCTGTTAATTCATAAGAAAGTAACAGACTGCTAAAAACAACTACAAGCATTATAAATCTCCTTTACCAATAGTCCATACTTTTTCTGTAAAAGGATATATTTGGTTTTTATTTTTTCAGAGATATATAACCAGTTTTCCATTTTGTGACTAGTCAATTCATACAAAGTAAGAAAAATATCAACATTCTACATATTCCTATCCAACATTAAAAAACTATCAACTGATCCCCTTACCTGGGTTCTACGCTGAGAAAGTTGGGCAGCTTAACAAAATACAAGTCATTTCCTAAATCAGTATTTACTTTGGGTATTTCTACTTCTATTCTGGTCTCAGGAATTGGCTCCTCCTCCTGTTGATCTTGAGGCAATCCATTTTCATCCTAGTAAAAGAGTCACAGAATTTTAGAGCTTAATGGGACTTTAGAGATGGTCCAGCTCCATTTCCACACTTTAATCGTTTAGGCAGATAAGAAGCATAATGAGACAAGACTTCAGGGCTATTATCCATCCCTACCAACCAACCCCCCAAAACCCCCACAGAAAAACAAGATCGGTTTAGAGGCATCAAAGCAAGAAAACATCTCTTTTATGATAAATCTATCTTCCACATACTCACCAACAGAAATGTGAAATTAACACTTGAATATGAAGTCACTTTATCAATTAAAATTAGAGAAAATTATCAACAAAACACACTTGCTGACATGAACAAGAAAAATGTTCAAATAAATGTTATTCAATTCACAGGTCCATGCAGTCTAGTCTCTTAAGGTGTGGGCCCACCTCACACTGGGCAGTTCTTTCTTTCTATCTTCTTTCCCACAGTGACAACATCTTGCAAAAACTACAGTACAATATCACAACCAGGAGACTGACCTGACCCAGGCGGATAAAGGACATTCCCATTACCACAAGGATTCACGCTGCCCTTTTATAGCCAATATCCACTTCCCTCTTGCCCTCATTCCGCTGCTGTAATTTCCATTAATCTTGTCTCCATTTCTATAATTCTGTCATTTCAAGACTGTTATAGGAGTGGATTTATACAGTCTTAACCTTTTGGGACTGGCTGTTTCTCACTCAGCGTAATTGCCTGGAACTTCATCCAAGTTGTTGCATATATCAGTAAATTTCATATATCAGTAAACTTTATCCAAGTTGCTGCATATATAAATCCTTTTTATTGCTGAGTAGTATTCCACAGAAGGACGTTTCAAGACAGTTTTTTCTAATCCTCCTTATAACCAAGACTTCTCTACATAAATGAGGAAATCACACGTTCACTGTATTTCCATACTGCAATTCAGTTACCGACTTCCTCTTCCTGGCATAAAAGAGACACTTAGTTCTCTCTTACAGTTCTCACTGGTAATTTTACTTACAACAGGCTGTCCTGGAGTGGGTGGTTTATCTTCCCCATCACTCCCTGAAGATATATCATCGGCACCTCCAAAGAGATCCATGGTTCCACTATTATCTTCAATGCGAGAGGAAAAAGGCACAGTGTTTAATACCTGTAACAATGATTTTTCAAAGCTATCACTTCAACATATTCCTAAAGTTCCTAGACCCGGCACCTGGAAACCACCCAAACACAACTCTGAGCCTGGCACTCAGGGATCTAACTAGAGTGTCTGTGCAGAGGAAGAGGGCAAATCCAGTGAAGGGCAAAGTGCACAGGAGGCACTCCTTTCCTCCTTTACTTACTGTTTTTCCACTTTCCTTTATTCCTCAGGAGCCCAAATATCCTCCTACAGTCCAGATACTCAAATTTGGGGCTTAAGCACACCATACAGGCCTATTCTCCACGTCATCCCTCAGGTTTTAAAATTACAGGTCATGTCTACCCAGGCTCCCTTCCTCTCAGGAAGAACTTCACCCAAGTACAGGCAAAACAATAACATCAACTATAATCTGTAATAAACCAAAGTGGGGTAGTAAAGGAGATGACAGGAAGATAGGAGGGTGGTCAATAGGTAGACTGCTTGAAACTGAGATTATAGAAGAGTTGCCATTTTGGTAATGACATGGTCTAGGGTAAAATCATGAGAGTGAGTCACTAAGACAAGGCAAAGGACAGACCACTGAAAAAGAGAAGGAAACCTATTAAAATGGTCAAAATTCAGAACCCTGACAACATCAAATGCCGGCAAAAACGTGGAATAATAGGAACTCTCATTCACTGATTCAGGTAGGAATGCAAAACGGCACACCCGCTTCGGAAGACAGTCTGCAGTTTCTTACCAAACTAAACATATTCTTACCAGATGCCCCAGAAATTGTGCTCCTTGGTGTTTACCCAAAGGACCTACACACTTATATCAACACAAAAACCTGCACACAAATGTCTACAGCTTTACTCATAATTGCCGAAATTTAGAAGCAACCGAGATGTCTTTCAGTTCGTAAATGGATAAACTGATACATCCAGACCATGGAATACAGGACTACCTTGGAGATATCTCAGGTTTGGTTCCAGACTATGCTCCTGTGCCCACCTGATTACTTTCTTCTTAGGTTTTATCATCATCTAACATGCTATATATTTCATTTACTTACCGTGTTATCATCAGTCTCTCTACCCTACCCTGACCCCAGCAGAATGTGGGTTCTACAGGGAGACGTCTTTGATTATTGCTACATTCCGAGTGCACAGAATAGTACTAGTACAAAGCAGATTCTCAGTAAATGTGAACAAAATAAAGTAATTAATATATCTGATTCTCACAACAACACTATACGGTGATAGCATCATTTCTCTCTTACAGATCAGAAACTGAAATTTAGTAAGTACTTAATTTGACCACAATCATACAGTTGGAAAGTAGAATCACAAAGATTCTAACTTGGGTTATCTGATTCCAAAGTCCATGTACGTAACTAGGAGTTATAGACCCAAAGATCTTTAAGTCAATCCCAGAGCTTGTTGTTCTGTCCAGCTGTCTCCTTTTCTCTCTAGTTGACCTGCTAAATGTTTGCTTTAGTTATACTGTTACTTGTGATAATTTATATAAGCTATTTAACATTAATGCCTAACTACCATTCAGCACAATAATGGCTGTGCAAATTATCAAAATTATGTTATTGTAACTTTTATACTAACATCTTTATTGTATAGTAATTTGCCATTTGAAATGTAGTCATACATAAACAGGTAGATCTCGTGAGTGTGTGTTAGTTGCTTAGTCGTATCTGACTCTTAGCGACCCCACAGACTGTAGCCCTCCAGGCTTCTCTATCCATGGAATTCTCCAGGCAAGAATACTGGAGTGGACCGCCATTCCCTTCTCCAGAGGAACTTTCCAATCCAGGGATTGAACCCTGGTCTCCTGCATCACAGGCAGATTCTTTACCGTCTGAGCTTCAGGGAACCCCCTCAAAGTCACTCAGTCGTGCCTGACTCTTTGTGACCCAATGGACTGTAGCCACCAGGCTCTTCTGTCCATGGGGATTCTCCAGGCTATTCTACTGGAGTGGGTAGCCACTCCCTTCTCCAGGGGATCTTCCCAACCCAGGGATCAAACCCAGTCTCCCGCATTGCAGGCAGATTCTTTACCAGCTGAGCTACCAGGGAA
>NW_011494690.1:1196021-1196127 GCF_000754665.1 Bison bison bison | reverse complement strand
AGCCCCAGGTCAGTAGGTGCCCAATATGCTACTGGAGATCAGTGAAGAAATAGCTCCAGAAAGAATGAAGAGACAGAGCCAAAGCAAAAACAACACCAAGTTGTGG
>NW_011494690.1:1189051-1195790 GCF_000754665.1 Bison bison bison | reverse complement strand
AAATGGCAACCCACTCCAGTGTTCTTGCCTGGAGAATCCCAGGGACGGGGAAGCCTGGTGGGCTGCCGTCTATGGCGTCACACAGAGTCGGACACGACTGAAGTGACTTAGCAGCATCTAAAATAGCTTGAAGAATCAGCTTCTTCATCTAATATTAACCTATTAAGAACCTAAGAACAAGCTAACAAGCTGTCCTGGAACTGTCACTATTCAACCTGAAGAACAGGCAATGCCACTTCCCCCTCAACAGAGCCTCGGGCCCCTAACAGCAGACTCACTCAGACTACAAATGAAGCAGGTCCTTCAACTACTTAAGTGTGAGCAGTTTCTCATATCTGTACAACTTCCCTGGGTACACTAAACGTATCCACACTCTTTTCTGTGAGTCCTGCAGTCGGGGGTAAACACCCAGGGTTGCAAATGTACCCTAGTTAAACGCAGAGAAAGGAATGGAAATATACATATATAAAAGAAGTAAGTAGAGTACCTTTTG
Organism: Bison bison bison; assembly: GCF_000754665.1. Classification (NCBI taxonomy): domain Eukaryota; kingdom Metazoa; phylum Chordata; class Mammalia; order Artiodactyla; family Bovidae; genus Bison; species Bison bison. The sequence goes on along the minus strand of NW_011494690.1, from coordinate 1,195,297 downwards.
GTACCTCAGTGTCACTCTCCGCTTCTGAATCAGATGCAATTGCATTCTTGCGTTTCATTCGTAAAACTTCATCCTCACTATCACTGCCTCTTGCAGATTCTGTAAGAGTAGAATCAGAAGTTCTGCATAATCATAGTCATACCATCACTTTGATTTTTTGTGTTTGAAAAGCAACATTGGAGATAAACAAACTATGGACCACCCATACACCAGAAACTTACTCAGTCATAACTAAGAATGAACTACTGACACGAGTAACGATTTGGATGCATCTCAAATGCATTACAGTAAGTGAAAGAAAAAAGGCACCACTCCTGTCTGATTTCATTTATAAGATGACATTCTCAAAAAGACAAAACCACAGTGACAGAACAGAGCAGGAGTTGTTAAGGGTCCCAGCTGGGGAAGCGTATGACTACAAACGGGACAGTATGACGGAGTTTTTTAGGGCTAGGAGAACCTTTCTGTATCATGACTGCGGTGATGGTTACAAAAATCTATACATGCGTTAATGTTAAGAGAACTCTACATACACACACAAAAAATCAACTTACTATGGTTAATTTTGAAATAAAATTAAAAAAGGAACATTGGTTTTTGTGAGCAGAAAAACTTGGGAGAATGAGAAAAGCAGTTCTAAAACTTTAAATTTATATACCATTCAATACAGAAGACAAAAGAGAAGGAAATATGCTGTAATGGAAGACACGAATATGTCATTTCTGGATGGTACAACTGTTCACATAATTTTCAACTTCAAACCCAACCGCTGTAGAACTAGTTAAGCAGGATGACCAGTGACAAGACTCCCACTCTTAGTTTTATGTTAGTCTGCTAGTATTTGGGAAGTAGTGCATAAGCCTTAATGATTCTGGGTATTCCCAGTACAAATAACTCTACCCAGAATTAGTTATTGAATACTTACTGCAGTTTTATAGTCTATATAGACCTGTATCCATCTCTGGAAACTTTTTGACCTCCTCTCCTAAATAAAGCTATCCTGAGGTATATATTCCAGGGGAAAAGACCTCCCACTCCCCATACTGCAGCTCTCTAAGAAGACAGAACCAATATATAATTATAATCAATTACTTATAAAAATGAAGCAACCCAGATATTACTACAGGAAGACTTCCAACTTAATCAAAGTGACTGTTGTATAACACAAAGAAATCAGATGGTTAACTGTTTTAATATTCTATATGAAGAACGTGTTAACTTCAAGAAAACAGTGTAAGTAGCTATTATGAAAAGCGATCCAAAAGCCAAAGTTCCGCTCTATGTTTCCCGCTGTCTTCAGGGAATGAATGTTCTGATGCAAGCACATCTCCCCAGGATGAGGATGCATGTGTCAGGCTATCATAACTCACTGAGATCATCCAGCCTATGTTGTCATTCTGGATATTATGCTCCTCAGGCAACCTCCTGACTTACAATTTGGTATCCAATGAAGATTTCCCCCCAAAGGATACAATGATAAGAGAAAAATAACTGATGTTCTTGAAACAATCTTGCAATTCAATTTTTATAACTTCCTGTGGTTAGTCCGAGTAAACTCCTTGGAGCCTGATTACCTCTGGAGGATGAAATTTTGGATCTCTAATAAACTGAACTGGAAACCGGTCATTTCAATGGCACTGGGGTTTTCCCCCCAGGCACATCTATTCTCATCTGGGGCATGCTCTTCAGTTACCCACAAAAATGGAACTAACTCTATTCGGTATCTAGCTACTTTAGCACTATACACCTTGCTCTAAGACTTTCCTCTTTAAATTTTTTTCTTCCTGATCTATCATCAATGAAATGCAAGGGGAATAGACAGAAATAATACACGGATTAGGAAAATGTTTACAAGTAAAATGTATAGAGTTAGAAAAGGTTGAAATTAAGGAACAGAAGAGAAAAACCAGAGTACTAAAGGTGGGACTGTAAGAAGAATCAATGAGCCCCTGCTGTACCTCAATGCTTCTACTAAACCACTTTGGTTCTCATAAGTGTATTACCTGATTTATGGTCCTGTTCCTCTTCATCATCTGAATGCCTGTGTTCTTCATCTGAGGGCTGTGGCCTTTCATCATCAGAATTTTGCATTTTCTCTTCATCAGATATCTGTGGCCGCTCTTCATCATCTGAGTTCTGTTTCTCATCATCATTATCAGAAGCCACTGGCCGTTCATCATCAGAATTAGCCTTCTCCTCCTCAGACAGCTGTTGTCGCTCATCCTCTGAAAGCTGGGGCCTCTCCTCATCATCTGTGTTCTGCATTTTTTCATCATCATCAGAATTCTGCAGTTTATCTTCATCAGACCCTTGTGCCCTCTCCTCATCATCAGAATTTTGTATCTTTTCATCATCTGACTGATCGCTTTTATCTTCCCTGCCCCATTTTTCATCATCTGAGTGTGCTTTTTCAGAACCTTCTGCTTCCGAGTGATGACTCCCTCCATCTGATCTATGACCCTCATCCTCATCATCATTGTCATTTCGGGTTTCTGATCCACTGTGCTGATCTACATCTGACGGATCGTTGTCTTCATGGTCAGAATGCTCAGAAGCTTCTGATCTATTGTCTGATCCTTCAGAGTGATTATCACTCCCACTATGATGAGAGGCTCCCTCATCTTCACTGTCATCTCCAAACAGTTCCTTATTACTTGGTTTTCCTGCGTCATCTCTTTCATCTTGATCACTTTCACTCCCAGAGGCATTACTGCCAGAAGCAACATTCTCTTGATCAGAATCCGAGCCTGATCCAGAGTCAGAATCTATGGGATCATATAAACACAGGGTGATGTAAGCAAAAAAAAAAAAAGCAGAATAAGGAACACTAAAAGTCCATCCCAACATAAAAGCAAGGAAAAAACTTCTTAAAAGCTGTTAGAATCTATCTTCTCAGACTCTGGAAACTAAAAGTTGCAACAACCAGGGGAATGTTTAATGAGACAAAAAAAAAGCTGAATCTCAGTAAAAACACAGAACTTAGGGATCTTCTAACATACTCTGGTCCCTATCCCCACCCCCCCACTGCCCCCTACCCACCCCTTGGTCAACACTGCCTTGAAGATAATATAAAACCCTGAATTTCTGGCCCATGTGCCACTAATGGAGGGAGCAGACAGCACATCATTCGCAAAGAATCATGGTTGTTAGTTCTGATCTGTCTGGTGGATCACTGAAGGGACTGACTCAAAGGACTTGACTTTATCACACATAACTTGGAACACTCTTGTTGCTAAGGTGGATACTCAAAACATTTTACAGGTAGATGTATTAGTTTCGTGTGCTTGGGACAATGAATAACAGTTAGGGCAAACAACAGACTAACTAAAAAAGCTTGGTTGAAAAGGCTGCTGCTGCTGCTGCTGCTGCTGCTAAGTTGCTTCAGTTGTGTCCGACTCTGTGCGACCCCAGAGATGGCAGCCTACCAGGCTCCCCCGTCCCTGGGATTCTCCAGGCAAGAACCCTGGGGTGGGTTGCCATTTCCTTCTCCAATGCATGAAAGTGAAAGTGAAGTCACTCAGTCATTTCTGACTCTTAGTGACCCCTTCGACTGCAGCCTACCAGGCTCCTCTGTCTATGGGATTTTCCAGGCAAGAGTACTGGAGTGGGTTGCCATTGCCTTCTCCTGTCTTTTCTGAGGTAGCCTCATATTGTCAGTACCCAGCTGTTCCCTTCTGTATGCATTATTGTAAGTATAGGAAGAAACGTAATATAGCAAGTTAAATGTAAATTTGGTCCTTTAAGTCATTGAAACAACTCTCACTATGAATAGGGTATTAGAATAAAATATAAGAATAGTATAGTAAGGTAAAATATTGGTAGTAAGTTCTTTAGAAGACCTCCTTTCAATTGAGTTCCGTACCAGTTCAATTGCGTTCAGTATCAGTGAGTCTGGAAAACTTAGATTTCTGGTGTTTTGTGGAAGCCACAGTTTAGTCCTCCTGAGGTGCTGGCTCACAAAGGAAACATGAATCCCACTAGGTATTCATTTCACATTAATAGCTTTCTGAATGATAAGTAACACTTGAAAGGATCCCTCTCAGCATGGGGACAGCCTATCTTCCTCTGGAACACTTTTATGTAGATGAAATCTCCCAAGAGAAATGACAGACTTCTTTATGTTGATCCTCCAGGTCCTTGTGACTTTACTTTCCAGGGAAGGGAGAAGCCCTTTTTAAATATTGGAAACAATTATGGAGCATTCAGTTAAATCAGTCCCAGGGCAGCATCTCAGACCCAATTTGTAGACATGTCAAACATAAGTTCAAAGGGAAAAGTATATTTTTGCTTGCCGGAATTCTGTACTTTGTACCAAAGCTAGTATAATAGTAAAGCTTCAGACCATTTTAATCCAATAGATTGTGGAAGGTTAGCCAATAAATCATTGAATCCTTTTGTTGGGTTTTGATTTTTTAGAGTTTGGTTCATCCATTCTATTTATCCAAAGGGCTGAGGATAAAGAAATGTAATAACCAATAGGTACCCACAAACATTTATGTAACTTCTACATGGCAGGGAAAACAAAATTAATTCCTCTCTGATTCAATATGCTCTGATACCTTGAAGTAGGAATTCTGTGTATTATGAGAGCTAGTACTACCGTTTGATAATCAACTTTTGAAAAGGAAAAGATAATAGGCAATTCAAGCATCATACATAATGTAATTAGACCAAATCCCTTACCTCCCATGGGTGTTGATTCTATAAAACCCAACTGCTGCCAGGTTTCTTGTAAAGTTGATGAGGAATATTCTGCAGGTATCTTGGAATTGGCATATAAAGAACTCTGAAAAAAGCATTCCTCTTTAATAAGTTTTGAATAATTTCATCTTTTTGGTAGGGGCTTCCTGGGTGCCATAGTGGTAAAGAATCCTCTTGCCAGTGAAGGAAACATGAGATCTGGGTTCAGTCCCTGGGCTGGGAAGATCCCTTGGTATAGGAAATGGCAACCAACTCCAGTATTCTTGCCTGGAAAATTCCATGGATAGAGGAGCCTGGTGGGCTACAGTCCTTAGGGTCTCAAAAAAGTCAGATAAGACTGAGCGACTGAGCACACACAGAGTCTAGTTACTTTGGCTTTATTGGTGACAGCAATTTTAACAAAGCAAATAAAGACTGATATAGGAATTTCTTCGTAAGATAGTTCCCATTACTCACTGAGTTTCATTTATTTTTCTAAATCCAGGTAATTCCCTTGTGGAATCTTTTTAAAATGAATGAACATTTCTTTCTTTCTTTTCTTTTTTTCTTTCTTTCTTTTTTTTTTTTTTCCATCAGGCACAACTCAGATTTTTATTCCTAGAGAAACTTTGAGCAGTTTACAATGATAATCATGATGCAAAAATCACCAAGTTCCAATATACATGAATGATTTAATTTCAATAAAACTTTCTGTCATTTGTACTTTTGAGTTAAACTTCTGCCTCCAGCACTTTCATAAAACTATTCTATGCCATTCAGAATGGTTTATTCATACACTGAGGATTTATTGCATAGAATTATACAAGATATTAAGATTTATTCAAATTCAAAAATCACTTTTGAGTTGATGGCAACACTGTATTAGCTATCTACATTTCCAATTCCAGATAGTTAGGACTACTTGATTTTTTTAATTTTTATTTTATTTTGGAGTATAGTTGAGCAATAATGTTGTGTTAGTTTCAGGTGTACAGCAAAGTGATTCAGTTATGCATGTATCTATTCTTTGAAAATTTCTTATTAAAAATGGGTCTTCTGAGTTTGGAGTCTCATGTTTTATTTTTTTTTTTTTCTTCTAACTTTGTCAGAAAAAGCACTGCCTTAAAAATTTTTGTTGTTTTGCCTTTATTAAGCTCTATAATGGATTACTAATATCTAAGTAGGAAATTCGGAGAAGCAATGGCACCCCACTCCAGTACTTTTGCCTAGAAAATCCCATGGACAGAGGTGCCTGGTAGGCTCCAGTCCATGGGGTCTCTAGAGTTGGACATGACTGAGCGACTTCACTTTCACTTTTCACTTTCATGCATTGGAGAAGGAAATGGCAACACACTCCAGTGTTCTTGCCTGAAGAATCCCAAGGACAGGGAAGCCTGGTGGGCTGCCATCTATGGGGTCGCACAGAGTCAGACACGACTGAAGTGACTTAGCAGCAGTAGCAGCAAGCAGGAAATTAGTTGTAAAGCCTCTGCAAATCGACCATGAATTTTCCAAGTGACATTTTAGTTCTCATCAAAATCAAGAATTCCCTACTTTTCCAAATGT
>NW_011494690.1:1185492-1188951 GCF_000754665.1 Bison bison bison | reverse complement strand
ACACTCTCTCACACTAACGTCATATAATCACATGTGTATTTGGAACAGGAATATCAGACATTCTAATCAGGGTCTAATATCCTCTATTATTCCTGTGATGATCATCATCTTCTGTTTCCTCAGGATCTGATTTGTAAGTAAGATTTAGGGAATTTGGGGAATGCTTTCTAAGTAAGTATCATAAGTACAAAACAGCACTCATTAATAGCTAGTTTGATAGTGCATTGAATGCTAGATCCTGTGCACCTGTAAGATAGCTGTCAGGTAACCCACGATAGCTCAGTAACTCATGGTAACTCAAAAGTGTGGTTTCCATTTATCTTCTTGGAGGTGTTCAGACACTCCATGCACCCACACTTGCAGAAGAATGGAAAAATATGTTATTTATCTCTAGTCTGCTAACAAGTTTTAAGTTAAAATTTAACTAGCAGCACCTTTATCTTCATAACAAAACAAGTGGAAAGGCTTCTCAAAATCTAGAATCTCTAAAACTGAGAGAGAGACTATAGCCCACTTCAGTGGTTCAGAGTCTCTTTAGCTCCTTAGAAACTAACCCAGACAATTAGAGTGTTGCCACATAACTGCTCCGTTGTGGTTTTCTAGCATTCACTAAAGCTGGGACCCAATCTCTATAATACCCTACTTGTCCCTAAATTGTCTATTTGGGGTTTGTTTGCATACTTCTTTGGCTTTTAGAAACCCCTAGTGTAGCATATCTGACTTGTAGATTGTAGCACTTGTTGGGTTTAGCTGACAACAGATGCCCTAAATACTTTACTTCATTCCAGCAGTACTGTAGTTTGTCTACTGACATCCGTTGCCCCTGTGAAGCAAGGATAGTTAGCCAAGTCCACGTATCAGTTTTGCATTGCTATTTAGTTTCCAAGGGTACCAACAAATCATCTACATTGTGAATAATTCATAAATCTCTCAGGTGGGACAACTCTCTTCAAGTTTTCCTGTAAATAACAAGAGAAAATAAAAAACCTGAAATCCTACAAACTCCTTTGCCATAAATTCTGGACTCATTTATAAGCAAACACCAACAAAACTTTAATAGTCATTCAAAAGAGGAATAAGGGGATAAAAGCAGAATGTAGATCAACTATAGAGAAAAGTTTTGTAGATGATGGTACCAAAATAAAAATAGTTGCAGGGTTAGGAACTACAGTATGGTTATTTAAACAGCAATTTGTTTGCTTCATTAAAATCTTATACATAGCCTTGATAGAGGGGTCACCACCTTGATCAAATTTAACTTCCTCTTTACAGAACATACGGAAGTATTGAGTGACTTCCCATTTTACCTATCCCTCTTTTTTCTAATTCTTATGTAACTTTTAATTCTGAGTGCTGACAAAGGATATTGTTTTACACTTGGCCGTGGCTTATTGTTTTGTTAGCTATATTTGTTTTACATGTCGAATTAAACCAGTATCATTACCTTCAGAGCCCAAATTGATACATTTATTTGTTGCCATTGAGGGTATTTTTCCAACATACTGTGAGAATGCCACTGCCTTACTCCCTTTTCTTTCAGAAAGGACAAAATAGGCAGATAAAATGCCTTTCATTCCCCCAGGGGGCTCCATAATTATTCTATCTGGCATACAGAATGCTGAGGCCTAATTTGCCTAGCCGTTGTCTTCCAAATCAGTTGATTTGGAGGTGATTGGGAGGGGAAACTATGTTCCTCAGTTAAAAGAAAATATTTGTATGAAAAATACTGAATAAAAAGTAAAGAGAAAAGTGAAAAGCTGACTAAAATTACCAACAACTGATACTGATGTATCACCAGATCAAAAGTAAGAGACTTGTATGGAATAAATAGCATAAGTATGTACTAGGAATGGCAAGGAATAAGACAGAATAAAGGAAACATGTTGAAACATATTTCACCAGTCACTGCCTCAGAGATTTCCTTCAATCTATCAACGTTAAGCCATTTGCTAGTTATTCCCTAGATGAGGATTTTGTCCTTCTGGGATTTCCTGAATCCCTGTTGCTACCATTTCTGTGTTTCTTGAAGTCTCTTTCTGCAATCCATCTTCCATTGTTCCAGCCTCTTGCAGTAATATAGTGTTTCTTTCTTCCCTAGCTCCCTTCAAAGGATGTGCAGAGAAAGGGTTATATTGAGAATAAATAGTTCAAACTCAGAAGCAGACACTGTATTTTTAAAATTATTTTATTTCTTCTTATCTCTATGTTGTCCCTAAACTAAGAAGCTGCTGCTAAGATTTTAAGTAATAGTCTGTCTTTGCCATTCTACTCTCTTTTTCCTCATGTGAGCTTGAATAGTTGACAAGAGAACACAGGGAAGAAGGAAAAATAAATGAGTAATAACAGCAGGAGGAGAGCAGGTGAATTACATAGGAGGCCTGGGTAGCTTTGCACTGGCATCAGCTCCACTGGCAGTCTGAATAAGAAGGGCTGATTTTCCTCCTATTGAGATAAAAACATAGAATTCAAGGCTTTTTTCCCCCTCTGTGTCAGTATTTCCACCTAGTATTTCTGTTTGCCTTCTCCAAGTCCCAAGCACAATGACTGGTCAAATTATTGACTTCATGTAGGGACACAGCCTCCTACTCAAGTTCTCAGTTATCCTCTAGTCTTATCTTTGTGATTCCTGCTTCCTAGCCACATGGTATGTGGATGATAAATGTTAAATCCAGGCTAATACATTAAGAGATCCCAGTTAGGTCATGAGGTTCACAACTTGGGTCCTGATAGAAAGTGGTTCATTACCAGCTAAAGATATGGTGCACCTGTCTCTTTTTGTATGGAAATGCACATGTGAAGGGGGCCATATATCTGAAAGATCACTGTCTCCCTCTTCCCAGGAGTTGATTTTGAGGAAAGGAGGGACTAAGAGATGCAGAAGGATGAAAGAGGGAGGGAATAGTAGAGAAAAAAAAGGTTCTGTGAGCAAGAAAGTAACATAAATGATCACATTTCCCCTTCAGTTTTTCTCTTAGTATTTTCCCCTGGCTTTTTTTTAACTTTCCTCTTAAGATGATACTCACCCCACAAATAACAACCATTTACTTGTGACTGGTTACCTATAAAAACCTTATTTATCAAAATCTGAGACACCATTCTCTGGCTTACTTCAAGATTGGATTCATATATGTAAACCTGTTTCAAATATGATGGAGAGATATAAGTCACTTGTGAAAAATACTTGCAGAATACATTCCTGGCTGACCATATTTGTATACCATTAAAAAAAAAAAAAAACTAGCAGTGATCCTTACAAGATGTAAGAATTATATTACCAATGCTTACTCCACCATAAATCTTGAAATTGGAGAGGATGTTTTGTCTGTTTCTATACTAAATGTAGGTACCCAATATGCTACTGGAGATCAGTGGAGAAATAACTCCAGAAAGAATGAAGGGATGGAGCCAATGCAAAAACAATATGCAGCTGTGGATGTGACTGGTGATAGAAGCAAGGTC
>NW_011494690.1:1184695-1185115 GCF_000754665.1 Bison bison bison | reverse complement strand
ACATTTCATGCAAAGATGGACTCGATAAAGGACAGAAATGGTATGGACCTAACAGAAGCAGAAGATATTAAGAAGAGGTGGCAAGAATACACAGAACTGTACAAAAAAATTCATCACGACCCAGATAATCATGATGGTGTGATCACTCATCTAGAGTCAGACATTCTGGAATGTGAAGTCAAGTGGGCCTTAGAAAGCATCAGTATGAACAAAGCTAGTGGAGGTGATGGAATTCCAGTTGAGCTATTCCAAATCCTGAAAGATGATGCTGTGAAAGTGCCACACTCAATAGACCAGCAAATTTGGAAAACTCAGCAGTGGCCATAGGACTGGAAAAGTCAGTTTTCATTCCAATCCCAAAGAAAGGCAGTGCCAAAGAATGCTCAAACTACAGCACAATTGCACTCATCTCACATGCTA
>NW_011494690.1:1180386-1184595 GCF_000754665.1 Bison bison bison | reverse complement strand
TAGTCATCATGGTCAACAAAAGAGTCCGAAAAGCAGTACTTGGATGCAATCTCAAAAACAACAGAATGATCTCTGTTCATTTCCAAAGCAAACCATTCAATATCATCATAATCCAAGCCTATGCCCCGACAAGTAATGCTGAAGAAGCTGAAGTTGAATGGTTCTATGAAGACTTACAAGACCTTCTAGAACTAACACCCAAAAAAGATGTCCTTTTCATTATAGGGGACTGGAATGCAAAAGTAGGAAGTCAAGAAACACCTAAGTAACAGGCAAATTAGGCCTTGGAATATGGAATGAAGCAGGGCAAAGGCTAATAGAGTTTTGCAAGAGCACAAACTGGTCATAGCAAACACCCTTTTCCAACAACACAAGAGAAGACTCTACACATGGACATCACCAAATGGTCAACCACTGAAATCAGATTGATTATATTCTTTGCAGCCAAAGATGGAGATGCTCTATAAAGTCAGCAAAGACAAGACCAGGAGCTGAATGTGGCTCAGATCATGAACTGCTTATAGCCAAATTCAGACTTAAATTGAAGAAAGTAGGGAAAACCACTAGACCAATCAGGTATAACCTAAATCAAATCCCTTATCATTATACAGTGGAAGTGAGAAATAGATTTAAGGGACTAGATCTGATAGAGTGCCTGATGAACTATGGACGGAGGTTCGTGACATTGTACAGGAGACAGGGATGAAGACCATCCCCATGGAAAAGAAATGAAAAAAAGCAAAATGGCTGTCTGGGGAGGCTTTGAAAAGAAGAGAAGCAAAAAGCAAAGGAGAAATGGAAAGATATAAGCATCTGAATGCAGAGTTCCAAAGAATAGCAAGGAGAGAAAAGAAAGCCTTCCTCAGCAATCAATGCAAAGAAATAGAGGAAAACAACAGAATGGGAAAGACTAGAGATCTCTTCAAGAAAATTAGAGATACCAAGGAACATTTCATGCAAAGATGGACTCGATAAAGGACAGAAATGGTATGGACCTAACAGAAGCAGAAGATATTAAGAAGAGGTGGCAAGAATACACAGAAGAACTATACAACAATGATGTTAATGACCCAGATAATGACGATGGTGTGGTCACAGACCTGGAGCCAGACATCCTGGACTGTGAAGTCACGTGAGCCTTAGGAAGCATCACTACAAACAAAGCTAGTGGAGGTGATGGAATTCCAGTTGAGCTATTCCAAATCCTGAAAGATGATGCTGTGAAAGTGCCACACTCAATAGACCAGCAAATTTGGAAAACTCAGCAGTGGCCATAGGACTGGAAAAGTCAGTTTTCATTCCAATCCCAAAGAAAGGCAGTGCCAAAGAATGCTCAAACTACAGCACAATTGCACTCATCTCACATGCTAGTAAAGTAATGCTCAAAATTCTCCAAGCCAGGCTTCAGCAATACATGAACCATGAACTTCCAGATGTTCAAGCTGGTTTTAGAAAAAACAGAGAAACCAGAGATCAAATGGCCATATTCTGATGGATCATTGAAAAAACAAGAGAGTTCCAAAAAACATCTATTTCTGCTTTATGGACTATGCCAAAGCCTTTGACTGTGTGGATCACAATAAACTGTGGAAAATTCTGAAAGAGATGGGCATACCAGACCACCTGACCTACCTCTTGAGAAATCTGTAGGCAAGTCAGGAAGCAACAGTTAGAACTGTACATGGAAAAACAGACTGGTTCCAAATAGGAAACGGAGTATGTCAAGGCTGTATATTGTTACCTCTTATTTAACGTATATGCAGAGTACATCATGAGAAACGCTGGGCTGGAAGAAGCACAAGCTGGAATCAAGATTGCCAGGAGAAATATCAATAACCTCAGATATGCAGATGACACCCTTATGGCAGAAAGTGAAGAGGAACTAAAAAGCCTCTTGATGAAAGTGGAAGAGGAGAGTGAAAAAGTTGGCTTAAAGCTCCACATTCAGAAAACGAAGATCATGGCATCTGGTCCCATCACTTCATGGGAAATAGATGGGGAAACAGTGGAAACGGTGTCACACTTTATTTTTTGGGGCTCCAAAATCACTGCAGATGGTGACTGCAAGCCATGAAATTAAAGACACTTACTCCTTGGAAGAAAAGTTACAACCAACCTACATAGCATACTGAAAAGCAGAGACGTTACTTTGCCATCAAAGGTCCGTCTAGTCGAGGCTATGGTTGTCCAAGTAGTCATGTATGGATGTGAGAGTTGGACTGTGAAGAAAGCTGAGCACAGAAGAATTGATGCTTATGAAGTGGCATTAGAGAAGACTCCTGTGAGTCCCTTGGACTGCCAAAGATCCAAAAATTCCATTCTAAAGGAGATCAATCCTGGGTGTTCTTTGGAAGGAATGATGCTAAAGTTGAAACTCCAGTACTTTGGCCACCTCATGAGGTGAGTTGCCTCATTGGAAAAGACTCTGATGCTGGGAGGGATTGGGGGCAGGAGAAGGGGACGACAGAGGATGAGATGGCTGGATGGCATCACCAGCTCGATGGATGTGAGTCTAAGTGAACTCCGGGAGTTGGTGATGGACAGGGAGACCTGGCGTGCTCTAATTCATGGGGTCGCAAAGAGTCGGACACGACTGAGTGACTGATTTGAACTGAACTGATACTAAATGGCCTCCTTTTGGCTCACATGGTAAAGGATCTGCCTACAATGTGGGAGACCCAGATTCAATCCCTGTTTTGGGAAGATCCTCTGGAGAAAGAAATGGCAACCCACTCCAATCTTCTTGCCTGGAGAATCCCATGATGGAGGAGCCTGGCGGGCTGCAGTCCAAAGGATCACAAGAGTCAGATGTGACTGAGTGACTAACACATCCACTCTCATACTAAAAGAGAAGAGAGCCAGAAGTAAGACTTTTACCTTATATTTCTGCTACCACAAGAACCTCAGCTGTGTCCACTCAGTTCAGAAACTGCCAAATTAATCCTGTCCTCAATGTTCAGTTGTTGTAGAAATATAATTAAAAATATAGAAGAACTGTACAAAAAAGATCTTCACGACCCAGATAATAATGATGGTGTGATCACTGACCTAGAGCCAGACATCCTGGAATGTGAAGTCAAGTGGCCCTAGAAAGCATCACTATGAACAAAGCTAGTGGAGGTGATAGAATTCCAGTTGAGCTATTCCAAATCCTGAAAGATGATGCTGTGAAAGTGCTGCACTCAATATGCCAGCAAATTTGGAAAACTCAGCAGTGGCCACAGGACTGGAAAAGTCAGTTTTCATTGCAATACCAAAGAAAGGCAATGCCAAAGAATGCTCAAACTACTGCACAATTGCACTCATCTCACACACTACTGAAGTGTTGCACAAAATTCTCCAAGCCAGACTTCAGCAATATGTGAACCGTGAACTTCCTGATGTTCAAGCTGGTTTTAGAAAAGGCAGAGGAACCAGAGATGAAATTGCCAACATCCACTGGATCATGGAAAAAGCAAGAGAGTTCCAGAAAAACATCTATTTCTGCTTTATTGACTATGCCAAAGCCTTTGACTGTGTGGATCACAATAAACTGTGGAAAATTCTGAAAGAGATGGGAATACCAGACCACCTGATCTGCCTGTTGAGAAATCTGTATGCAGGTCAGGAAGCAACAGTTAGAACTGGACATGAACAAGAGACTGGTTCCAAATAGGAAAAGGAGTACGTCAAGGCTGTATATTGTCATCCTGTTTATTTAACTTATATGCAGATTACATCATGAGAAATGCTGGACTGGAAGAAGCACAAGCTGGAATCAAGATTGCTGGGAGAAATATCAATAACCTCAGATATGCAGATGACACCACCCTTATGGCAGAAATTGAAGAGGAACTAAAAAGCCTCTTGATGAAAGTGAAAGTGGAGAGTGAAAAAGTTGGCTTATAGCTCAACATTCAGAAAACAATAATCAGGGCATCCAGTCCCATGGGAAATAGATGGGGAAACAGTGGAAACAGAGTCAGACTTCATTTTTCTGGGCTCCAAAATCACTGCAGATGGTGACTGCAGCCATGAAATTAAAAGACGCTTACTCCTTGGAAGGAAAGTTATGAACACCTAGATAGCATATTCAAAAGCAGAGACATTACTTTGCCAACAAAGGTTCATCTAGTTAAGGCTATGGTTTTTCCAGTGGTCATGTATGGATGTGAGAGTTGGACTGTGAAGAAGGCTGAGCACCGAAGAATTGATGCTTTTGAACTGTGG
>NW_011494690.1:1156931-1180286 GCF_000754665.1 Bison bison bison | reverse complement strand
CTCCAGTACTTTGGCCACCTCACGCGAAGAGTTGACTCATTGGAAAAGACTCTGATGCTGGGAGGAATTGGGGGCAGGAGGAGAAGGGGACGACAGAGGATGAGATGGCTGGATGGCATCAGTGACTCGATGGACTTGAGTCTGAGACAGCTCTGGGAGTTGGTGATGGACAGGGAGGTGGAGTGCTGCAACACATGGGGTCACAGAGTCGGACATGACTGAGCGACTGATCTGATCTGATCTGATCCTACCAGTACACCTATCCATAAATTTTTAAAAAGAATAAAACAGCTATATCCCTTATAAAGTGCATCACAGGTAATCTGCTAAAGAGATAACAAAGAACAAAAGAAATCTTACCCTGTTTGTATAACTAGATTAGATACAATCTGTTACATACATTTTGCCTTTTTTAGGTTATCAAATTTTATATTTTAATTATTTTAAATTTTATTTTATATTGGAGTATAGTTGATTAGCAACGTTACCTTTCAAGTGTACAGCAAAATGATTGAGTTATACATGTATATCTTCTTTCTCAAAATTCTTCTTCTATTTATTACAGAATATTGAGCGGAATCCCTTGTGCTATGCAGTAAGTCCTTCCTTGTTGGTAATCTATTTTAAACATAGCACTGTGTACATGTCCACCCAGACTATTGATTTTTTCCTCCACCCCACCTATCTCCAAATTGCTGCAGATGGCATTATTTCACTTTTATTAATGGCTCAATAGTATTTCATTGTATATATCTACCACATCTTTATCCGTTTCTCTACTGATGGGCATTTAGTTTGCTTCCATGTCTTGCCTATCATAAATAGTGTTGCAATGAACGTTGGGGTGCATACATCCTTTGATATATATCATGTTTTTCTCTAGACATTTGCCCAACTGGGGTTGCTGGATCATGTGTTTAACATTGCAATAAATATTTTTTAACACAACCACAAGTAATGAAACATTTATTTTGCATAAATATACAATATATATATATGATGAGCTTAGTGATGGAAAATTGTTCTGATTTCATGATTATGTCTTTATTATTTGAGTAAACTAAAATAGTATATGTTTATCATTTATTATTTGCATACAATTAATATTGATTGATATTTAATATTTGTCAAAATCTGGTGTATATTTAATATTTCATTTACTCTTGCAATGAACTTTAATCTTACAATAATAAACATATTACCTTATGAATTTTATAGATACAGTTTTGGGCTGTTGAAATTAAACAATATATATTTCACATTGGAATATTCTTTCATGGTAGGTGATTAGTATCACAGTTATGCAATTTATTTTAATTTGTTATATGTTATAATTCTTTCAGTGGTAAAGAATTCATGTGCCAAAGCAGGAGATACAAGTTCAGTCTCTGGGTCAGGAAAATCCCCTGTAGGAGGAAATGGCAATCCACTCCATTATTCTTTCCTGGAAAATCTCATGGACAGTGGAGCCTGGTGGGCCACACTCCATGGTGCTGCAAAGAATCACACATGACCAAGCACACATGCATAATTCTTTAATATCCACGTATATCTTTGACTAACTAGTGATTTTTTTTTTCACTAACTAGTGATTTTTCTTCACTACTGTGATTTTGTTTTTTTAAACTGAGAATAGCTGGATTATCTCAAAAACAAACTGGGTTACTACCATTTTGTGGTTAATCTTATATAGATAGGTGTGCTTGCGTGCTCGGTCACTTCAGTCCTATCTGACTTTGTGACCCCATGGATTGTATAGCTCGCCAGCCTCCTCTGTCCATGGGGTTCTCCAGGCAAGAAGACTGGAGTGGATTGCCATGATCTCCTCCAGGGGATTTTCCTGACCCAGGAATCAATATGTAGTATATAATAAATCATGCAAAACAGTTCCAGTTTCTTTTCAGGTTACCCTAATCTTTTACTTTCAGAAATTTGCTTAAATTGTTTTAAATTATTTTGGCTAGAAATGGGTTAAATGAGATATACATCAGAATTTTTGATTCATCATAAAATATATGAATATTCTCATAGCATTTTCAGTGATCAATAAATGTCAGTTCTTTCTCTCTTAACTATGTCATCAATATCATCTACTCCCACAACCGACTAGTTTCATTGCAAGCTAGTCATAAAATTATACTCTGAAATCAAATAAAATTCTACTTATAGATAATCTCTCTCCAGTTTAGGAACTATCACCCACCTGTCAGAGTGGTTATTGTCAAAAAGACCAGACAGCAAACACTGATGAAGATATGAAGAAAAGGGAACATTCTTACACTGTTGGTGGGAATGTAAATAGAGCTATAATACTTTCCAGCAATTCCACTTCTTGGTATATATAGAGAGAAAATGAAAAACATTAATTTGAAAAAATTCACACACCCCAGTGTTTATTGCAGCACTATTTACAATAGCCAAGAAATAGAAGCAACTTAAAGTGTCCAGCAACAGATGAATAAATAAAGATATTGTAGATCTATATAGACAATAGAATATTATTCAACCATAAAAATATTTCAGTCTTGCCATTTGCAACAATATGGATGGAGGGTTTTACAATTATTGAAATAAGACAAAGACAAATACTTCATTTTATCACTTAAAAGTGGAATCTGAAAAGTAAAAGAAATTAATATAACAAAATAGAAGCAGACTCACAGATACAGAGAACAAACTAATAGTTACCAGTGGGGAAGGGATGGGGGACAAAATAATAGCATTTACCTCTTAAATCCTGGCTGCTGCTGCTAAGTCACTTCAGTCGTGTCCGACTCTGTGTGACCCCATAGACGGCAGCCCACCAGGCTCTGCTGTCCCTGAGATTCTCCAGGCAAGAACACTGCAGTGGGTTGCCATTTCCTTCTCCAATGCATGAAAGTGAAAAATGAAAGTGAAGTCACTCAGTCGTGTCCGACTCTTAGCGACCCCATGGACTGCAGCCTACCAGGCTCCTCCGTCCATGGCATTTTCCAGGCAAGAGTACTCGAGTGGGGTGTCATTGCCTTCTCCTTAAATCCCTACACCTATGTATAAACTAAAAAACAAGGATGTATTGTATAACAGTGGGATTATAACCAATAGTTTATAAATAACTTCAAATGGTGTATGATCCATAAAAATACTGAACCACTGTGTTGTATAACTGAAACTAAAGTAATATTATAAATCAACTGTAATTTTAAAAAGTTTAATGAAACTACCATCTATTCTGAGCCGCAAGAGTTCTCTGTTGACACATGGAAAGTAGTTCCAATGACATATTGTTTGTGATTTATTCAGAAATACAGTGTCTGGTAATTTTTCCAAATAATATATATATATTCTAGTTTTTTATTTTCACTGCAAAATTATTTAAATTATTTTCTCTGTTATACTTGAACAATCCTGTATGTAACAATAAACTAGGAATCTGTTGAGAAAAAAGTCTGAGATAACCATAGTCCTTCTCTTTTCCTGCAATACTCCCTTGGTGACCAGGCTGTAGCTGACAAGATGCCTTGTATTTCATGAAATTCTCATGGTCCTCATGATGAAATGATCAACTCCTTCCACTTGGATATAGACCCTCAACTTCGTGGTACAACTTGGTAGTTAGAATTTAATTTCATGTGTCTCCTGTCTTTTTGTCAAAAAGATAACTGGAAGAGATAAATGTCAGGCAAGGGCACTACCTGATTGTTTATGAGGACTTTTCCTAGGAATCAAGTGCATACCATTTCTGTTCACATATATTTGGCCCATATTGAGACAGAGAAGGAAATGTGGATATATAAATATTACTCAGGAATATACCTGTAAGAGCTTCGCTGGTGGCTCAGATAGTAAAGAGCCTGACTGCAGCTCTGGAGACCCAGGTTTGATCCCTGGGTTGGGGAGATCCCCTGGAGAAGGAAATGGCAACCCACTCCAATATTCTTGCCTGGAAAATCCCATGGGCAGAGGAGCCTGGCAGGCTATAGTCCATGGGGGCAAAAAGAGTTGGACATGACTGAGCCACTTAACTTTATACCTTGTAAGGAATTCTTTGGAAAAATGTAGATCTGATATTTGGAGAGAACTTGGCATACTGGTCACAAAATGTGCTCTCTGTTGGGTTGGACAAAAAGTTCATTCGATAAGAGGTTACAGAAAAACACAAACGAACTTTTTGGCCAACATGATATTTCTTCTTGAAATGCCCTCTCTCATATTTTTATGATTATATTTTATTTTTTATTGTTTATACCTTGATATGTGTGTGATGTAAGAGTCCTCTCCCACTGCAAAGCAGCTTGCATTTGTCATTTATGTCTTACCACATTTTACCATATATTATATGCAGAATATGAACCACAAACTGAACTCTTTCAATTGGGTATTTGATCAGCTACTCAATTATTTTGTCCCTTTTTTAAGAAGGATGACAGCATTCTAGGAGGAAAGAACTGTCTGTCTTGTTCAGAAATTCATTCCAGACCTTCAAACTGTGATTATCATGGAAGAGCACCAAATAAATAAGAGTAGGTTAGATAATATACATAAAATCAATTGTTCTAAATATTTTGAAACAACTTGAAAAGACTCCATGTAAACTAACACCTGCAGACAGTGACTGAAGCCATGAAATCAGATGATTGTTTCTTGGCAGAAAAGCAATGACAAACCTGGATAGTGTGTTGAAAAGCAGAGACATTACTCTGCCAACATAGGTCTGTATAGTCAAGGTATGGTCTTCCTAGTGGTCACATAACAGTTGTGCGAGCTGGGCCATAAAGAAGATAGAACACCAAAGAACTGATGCCTTTGCACTGTAATGCTGAAGACTCCTTAAAGTCCCTTGGACAGCAAGGAGATCAAACCAGTCAATCTTAAGCAAGAACAACCCTGAATATTCACTGGAAGGACTGATGCTGAAGCTGAAGCTCCAGTATTTTGGTCATCTGATGCTCACAGTTAACTCATTGGGAAAATCCCTGTTACTGGGAAAGACCAAGGGCAGAAGGAGAAGAGGGGATCAGAGAATGAGATGGCTTGATGGCATCACTGATGCAATGAACATGAACTTGGGCAAACTCTGGGAGATGATCAGGGTCTGGGAGGCCTGGCATATTGCAGTCCATGGGGTCACAGAGTCAAACACAAATGGACAACTTAACAACAACAACAGCAACAAATTAACACCTAAGTGTTTTATCCATCTAACCACTTCAAGTATTTTGGGAATGTATTGCACTAGAAATTATAAATCATTACACTTCATTAGAACTTCCCTAGTGTCTCAAACAGTAATGAATCTGCAATGCAGGAGACCTGGGTTTGATCCCTGGATTGGGAAGACTATATGGGAAGAAATTCAGTGGTTTTGCATGCTCCCACATGTGAAATAAGACTGTAAGTAGAAATATAGATGAAAGAAACCATAAAAAGTTATGTAATTGCTATAAAGGAAAATTGTCAGAATAATAATTCATACACATTAGAAAATGATACTTAGAGGATAGTTAGTGCATTTTTCCATCAAACTGAAAAATTGATCTATTTGAGCATAAAGACAACATAGGCTTAAATATAGTTTTAGCAAATAGATCATTTTTCACAGTATTAAGCCAAAAACACTTTCAAGGATTCTTAATGCTGCAGTACTTTTAAAACAACTGTGATACAATTAATTTCTACTGTGCATATAGGCAACCAACAACCATAGAAGCAACATTCAGGCAGTTATAAACCAAATACAGAAAGTGTGAACAAAGTAAGTTAGAATTGAAAGAAACTGGGGTAAAGGAAAATCATTCTGGTTTACATGTAAATATATAAAGACTGAACTGTGACTCCACAACACAAATTCTTTGTTTCCAAACAAAATTAGAGATAAAAGAATTTATACAACACACACATACCAGTCTATTCCAAGATCCCAAGACTTATACTAACCCAGCACCATATCTCTAGATAAACTTAGTTTGAAATTTGGCAATTTGGTGATTCTATGATTCCATGCCCAATTTCGGAGCTTACTGTATTATGTTAACTACTGTTGCTGTTGTTTAGTCATTAAGTCATGTCTGACTCTGTGATCCCATGGACTAGGGCCCACTAGGCTCCTCTGTCCAAGGGATTTCCCAGGCAACAATATTGGATTGGATTGCCATTTCCTTCTCCAGGGTATCTTCCCAACCCAGGTGTTGAACCCATTTCTCCTGTATTGGCAGGCTGTTTCTTTACTGCTGAGCCACCCAGGAAGCCCCAAGAATACTGAAGACTGTAGCCATTCTCTTCTCCAGCAGATCTTCCTGACCCAGGAATTGAACCCTGGTCTCCCACATTGCAGGCGTATTCTTTACCATCTGAGACACCAGGGAAGTCCATGTTAATTACTGCCTTGATGCAAACATATTTCTTTAAGCCTGCATTTTTCATGTTTATTTGTACCTCATTTTTTATGTTCAAGATGATAGGGACCGAGTTTCTTACATGTCCTTCAACCTGGGTAATTCCATTACGGATTCTTGCTGTAGCACATTCCCACCAGTATAGCACTTGTCTTTCAGAATTATGCTATCCTACAGTCCATAGGATTCCAAGGGTGTCCCAGGTGGTGCTAGTGGTAAAAAAAAAACCCGCCTGCCAATACAGGAGACATGAGAACTTTCATTCTGTCCCTGGCTCAGGAAGATGACCTGGAAAAGAGAATGGCAACCCACTCCAGTATTCTTGCCTGGAGAATCCCATGGGCGGAGGAGCATGGCAGGTTATAGTTGCTGGGGTCGCAAAGAGTTGGACACAACTGAAGTGACTTAGTATGCATCTGATGGTCCATATAGTCTACTTGCACTTTTGAATCTTCATCTGATGTAATTATTGCCAAACTGTTTTGTTTTTATTTTCCTTAATTAGGTTTTGTTTTCTTAAAATGATCAAGAACATATTTTCAGATATTTTAGAATGAATGCTACAGGTTTTAGAATTTTACTACTTAAAAGAATGTGAATTCAGTGTTTCAGTGGTCTATACATTTTCCCACTACATAAATTTTTGAATATATATATATATATATATAATAACTCTGAACAAATTAAGGATTCTTTGTGCTTTTTTGAAGTGGGTGGTTTCTCATGACAAAGCCTAGTGGGAAATGGTTCAAATTGTGGAAAGCTGCTTCTCTGGTATGTTTTGTTACAGGGCACATTGGATCATTTGCTTGGCTCTATCTTTTTGGTCACTTCCTCTAAACAAATTGGATTTTCTAGAGGAGCTTGGCCTGTATGCAGCTGATAAGTAGAGCAGCAGGCTATGCTTGCATTTGGTATTCCTCCTACAACTTTGACTTCATTCTTTTCATCCAATTTTCTGGTTGTTATGGTTTGCACTGATGATTTTCCTCTTCTGCCTCCTCTTTTCCTTTCACTCAAATACAATTTCTTGTCCCTTTCAGTGCTTGTAATAATAAGGTGCTTTGTCAAGCAATGCTAATATGCTGTCTCTAGTCATACTCCTTGAAGTGACTCATCCCACAGAAAGGCATTTTGCATTGCTTGCCTCCCAAAATATAGATAAACAACTACAAATCTTTGGGAACCCAGATTAGAATTTAGTATAACATGCAATGCAAAATAAAGCCACACTAATTGCATTAAGGTTTTTTAAATTTCTGCCTTAGTGACCTAAAGTTGTATTTGAGGTTAGAAAATTCCTAAGAGATTTACAGATCCATGGACTGTATTAATTAAGCTGGAAGCACAGGAGGAGGCACTGTGTGATTGAAAGGCACAACAACAGACCCTCTGAATAAGAGTGCACAAAAATAAATATGGCATATCTTATCTATTGCTTGCTATAGACTTAAGGATTTTCTCTGTGTTAATAAAGTCACTGGAATGAAGAAGATATGGATTTTGGAACTTGCAATTCTGGTTATCAAACATGTTTATTTGAATTGATGAACACAGAAACATAATTTCCATCCATGAATTGAAAATACTAACTATTAACATTGTATTACTCACAATAATGTGGGACAAATGAGGTAAATAAAGGTTATATATAAACCCTTCATAATCTTTATAATCCACTCCATAAGTCAAATAAATATGTATTAAATATACTATAAAATCTAATTCTTAAATGTTATCAGAACAATAAGTCTAGGAGTGTCATGTGTGTGTCTGTGTGTGTGTGTGTGTGTGTGTGTGTGTGATGTGAATCAATCTATACAGAAGATGGGAAGTAACTAACTTCTTAAAATACTCATCTTCAATCCAGAGTAGAATTAGCTTAAAAACCACAATAATGTGCATTTTAAACTACAAAAATATACACAGCAATATATCAGGAGATAAAATTTATATTTTTTAATGTATTTTGTTTCAGATTATGTAAAGACAGCAGCATATAAGAGGAAAGATAGCTTAAATAGCTTAATCAACCATAACCAAAATATCTTACTTTTAAATTAGATAATTTTCCAAAGGCTGTAATGCGTATAGAATACTGCTATGTCAACTCTACTTTTCCCTACAAGGTACTGTTTTACTACCAGATAAATTATATCATTTAAAAAAATGACCTATAAAATAATGCTCTTTTGTGTGTGTGCTAATTTCTCTCATTGTATAGAGATGCCAAAAATAAAAATTTAGTTTATCTTAGTGCTTTAAAAGCAAATACAAATTTAATTCAATTTCTTCATCATGGAGAAAATCTTTAATTGGATTTTAGGCTATTTTCGTTACATAGTCACTGTAATTCTTTGCCCCAGTATTTGAGAGAGAAATCTAGAAAAAATTATACTGATGCTTGCTCAAATGCTTTTCAGGCTTTGAGAACTGCATTTTATCATTTTGAGTATTGAAATAGCTGCTCAGATCAGATCATATCCTATCAGTCGCTCAGTCGTGTCCTACTCTTTGTGACCCCATGAATTGCAGCACGCCAGGCCTCCCTGTCCATCACCAACTCCCAGAGTTCACTCAGACTCATGTCCATCGAGTCAGTGATGCCATCCAGCCATCTCATTCTCTGTCATCCCCTTCTCCTCCTGCCCCCAACCTCTCCCAGCATCAGAGCCTTTTCCAATGAGTCAACTCTTCGCATGAGGTGGCCAAAGTACTGGAGTTTCAGCTTTAGCATCATTCCTTCCAAAGAAATCCCAGGGCTGATCTCCTTCAGAATGGACTGGTTGGATCTCCTTGCAGTCCAAGGGACTCTCAAGAGTATTCTCCAACACCACAGTTCAAAAGCATCAATTCTTTGGCGCTCAGCTTTCTTCACAGTCCAACTCTCACATCCATACATGACCACAGGAAAAACCATAGCCTTGACTAGACGAACCTTTGTTGGCAAAGTAATGTCTCTGCTTTTGAATATGCTATCTAGGTTGGCCATAACTTAAATAGCTGCTAGAGCATTCCAAAAATAATAATATAAATAAAAGGACTACACAAAACAAAGAAAACCATGATTTAAAAAAATAAGATGGAAATTTTGTAAGTTTACATTTACAAAATGTTGATTTGATACATTTATATATTGCAATATGATTACCACCATGTGCTGTGCTTAGTTGCTCAGTCATTTCCAACTCATTGTGACCCTAGGGACTGTAGCCCACCGGGCTCCTCTGTCCATGGAGTTCTGCAAGCAAGAATACTGGAGTGGGTTGCCCTCCTCCAGGAGATGTTCCCAACCCAGGGATTAAACCCAAGTCACCCTCATTGCAGGTGAATTCTTTACCATCTTAGCTACCAGGAAGGCCTGAGAATATTGAAGTGGGTAGCCTCTCCCTTCTTCAGGGAATCTTCCCAACCCAGGAATTGAAACAGAGTCTCCTGCATTGCAGTCAGATTCTTCACCAGCTGAGCTACCAGGGAAGCTTGATTACCACCATAGGGTTAGCTAATATCTCTATCATCTCACATAACTATTTCCTTTCTGTGATGTGAACAATATAGGTCTAGTCTCTTAGCAACTTTAAAGTTTATAATACTGCAATGTTGTGTATAATCACTACATTTATTTATCTACTAGTTGCAATTCTGTGCTTTTAAACAACAGATAGCCAGGTCTCCCACCCACCAAATCCTGGTAACCACCATTCTATTCTGACATTTACAGAAAACATATTTTTTGAAAAAATTATGTTAAAATTATAATAAAATAAATCTATAGAAGCACCAAAAAGTAGAACACTAGTCTAATTTGAAATAAGTGATCTGATGCCTGCAAGGTAAAGGAAAGGTGAATGAGTATTCAAAATATAGAGAAAGGATGTATAAAGTTCTGATAGCAATAAAGGCCCATAGAGACAAGAGACCAAGGTAGCTAGAGATTAATGAATGAAGCAGAGAGTACAATGAAATTAAGTCAAGATGAAGCAAGAGCTTATGTCTGCTAGGCATGTTGAAATGCATTCTAAATTTAATAGGGATAGAGTGAGTGAAATTAAGCTAGAGAACAACAAGAATAAATTTGCTTTTATAAAATATCAGTGCCTCTGTCATTTGGAGAAGAGAGCAGAAGTGACAAGTTTAATGGCAATAAGGGGATCATTTATGAATTTATTCATCTGGTCCAGAAAATGTCTGTCAAAGGGGCCAATTATATAAATATTTTATGTTACATAAATTATATAACTCACATATTACACATAAATCACATCTTTTAAAACAATATGTGCTATTATTTTCAATTTAATGCATAAATGCACTTTGTGCAAATAGATTGTTATGGCCAGCTTTAACAGAAAAATACTTTGATAACTGAACTATATTTTATACAGACATAAATATCTAGTATTTAAATGAAAAAATACATTTTAAAAAATGTACTTACCATTTTCTTTTAATGTACCCATTTGTCATATACTTGATATCACATTTCTCCTATGTAAAATAGACATTTTATATAGCATAATGTAACATATACAGAAAAACAATCCTCGATATGAAAGTATTCTAATTCCCAAACCTAAGAGAACATTCCACTTGCCACATCTTGAGGAGAGTCTTACCTTCACTATGACTTGTTAGAACAAAAGCACTTACTATGCACTTAAAACATTGTCATTGTAACATTCAAAAAACAAAGAATTAATTTTATTTATGCAGCATATTCTGTGAAATAAAAGCAAATCTTGTCTACATAGTTAAATCAGACAGTATTGAATTTAGATATAAACTCTAAATAAGAAGTTGATAAATTTAAAAAATTCAATGTGTGCCTATGAGAGATTTTGCTTGGGGATAAGATAAACAATATGTCTTGGAATGAAAATGACTGAAATATCTTTAAGGCATTATCAAACAACTTCCAGTCTTTTTCCATTTTGTTAAATGGTGGCCAAAAACTTGCTTTGAAAAACTGGCTAAGACTTTACAATATTATAAAGATTTAATGGGGTTATGCAAAGTTAACCAAATGATAGCTATAATTAATATAGTAAAGTCCAGATTTTAATTTCTTATTTTGATTTATCCTTTTCAATACACTGTTGGAGACATGTATAAAATGTATAAAGACTTTTAATATTTTTCCTGAAAACATCTCTATCTATTCAATGTTTATAAAGCAAATGTAACCATTGGTTTTATTTTGCATCATTATTTTTCTATTCATTATAACATGCTAACTATTTATGTTCTCTGGAATTGGAGTATTCTATTTTCAACGATAACATTTTAAGTTTGAAAATTTTTGTTTTGATCCTTTGTTTTCTCCAACTGTTTCTGTGTTCAGATGTTTTCATGAAAGGAGACGTTAAATTCTCCTTCCTTTCACATAAAGTTTGAATTCTTCATTGATGCATAAGCTTAAAGAAAATTTTATTAGTGAATTTAAGGATTTCACATAACTTTCCCCCTCTGTCTCTCCTTCAATGCTGGCTCAGTGTAAAAGCTCTCATTTAATCCTGTCATCATGAAATTTTTAGTAAGGGATAATGTGTGGTGTTATGGAGTTTTCTTTGTTCTTCATTTTTTTATCACAACTATTACCACCTGGAAGTAAGGGGATCTTTCAGTATAGTGATACAAAATCTTATGCTAACAGAAGTGTTCAGTAATACCAAGGAGAAGTATTTTCTTTTCTAAGTAGTCTGCATTCTAATAATCTACTGCTGAGCATATACTCATCTGGATTCACATCCAATTAGCAGTAGGAAATTTCAAACAACAGGCATACCTTTTTGAGTAATACAAAACCAAATTTTATAACATACAATTCTATTTGAAAAGTATATATTTAAAATTCCATGTGCCTTCACTGAACTATTGAATGTGATAATATTTAATCTTTCTTACTAGTCTAAGAAATACTTCTATTCATTTATATTTAGTATTCATTTGTACTTTAAGCTCATCCCTTCTAAAAATGGTATATAAAATGGTCTACAACACTCCTAATGGCATTTGATATAACAAAGCCTGCCCCAAAACACATTCAAAAGTTAGCTTATATTTAGTGTGGAAGGACAAGTAAAAATATCTTCTTGTTTAAATTATAGTTGAATAGCAATGTCTTCATACAGCTGATACATTTATGCTATTAAAATTTTTCATCCCTCCCCAAAGCTCATTTCCTCTTCTTTGACTCTTCTATGTATGTCTGTCTGTCTCCAAACAAAGATACTCACATGTGTATATTTTTATTACAAAAAACATTGTGCTAAAATATTAATAATATAGTTGAACTACTGAGTCTTGACAAACATATTATCAATAAATATAACAAATATTTTTGAAAATGAAATTAAATATCTTAAAAAGTCTTCTAAATTATATTTCTATTTTATGCAATTTAAGTGGCTCAAATATAAGCTTTATTACAATTAGATTTTAAAATAGGAATTTGATGTTTAAAAATTTGAATATTATTTTATTAATATCAGAAAAAAATAATAAATCACTGACACTTCTGTATATTCATCAGCAGAATAAATAGAATTATTTTCCATTAATCACTAAATTGTTACTTTTAAAGAAACCTGAAGTGATGCAACTTAATCTAAAGTCCATTATTTTCCATAATACTGTACAGTTAATACACCAAATGTGTGTAAATACTGTCATTTTTTTATCCTTATTTTTTCTTAAGTTTACACTACAATAGCTTTCTTCATTAACATGCGAATAAGAGTCCTTACTAAAACTGAAAGCATTTTATACCTTGCAAAATATTAATCCTATATTTTCACTTTAATTTTCTTCTCAGCAGGATATGATAGAACATCATTCCCAATTTCTTAAAACAAACAAACAGAAAACTCCATTTTCAGGAATTAGTGACAATAGAATATCCTAATTTTCTTTGTACCCTAGCCCCACTTCTAAGGCTTCTCTTAAAGGGGGTCTCAAAACTCTAGGGTACGTTGGGCTTCACCTTGGGCTCTTTACTCCTTGTATTGCATAACATTGCATAATGTCATTTACCCTCAAGGTTTTAAATAATTTATATTCTAATGATTGCCAGATTTATTGTTATAGTCTTGCTATCTCCCATGAGTGCCAGATTCATATGTCCATTTATCTAACAAATTACTCAGATTCTTCCTTTGGAAATGTACTCAGTTCAGTTCAGTTCAGTTACTCAGTCATGTCCGATTCTTTGCGACCCCATGAATTGCAGCAGGCCCGGCGTCCCTGTCCATCACCAACACCCAGAGTTCACTCAAACTCACGTCCATTGAAATGGTGATGCCATCAGCCATCTCATCCTCTGTCGTCCCCTTCTCCTCCTGCCTCCAATCCCTCCTTAGCATCAGAGTCTTTTCCAAAGAGTCAACTCTTCGCGTGAGGTGGCCAAAGTACTGGAATTTCAGCTTTAGCATCATTCCTTCCAAAGAACACCCAGGACTGACATCCTTTAGAATGGACTGGTTGGATCTCCTTGCAGTCCAAGGGACTCTCAAGAGTCTTCTCCAACACCACAGTTCAAAAGCATCAATTCTTCCGCTCTCAGCTTTCTTCACAATCCAACTCTCACATCCACACATGACCACAGGAAAAACCATAGTCTTGACTAGACGGACCTTTGTTGGCAAAGTAATGTCTCTGCTTCTGAATATGCTATCTAGGTTGGTCACAACTTTCCTTCTAATGAGTAAGTGTCTTTTAATTTCATGGCTGCAGTCACCATCTGCAGTGATTTTGGAGCCCAACAAAATAAAGTCTGACACTGATTCCACTGTTTCCGCATCTATTTCCCATGAAGTGATGGGACCGGGCCATGATCTTTGTTTTCTGGATGTTGAGCTTTAAGCCAACTTTTTCACTCTCCTCTTTCACTTTCATCAAGTGGCTTTTTAGTTCCTCCTCACTTTCTGCCATAAAGGTGATGTTACCTGCATATCTGAGGTTATTGATATTTCTCCCGGCAATCTTAATTCCAGCTTGTGTTTCTTCCAGCCCAGCGTTTCTCATGATGTACTCTGCATATGAGTTAAATAAGCAGGGTGACAATATACAGCCTTGATATACTCCTTTTCCTATTTGCAACCAGTCTGTTTTTCCATGTCCAGTTCTAACTGTTCGTTCCTAACCTGCATCTAGATTTCTCAAGAGGCAGGTCAGGTGGTCTGGTTTGCCCATCTCTTTCAGAATTTTCCACAGATTATTGTGATCTGCACAGTCTAAGGATTTGACATAGTCAATATAGCAGAAACAGATGTTTTTCTTGAACTCTCTTGCTTTTTCAATGATCCAGTGGATGTTGGCAATTTGATCTCTGGTTCCTCTGCCTTTTCTAAAACCAGCTTGAACATCTGGAAGTTCACCGTTCACATATTGCTGAAGCCTGGCTTGGAGAATTTTGAACACTACTTTACTAGCATGTGAGATGAGTGCAATTGTGCAGTAGTTTGAGCATTCTTTGGCAGTGCCTTTCCTTGGGATTGGAATGAAAACTGACCTTTTCCATTCTTGTGGCCACTGCTGAGTTTTCCAAATTTGCTGGCATCTTGAGTGCAGCACTTTCACAGCATCATCTTTCAGGATTTGAAATAGTTCAACTGGAATTCCATCACCTCCACGAGCTTTGTTCATAGTGATGCTTTCTAAGGCCCATTTGACTTCACATTCCAGGATGTCCGCCTCTAGGTGAATGATCACACCATCATGATTATCTTGCTCATGAATATCTTTTTTGTACTATTCTTCTGTGTATTCTTGCCACCTTTTCTTAATATCTTCTGCTTCTGTTAGGTCCATACCATTTCTGTCCTTTATTGAGCCCATCTTTGCATGAAATGTTCCCTTGGTATCTCTAATTTTCTTGACGAGATCTCTAGTCTTTCCCATTCTGTTGTTTTCCTCTATTTCTTTGTATTGATCGCTGAAGAAGGCTTTCTTATCTCTTCTTGCTATTCTTTGGAACTCAGCATTCAGATGCTTATGTCTTTCCTTTTCTCCTTTGATTTTTGCTTCTCTTCTTTTCACAGCTATTTGTAAGGCCTCCCCAGACAGCCATTCTGCTTTTTTGCATTTCTTTTCCATGGGGATGATCTTGATCCCTGTCTCCTGGACAGTGTCATGAACCTCACTGCATAGTTCATCAGGCATTCTATCTATCAGATCTAGGCCCTTAAATCTATTTCTCACTTCCACTGTATAATCATAAGGGATTTGATTTAGGTCATACCTGAAAGGTCTAGTAGTTTTCCATATCTTCTTCAATTTAAGTCTGAATTTAGCAATAAGGAGTTCACGGTCTGAGCCACAGTCAGCTCCTGGTCTTGTTTTTGCTGACTATATAGAGCTTCTTCATCTTTGGCTGCAAAGAACATAATCAATCTGATTTCGGTGTTGACCATCTGGTGATGTCCGTGTGTAGAGTCTTCTCTTGTGTTGTTGGAAAAGGGTGTTTGCTATGACCAGTGTGTTCTCTTGGCAAAACTCTATTAGTCTTTGCCCTGCTTCATTCTGTTTCCCAAGGCCAAATTTGCCTGTTACTCCAGGTGTTTCTTGACTTCCTACTTTTGCATTCCAGTCCCCTATAATGAAAAGCACATCTTTTGTGTGTGTTAGTTCTAATTTTATATGTCCAAAAGAAGATATCTTGACTTGTTTCCTCTACACTCCCTTGCATTAATTCATAATTCATTCATTCTCTCGTTATGGTATCAGAATTCCTCTATGGCATAAATTATCCCAAATTAATCTTCCATGCCTGCTTTCAGAAAATTCATTCTCTTGGTTGTATTCCAAAATGTTTCCCAAATGAATTTTTTCTCCACATCTCCTCTAATACCATTTATTACAAATCCATTTTCTCCCGGTTAAACTAATGCAAAAGCCTAACAATTATCTAACTTTGAGTTTCTGTTTTAAACAGATTTAATCACATCTACAACTTGATTAAATCACCCAAAATCTTTATACTAGTATTAGAACAAATCCAACCTTCCTGCCTACTTCTGCTTCATTGACTATACTAAAGTCTTTGACTGTGTGGATCACAACAAACTGGAAAATTTTTCAACAGATGGAAATACCAGACTACATTACCTGTCTCCTGCAAAACCTGTATGCAAGTCAAGAAGCAACAGTTAGAACTGGACATGGAAGAACGGACTGGTTCCAGATTTGAAAGGAGTACATTAAGACTGTATATTGTCACCCTGCTTATTTAACTTATATGTAAAGTACATCATGCAAATGCTGGGCTGGATGAAACACAAGATGGAATCAAAATCAAGATTGCCAGGAGAAATATCAATAACCTCAGATATGCAGATGACACCAACTTTATGGCAGAAAACAAAAGGGAATTAAAGAGCATCTTGATGAAGGTAAAAGAGGAGAGTGAAAAAGCTGGCTTAAAACTCAACATTCAAAAAACAAGATCATGGCATCTGGTCTCATCACTTCATGGGAAAAAGATGGGGAAACAGTGGAAACAGTGACACACTTCATTTCCTTGGGCTCCAAAATCGCTGCAGATGGTGACTGCAGCCATGAGATTAAAAGACACTTGCTCCTTGAAAGAAAAACTATGAAAAACCTAGACAGCATATTAAAAAGCAGAGACATTACTTTGGCAGCAAAGGAAAATCTAGTTAAATCTATCATTTTCCAGTAGTCATGTATGGATGTGAGAGTTGGACCATAATGAAAGCTGAGCACCAAAGAATGGATGCTTTTGAACCGTGGTGTTGGTGAAGACTCTTGAGAGTCCCTTTGACTGCAAGGAGATCAAACCAGTCAATCCTAAAGGAGATCAGTCCTAAATGTTCATTAGAAGGACTGATACTGAAATTCCCATACTTTGGCCAACTGATGCAAAGAGCTGCCTCATTAGAAAAGACCCTGCTGCTGCTGCTAAGTCGCTTCAGTCGTGTCCGACTCTGTGTGACCCCATAGACGGCAGCCCACCAGGCTCCCCCGTCCCTGGGATTCTCCAAGCAAGAACACTGGAGTGGGTTGCCATTTCCTTCTCCAATGCATGGAAGTGAAAAGTGAAAGTGAAGTCGCTCAGTAGTGTCTGACCCTCAGCGACCTCATGGACGACAGCCTACCAGGCTCCTCTGTCCATGGGATTTTCCAGGCAAGAGTACTGGAGTGGGGTGCCATTGCCTTCTCCGAGAAAAGTTCCTGGTAGCTGGGAAAGATTGGAGGCAGGAAGAGAAAGGGATGACACAGGACGAGATGGCTGGATGGCATCACCAACTAAATGGACATGAGTTTGAGGAAGGTTCACAAGATGCTGAAGGACAAGGAAGCCTGGCATGCTGCAATCCATGGGTTTGCAAAAAGTCAGACATGACTGGGCGACTGAACAACAACACAGTTTTGAAAGTGTGAAGTGAAAGTGAAAGTCACTCAGTTGTGTCTGACTTGTGCCATGGGCTATACTCCATGGAATTCTCCAGGCCAGAATAATGGAAGGGGTAGACTTTCCCTTCTCCAGAGGATCTTCCCAACCCAGGGATCAAACTCAGGTCTCCTGTATTGCAGGTAGATTCTTTACCAGCTGAGCCACAAGGCAAGCCCAACAATAGCCTTCCTGTCATGATATAGAAATCTGATCCCTCCTTTCTCCTGCAGTGAGACCCCCTGAAACATTCCTTATTCTGTTGTAGCTGTACTTTTTGTTGTTCAGTCGCTCAGTTGTGTCTGATTCTTAGAGATCCCAATGACTGCAGCCTCCAGGTTTCCCTGTCCTTCACTATCTCCTGAAGTTTGAGCAAACTCATATCCACTGAGTCAATGAGACCAACCAAACATCTTATCCTCTGTTGGACTCTTCTCCCCCTGCTCTCTATCTTTCCAGCATTAGTATCTTTTCCAATGAGTCAGCTCTTCTCTAACATTTGTCTTACTCATCAGTTAGTTCTGGTTTATTCCCATCTTTTGGTCTTTGTATAGATTCATCTGCATGGGAATCTATTTTCCTAGGAGGTAGGACTTATTCTTCCTTATTATTAAGTCCTGATTTTAGATGTTGCCTTATTACCCTTTCCATTCTATCCAAAATAACTTCCCAGTGAGTAGTTAATCATGATATTGATCACTTTTTGAAATGTTACATTTTTGTATCCTGTGAGTACTTTTTCTGTATCCCCACATCTCAGACACATACTAATAAAGGAAGCTCCATTGTGGCCAACAATGTTTGTCTTGCTCAATTTTTCATCTCTGGTTCTTACTACAATAATTGACAGATTATACAGAAATATTTGTAAATATTTTTCAAGTAAATATTGATGAAATGTAAACTATTTAAGCAAAATAACAGATGAACAATTTAGTTTTTCAGAAATAAATTTGAAATTCTAAATTCTGTACCTACTAGATTAATGACTTCCTTGTGCCAGGCATTATTGATAAAGTTTAGTTCAGTTGACTCTGGCATTGACTTGTGAGGAAGATTATATCTTTATATCTCATGGTGAAGTTAACAAAGTTAATTCATTTATGGTTACACTTAATAGTAGTATTAAAAGCACTAGAAACTAATTTGGTATCTCTTATCTATCTCTAGTGAAATTTGGCTTTCAATTTACAATGTTAAATTATTGAAAAATATTCATTTATACACATGACTTCTAAAAGCATGATTTTATGTTGATATCATCATTAAATATATCCAGAATTTATTTTCTTGGGAAGACTTTTAGTGGCACATTTATGGCTTTCTCACAATATAAAAATATTTCACATCATAGAAAAAATTATATATATATTTAGAATGATAAAATGTGAGTCATAAGCCCCTCTCTCTTTATTTTTATAACAGCCACTCTTCAAACAGCTATTATTGATGCCATAAAGCTCATATTTCATTTTGACAGGTTAACATAACTATCAATATAGAAATGAATAGGTCATGAAAACATTTAGAAACATTCCAGAGAACTATACATTTACCTTTTACCTAAAAACAGAAGAAACCTATAAGAAATTGCCAGTTACTATATAGATCAGAAAAGGACCATACCCCTAAACAAAATCATAAAAACTTGAAAAAAATTACATTAATCAAGGATATTGATATTAACATAATTAATAGTAATGTATTATTTAATTCTGTTATTTAATTCAATGTTAATTAACAAATCTAAGTTAAAATAATTTACATTTGGAATTAAAATATACCTTTGAAAATATTTTTTCAAACTAAGGAATTTAAATTCTATTATGACACCATGGTTTCCATATGCATGAAAACATGCCCCTGAAAACCTCAGTGAACTCATAAGGGTGACCCAGAGTATTTAAAATTTTCAAAGGAACATAGAAACATCCATCAAAATCATATAAATGATGATATTAAGTGGTTTGTTATTAAACTTTTGAATAAATTTAGTAAACTCTATGCTTAAATTCTGTTTTCAACTGAGTATTTCTCCTTACTAGGGGTGGCCTGAAAATCTTACTGATACCCTAAGGTGGCATGAACTTAAACTATTTATAAAACTTACTTATGTCTAGAGATAATTGTCAAAATTTGTTATAGCATAAGGCTATGAATAATATGACCTCATTTCCAATAATTCAACTAACCTAAAAGAAGTGCATATATATTTATAATTGTTATATCCTCTTTTTGGATTAAACCTTTGATCATTATGTGTAGAATTCTTATTCCTCTCAAAATCTTAAGAAACCTAAGTGGTAAAAGCAATGCTGTCTTTAAAGTTAATGTGAGAATGTTTCTCATCAAAATTTGATTATTTTTAAGATATATTTATCATATTTGCAATATCATGGAGCGTATTTTTCATGGAACTTAAGGATGGAAGGAGCCTTAATGGTTTTTTTAGTGTAATTTTAATTCTGCTTTACTATTTTTTTGTGAGGTACCCATTGTTGATGAGGTACTGTTTCTGTTTTTCCCCTTGGTAGAGATAGGTTAGTACTTTAGTTATAGAATATTGTGCATGTAGTGTATTGTTTATATCATATACAGTCAGTAAATGTATGCATGTAAGTACACTATTATAATAGGGTTTTATGGTTATTGTATCTTGTCATTTACAGCAAATGAGATTCCAAGGTGACTGGGTTTGCTGCTGCTCCCTAGGTCAGGAACACTCTCACTGGTTATAGCATTTCTTTTGTGACAAAATGAGAGCAAGCCATTTTATGATTTAAATGCATTAAATTCCATTCAATGAACATTTTTTGCATAGTGGCAAATTTGGATGTGGCATTTCTTCTATATATGTCAAGGGTTAGATATTTGTAAACTGCCCTGATAGGAG
Source organism: Bison bison bison (assembly GCF_000754665.1). Classification (NCBI taxonomy): domain Eukaryota; kingdom Metazoa; phylum Chordata; class Mammalia; order Artiodactyla; family Bovidae; genus Bison; species Bison bison. Next base: position 1,159,609 of record NW_011494690.1, on the reverse strand, counting down.
AATTTGTGGTAGAGAAATTTAAGTAGAGTGTAAAGGGGACTTCCCTCATAGCTCAACTGGTAGAGAATCTGCCTGCAATGCAGGAGACCCCGGTTCAATCTTTGGATTGGGAAGATACCCTTGAAAAGAGATAGGCTACCCATACAGTATTCTTGAGCTTCCCTGGTGGTTCAGATGGTAAAGAATCCACCTAAAATGTGGAAGACCTGGGTTCAATCCCTGGGTTGGTAAGATCCCCTGGAGGAGGACATGGCAACCCACTCCAGCATTCCTTCCTGGCAAATCCCCATGGACAGAGGAACCTTGTGGACTACAGTCTGTGGGGTCACTAAATGTCAGACACGAATAAGCAACTAAGCACAAGCACTTCACAAACATTGTGAACATTCAAACATTCCATTACTCAGTAATTTAGCAACGTATTTATCAAATGCTTAACCTCAGCAAAGCTCTGTGGCTATAAAGAAAGCTTTATACAAGCAAATACAGCAACAGCTTTTATAAGATTAATATAATAGCCTATATTCTGGTCCCACATGTGGAAGTTTGATGTTTATCCTATCATTCTTTTTAAAGCATTGTTGGTTTACAGTGACAGGACAATTTTTTTTTCCCCATCAAACAGTATCCTTTAATATCTAGTATCTTTAAGTTACACCCACATACACACTCACTACTGAGCTTATGTGTGTCTGTATGTGTATGTATATTAATATTGTATCTCCCAGTAGGAATAATACAGCCTGAGGAACAGGCTGCCTTGGTTTGTTTCCAAGTTTCACCAGGTTCACTAGTCCTGTAATCTTGACCAAGATGATAAATTTCTCGGAGACTCCATTTCCTCATCTATGAAAAGAGAGTTACAATTGTACCTGCACTACAGAAGTAGTGTGTGAATATAAGTGTAATGTATTTGAGATGTTTATAATAATATTTGACACTGATAAAGAACCCAATATATATTTGTTATGATAGTAATTTTATTACTTCTATCACTTGACTCATTCCTTAGTCTTCATTATCAGAAACATCTCCACAGACAGTTACTTCATGTACAATTTTAATAGCTTCATAGTGTTTCATAGGGGACTCCCATATGGTTCAGTGATAAAGAATCCACCTGCCAAGCAGGAGATGCAGGTTTGATCCCTGGGTTAAGAAGATACCCTGGGAAAAGAAATAGCAACCCACTCCAGTATTCTTGCCTGGAAAATCCCATGGACAGAGGAGCCTGGTGGGCCACAGTCCGTGGGGTTTCAAAAGAGTTGGACTTGAATTTAATGACTTAAAAAATATGTATATTTCATAGAATGTATGTTCCATAATTTATTTGATTATTCATTTTTAAGATTTGTGACATTTTCATATAAAAAGCAACACAATAATGAACATCTTTGTACATTTTCCCACAAATATGCAAGCATTATTGTAACTAGTGCATTGCATAGTTCAGAAATTTTGTAGAAAAGAATGCAATTAATTTCCTCCCAAAACATTCACAATTTATTGTAGCAGAAATGTTAGCTTGTTCTTCTTGTATCACATTTTTGGTTTGCATTATTGAAATTCAGAGGATATGCTATTTTTTGTAGCTTTGCATGTCTTTTTCAGTGAAGAATGATTAACAAAGCTTAATTTTAAAGTATGTTTTAGTGAATTTCCATATTGACATTTTCCGCTACTTTTTAAAATTTTTTGGAGTACAGTTGCTTTATAATGTTGTGTTAGTTTCTGCTGAACAGCAAAGTAATTCAGTTATATGTGTGTATGTGTTCAGTTCGGTTCAGTTCAGCCGCTCAGTCGTGTCTGACTCTTTGTGACCCCATCAATTACAGCACGCCAGGCCTCCCTGCCCATCACCAACTCCCAGAGTTCACTTAGACTCACGTCCATCGAGTCAGTGATGCCATCAGCCATCTCATCCTCTGTCGTTCCCTTCTCCTCCTGCCCCCAATACCTCCCAGCATCAGAGTCTTTTCCAATGAGTCAACTCTTCACATGAGGTGGCCAAAGTACTGAAGTTTCAGCATTAGCATCATTCCTCCGAGGAAATCCCAGGGCTGATCTCCTTCAGAATGGACAGGTTGGATCTCCTTGCAGTCCAAGGGACTCTCAAGAGTCTTCTCCAACACCACAGTTCAAAAGCATCAATTCTTTGGCGCTCAGCCTTCTTCACAGTCCAACTCTCACATCCATACTATGGATGTGGTCCTCCTGACCACAGGAAAAACCATAGCCTTGACTAGACGGACCTTTGTTGGCAAAGTAATGTCTCTGCTTTTGAATATGCTATCTAGGTTGCTCATAACTTTCCTCCCAAGGAGTAGACGTCTTTTAATTTCATGGCTGCAATCACCATCTGCAGTGATTTTGGAGCCCCCCCAAAATAAAGTCTGATACTGTTTCCATTGTTTCCCCATCTATTTCCCATGAAGTGATGGGATCGGATGCCATGATCTTCGTTTTCTGAATGTTGAGCTTTAAGCCAACTTTTTCACTCTCCTCTTTGATCAAGAGGCTTTTTAGTTCCTCTTCACTTTCTGCCATAAGGATGGTGTCATCTGCATATCTGAGATTATTGATATTTCTCCCAGCAATCTTGATTCCAGCTTGTGTTTCTTCCAGTCCAGTGTTTCTCATAATGTACTCTGCATAGAAGTTAAATAAGCAGGGTGTTT
>NW_011494690.1:1142456-1156831 GCF_000754665.1 Bison bison bison | reverse complement strand
CCATTCCAGCATTTCTCATGATGTACTTTGCATATAAATTAAATAAGCAGGGTGACAATATACAACCTTGATGTACTCCTTTTCCTATTTGGAACCAGTTGTTGTTCCATGTCCAGTTCTAACTGTTGCTTCCTGACCTGCATACATATTTCTCAAGAGACAGGTCAGGTGGTCTGGTATTCCCATCTCTTTCAGAATTTTCCACAGTTTGTTGGATCCACACAGTCAAAGGCTTTGACATAGTCAATAAAGCAGAAATAGATGTTTTTCTGGAAATCTCTTGCTTTTTCAATGATCCAGTGGATGTTGGCAATTTGATCTCTTGTTCCTCTGCCTTTTCTAAAACCAGCTTGAACATCGGGAAGTTCACGGTTCATGTATTGCTGAAGCCTGGCTTGGAGACTTTTGAGCGTTACTTTACTAGCATGTGAGATGAGTGCAAGTGTGTGGTAGTTTGAGCATTCTTTGGCATTGCCTTTCTTTGGGATTGGCATGAAAACTTACCTTTTCCAGTCCTGTGGCCACTGCTGAGTTTTCCAAATTTGCTGACACATTGAGTGCAACACTTTCACAGCATCATCTTTCAGGATTTGAAATAGCTCAACTGGAATTCCATCACCTCCACTAGCTTTGTTCATAGTGATGCTTTCTAAGGCCCACTTGACTTCACATTCCAGGATGTCTGGCTCTAGGTGAGTGATCACACCATCGTGATTATCTTGGTCATGAAGCTTTTTTTTTTTTTGTACAGTTCTGTATTCTTGTCACCTCTTCTTAATATCTTCTGATGCTGTTAGGTCCATACCATTTCCGTCCTTTATCGAGCCCATCTTTGTATGTGTGTGTGTGTCTTAGTTGCTCAATCATGTCCAACTTTTTAAAGCCCATAGACAGTAGCATCTATCCATGGAGTTCTCCAGACAAGGGTTTGGAGTAGATACCTATTCTCTTCTCCAGAGGATTCTCCCCACCCAGGGATTCAACCTGGGTCTCCTGCATTGCAGGCAGATTCTTTACTATTTGAGCCACCAGGGAAGCCATAAATATATATGTCAGTCCCAATCTTCCACCTTATCCCACCCTTCTGCAGCCCCCCTTGCTTTCCATAAATTTGTTTTCTACATCTGTTTCTCTATTTCTTCTTGGCAATGTGCTCATCTGTATCATTTTTCCAGATTTATGATGCTTTTTTTCCTTCAGACTTACTTCACTCTGTATGACAGTCTAATAGTTAGACAGCCTAAGCATGTCTCTGCAAATGGCAATATTTTTTTTCCTCTATGACAAATTGTTGTTTACTCACTAAGTCATGTCCAACTCTTTGAGACCTCATAGACTATAGCCCACCAGGCTTCTCTGTCCATGGTATTTTCCAAGCAAGGGTACTGAAGTGGGTTGCCATTTCCTTCTCTGTTATGACTAATATTCCATTGTATCAAGGTGCCACCTCTTCTTTATCCATCCATCTCTGGATGGATATTTAGGATGTTTCCATGTCCTGGTTATTGTAAGCGTTGCTGCAATGAACATTGGGATGCATATATCTTTTCTTTCCAATTATAATAAAGTTGAACACTACAAAATCCTTAGAACAAAACATGAGCAGAACATACTTTGGTCAAAAGAAATCTTACTGCAATTTATGTTAATCTACTAAAGTAATAAAAATAAATGAAAATAAACGAATGAGACCTAATTAAACTTAAAAACTTATGCATAGAGATCAATATGATAAACAAAATGAAATGACAACCCTCAGAATAAAAGAAAATATTGGCAAATTAAGCAACAGAAAGGAATTAATCTCCAAAATATATAAACAATTCATGCAGCTAAATATCAACAACTACAAAATAACCTAATCAAAGAAGATTTAAAAAGATATTTTTCCAAAGAAGGCATGTCGATGGTTAAGTTCAGTTCAATTCAGTCACTCAGTTGTGTCTGACTCTGCAACTCCATGGACTGCAGAAAGCCAAGCCTTCCCGTCCATCACCAACTCCGGAGACTCATGTCCATTAAGTCAGTGATGCCATCCAACCATCTCATCTTCTGCTGTCCCCTTCCCCTCCCAATTTCATCTTTCCCAGAATCAGGGTCTTTTCAAATGAGTCAGTTCTTTGCATCAGGTGGCCAAAGTATTGGAGTTTCACCTTCAGAATCAATCAGCTTTTCCAATGAATATTCAGGACTGATATCCCTTAGGATAGACTGGTTGGATCTCCTTGCAGTCCAAGGGACTCTCAAGAGTCTTCTCCAACACCATATTTCAAAAGCATCAATTCTTTGGTGCTCAGCTTTCTTTATAGTCCAACTCACATCCATACATGACTACTGGAAAAACTGTGCTTTGACTAGGCAGACCTTTGTTGGCAAAGTAATGTCTTTGCTTTTTAATATGCTGTTTAGGTTGGTCATAACTTTCCTTCCAAGGAGCAAGCATCTTTTAATTTCATGGCTGCAATCACCATCTGAAGTGATTTTGGAGCCCCCAAAAATAAAGTCAGCCACTGTTTCCACTGTTTCCCCATCTGTTTCCCATGAAGTGATGGGACCAGATGCCATGATCTTCGTTTTCTGAAGGTTGAGCTTAAGCCAACTTTTTCACTCTCCTCTTTCATTTTCATCAAGAGGCTCTTTAGTTCTTCACTTTCTGCCATATGTGTGGTGCCATCTACATATCTGGGGTTATTGATATTTTGCCTGGCAATCTTGATTCCAGCTTGTGCTTCATCCAGTCCAGAATTTTTCATTATATACTTTGCATAGAAGTTAAATAAGCAGGGTGACAGTACACAGCCTTGATGTACTCCTTTCCTTATTTGGAACCAGTCTGTTGTTCTATGTCCAGTTCTAACTGTTGCTTCTTTACCTACATACAGATTTCTCAGAAGGCAGGTCAGGAGGTCTGGTATTCCCATCTCTTTCAGAATTTTCCACAGTTTATTGTGATCCACACAGTCAAAGGCTTTGGCATAGTCAATAAAGCAGAAATAGATGTTTCTCTGGAACTCTCTTGCTTTTTCCATGATCCAGTGGATGTTGGCAATTTGATATCTGGTTATTCTGCCTTTTCTAAATCCATCTGGAACATCTGGAAGTTATTGTTTCACGTACTGTTGAAGCCTATCTTGGAGAATTTTGAGCATTACTTTACTAGCGTGTGAGATGAGTGCAATTGTGTGGTAGTTTAAACATACTTTGGCATTGCCTTTCTTTGGGATTGGAATAAAAACTGACTTTTTCCGGTCCTGTGGCCACTGCTGAGTTTTCCAAATTTGCTGGTATATTGAGTGCAGCACTTTCACAGCATCATCTTTCAGGATTTGAAATAGCTCAACTGGAATTCCATCACCTTCATGAGCTTTGTTCATAGTGCTGCTTCCTATGGCCCACTTGACTTCACATTCCAGGATGTCTGGCTCTAGGTGATTGATCACATCATTGTGATTATCTTGGTCATGAAGATCTTTTATATACAGTTCTTCTGCGTATTCTTGCCACCTCTTCTTAATATCTTCTGCTTCAGTTAGGTCCATACCATTTCTTTTAACCATAGATGATTAAAAGGCACAAGAAACGATGCTCAGCATCACTAATTAGTAAGAAATGCAAATCAAAATATAATGCAGTATCCTCTCACACCACTCAGAAGAGCCATCAACCAAAAATCTATAAACAATACATACTGGAGATTTAAAGAAAAGGGAATCCCCCAAACCTTGTTTCTAAGTTGGTACAGCCACTGTGGAGAACAGTATGAATTTACTAAAAAAAATGATAATAGAACTACCATATGACACAACATCCCCACTACTAGATATATACCCAGAGAAATCATCCATTCTTTAAGTGCTCTTCATTCTTGCTGCTTACCTGGCCCAATGCCTACATGTGTGCATATATGACTATGTGTTCAGTTGTGTCTGACCCTATGAGACCCCATGAACTGTAGCCCACCAGCCTCCTCTGTCCATGGGGATTCTACAGGCAAGAATACATGCATGGAGAATACAATACAAGAATACAGGCATGGAGTGGTTTGCCATGCCTTCCTCCAGGGAATCTTCTGACCCAGGGATTGAATCCATGTCTCCTGCATTGGCAGGCAGATTCTTTATCACTGTGCCACCTAATTAACACAAACACAAATTTTAAATTTTCAAGAGCTCATACTAGGTTTATTTTCTATCTTTACCAAAGGCAATTATAATTTAGTGTTGGATAAAATTTATTTGTAAATTTCATTTGTAAATTTGCATGAAAAAAATTAACTTATAAACTGTAAATTAAGAGTAGAAAATATTTGTAATCTTTCAGCAAGTTTAGTGCTATGAGAATGATGGAAGGTTTTGGGGGAAAACTGCTTTCAGAGAGCTTCTTAAATCACAGAAAACAGATAAATTCTTACTTAAACTTCTTGCCCATGGGGTCTTGAGAAAATCATTTGGAATGATATGTGCAAGGGCTTATATTATGAAGGTCAGTTTAATTAAGTACTGATGTTATCCAGATGGAATATAGACATGTAAATGCATAGTATAATTAGGCATATTTGAATCAGTTCATTATATTTTAAATCATTTTGTCCCTTAGCATAGAAATTTTATAGTAAATTGTCATTTGTGTTTCAGTTCTCATTTTTCACCATACAAATTTTTGTAATGAAAATACATACCAAGTATTCTATTTCTTCATCATATTTTCTCATCCTCCTTGTGGTTACCAAAGTAATGTTTCTTATTCTGGCTAGTGAGTTCTGAATGATGATATAAGTCACTTGCAGAGAGACACAGAGAAAGGCACACTCAGTTCTCATTCTGTCTTTCCCTGTTGCAGCAACTGAGGTAGCCAACATGGTCCTGAAGTTACCATATAAGGTGCTTGAATTGCTGTCAGCTTGGATCCCTGGGTCTAAAAACAGAATCCCTTGCTGAGATCTCTGTAGATTGCTTGTCACTGATGTATGACCTATTCAACCCTAAGGCATAGTTCATACTCTTAAAACATTAAATTAACTTTTTAGAGACAGAATAAATTGTAAAGGTCCTCCTTCACTGGAAAAGAGGTTAATTCCATTGCTAAATTACTAAGCAGTGTACGATGAGAGATCCTTGATAATAGTGAGTATTGTGTAGGCAGTTATGAGTAATGCAATAGGTATAGTTATTCTGCTCAAGTTTCTTCTTAAAAAATATTGACATGTTATATTTATCTAATTATCTAACAAAACTCAAAAGTACCAAGTTTGACTATACTCAGCAAACTTTATGGCTTTAAATTCTATGTACTAAAATCTGCTGATTACTGTATGCAGAATTTTGACTTACCAAATCTGTAAATTGCAGTTTTATTCAAATAAGAGCTTGGACAGTCTTCAGAGTAATAGATTTACTTAAAAAATGACTGTATATCATCTTGCTGCTGCTGCTGCTAAGTCGCTTCAGTCGTGTCCGACTCTGTGCGACCCCATAGATGGCAGCCCACCAGGCTCCCCCGTCCCTGGGATTCTCCAGGCAAGAACACTGGAGTGGGTTGCTATGCCTTCTCCAGTGCATGAAAGTGAAAAGTGAAAGTGAAGTCGCTCAGTCGTGTCTGACTCTTCGCGACCCCATGGACTGCAGTCTACCAGGCTCCTCCGTCCATGGGATTTTCCAGGCAAGAGTACTGGAGTGGGTTGCCATTGCCTTCTCCGATATATCATCCTACAGTATAATAAACTCTTAATCAGAACCTTGGGATAGAGTATTCTAGTTGAATTAAATGTATGTTAGCTACACTCTTCCCTCAAAAAAGCATAGTGTACAAAATGACATTTGATCTCTCTTTGAAGCTTTACAACCATGTATAAAAAAAAAAAAAATTAAAGACTTTTCTTCATTTAACACTGTCTACTTTTTCAAATCATCCACAGTTATTCAGACAAAGGTATAAGGATAGTGTCAAGGAAAGGAAGGGTAAAACAATTATAAAAAATGAGGTTGTGATCTTTGGGGACAGGGGTTGATGGAATTCAGTTGCATGCTATACATGTTTAAACATAATCAGCACAACTGTAACAAATTGAGAAATACTGAAATTGTATGTTGGGCTTCCACAGGGAGATGATTCTATGAAATATAATGTTAAAGCTAGGAGGTGAGCCTAAGAGACAAAACTTGTAGGAAAGAAGGTGTCTTAAAAACTGTCATAGAATACAAGTTTTCATTTGGAATAAATTCCCCCAAAACTGATCTTGTAGTAATGTCCCTTGGCCTTCAGTAGTCCTGAACTTTGAATAGGATGCACTCCTGCACTGTATTTTGAATATATTTTATCATGACTTTTTATTCTATTATTACATTCATATCCAAAGATATATCACCTATTAGAACAATTTCTTGTTTATTGTGCTATGCAGTACTTAGTCTCTCAACTGAGAGACTTTTTGTGAACCTATGAACTGTAGCCCATCAGGCTCCCCTGTCCATGGGGATTCTCCATGCAAGAATACATGCTCTCCTCTAGGGCTTCCTACCAACACAAGAATAGAACCCAGCTCTCCTGCATTGCAGGTGGATTCTTTACCATCTGATCTACCATGGAAGCTTCATATCCATTATATTTGCTTAAAGTATTTTGTTGCCTACCTTGGTGATTTACTCTTATATATGATTAATGCTTCCTAGGTGGCTCAGTGGTAAAGAATCCACTTGCCAATGCAGGAAACACAGTTTCAATCCCTGGGTTGAGAAGATCCCCTATAGGAGGAAATGGCAACCCACTCCAGAATTCTTGCCTGGAAAGTCCCTTGGATAGAGTAGCCTGGCAGGATGTACATGTACATAGTCCATGGGGTTGCAAAGAATGAGGCACAGCTGATCACATAACAGGGAAAAAAAAAAGATTAATGTTTATAGTGAGATTTTTAATCCAGTTCCTTTAAAAGGTTGAATTGAGTAAGTAATCACAAGTTTTGTTAATGTCCTATAATTTTGACCTTTTAAATTGCTATGTTAGGTCTAGATCTGATCACTGTAAACTTGTATAAGAGCACATTCTTCTTAAGCTGAGGAACATACATCATTTTTTATATTTATAAAATTAAGAAATTTTAGATTTCATTATATATCACATAGGATTTCTAGAACTTTTAAAAATACCTATAAATTTTATTTTATTGATGGAAAAAAGAGAAAGCAAGGTATTACTTTCTTGAAAGAAACTGATTTTTTTTCCTATGTGCTAACTTATCAACTTACATACATATATGATAAATATGGATTGGTCCTTTAGCAAAATATAGAACAGATTTTTTTAATCTGTGTTTTAATTTCTACTTATTTTTTATATAAATTATTTATGAAGTATTACTATTAACTAATTTTTTATTGAGAGTATGTTAATCATAATACTAGATCATAAAATTACATAAAACTCACTTTCAATGTTAGGTCTGTATAGTATTGTGAGCAAAATAACTTAGGATATAGGTGAGATATAGGTTTCCTTCAAACAGAGGATATGGAATCATACTTGTAACATTAAGCTACATAAAAACAATTGGATAACGTGCTCACAGAAGTAGATAACTTTCTCAGCACCTTACGTTTCCCATGAATGAACAACCATCATCGATACCACATATGTGGATTGGGGGTTACAGTAGGAATGACTGGAAATTCATATAGTCTCTTCAGGTATCCTTATACCCTCCTACCTCCTCTTGATTGACGGGAGAATTCTGGCTTGGGCTTCACCACACATACATAATTTGAACAAAACAGTCCAGCACTCTTCTTGTAAGAGGGAATGACTTACAGACTTTTTCCTCTGTATAATTCCTTAAGAGAATAAAACTTTAATCCTCCTTGAAACAACTTACAAGTTCAAAATAAAATAAACAGATACATACCTTTTGCTAAAATGTAATTATAGTATGATTCATTTAGCAGGCATTCATTGTGAGATTTGGCACATTGTTATCCCTTTTCTGTGCACATACACAAAACCATGAATTCTCTCAAAGAACTGTGAGCATATGAGCATGTGAATCACATAAACATTTGTTTCATTTGAGACATGGTATTGTCCATATATAGCATCATGCATTACTACGTATCAAAGAATGAAACCACTTCCACAAATGTTAAATGACTACACTTTGATTTAAAAATCTTAGAATATCATATGCATAGTTCAAGTACTATGCATAATGTAATATTTTGCAATTCTAATATTGAGGCATGAAAGCAAATTAGTTCCACTTGAAATTGAAGAAAAATAACAATTTATCTTTCTTTTCTCTATATGGCTATTTTAACAATACCAAATCTAAAATGACAACAAAGCTTTCAAGCCAATCAGAAAATGACCTAGAATTCAAAAGGTTTAAGCCCATAAAAATCTAGCATATCCTTTCTATTCTCATAGATATTGTCCATTTTGTTTCATTGCATCATATGTTGACTGGATTACAGTGAATGACACTTATATTTTGGCATGAAAATTTAACCACAAAAATAATATTTTAGTAAATATTTAAAATTACAGAGCACCTGTCCAAAGTATTTTTATAAATCATCTTGTACTAAACTCATCAGTAGATCACTGTGAAGAAAATTATGATGTCAAAATTGAGTGTCATATACATTTGATCAAGATTAGGTTATTAAAATTTTGTTTTTGGAAGATTAACTTGGTATTAGATAATCACATGACACAAAGAAAGGCTTCATTTTCTTGTTTTTAAAGCAGGTGTTACTCTTTAGTTTTTGCTGATAATGGAATATGACAAGTTTTGGATACAGTGCTTGAAGTGCTGATACATGTCTAAAGAAATAGGGATAAAAGCATTATTATAGTAGTCTTCCAAAAATAACAAAATTCACTCAGCATTATAAAGCTTCCTTAAACAAAACTACGGCATGACTGAAACTACCTCTCCATCAGTGGGAACCATGACCCACTGCCATTTATCCAATTAGATACATTCCAGAGGTAACGGTATTCTTGAATCATTTTACTAAGCTTTCAAGCAGTACTTTTGAGAAGAATAATATGGAATCAAGAATTGCTGAAAAAATGTCTCTCTTTTTCTCTAACCATTCATCTCTGTAGGCAGGCATCAATATCTATTAAATTATCAGTGTGAGGGCTTGCTACAGATACAGTAGGACGCCTGATTTCATTTTTTCCTCAACTTACCTCAGTTCCAAAGTTCATCAGCTCTGGGAAGTAGAGTTACTTCCCACTGAGTAGTCTTTCAGTCCTTCAGCTGACTTGAATTTCTGCCATAAAAGCATAGTCATTATTCAGTGAATTAAGGCATGCCTGTGAGCAACCCTTTCTCATTCCAGCTAGTAGATTTTCATTTTAAGAGGAAGACAAGCAATGCCTTTAGATTCTCACTCCATGAAATTTCTTCTCACCATGGGTGATTATGATTGAGCTGCCATTATACATCTTTGATCACATTTGTATTCATCTTGTGTTATTTTGTCTTTTATAAAGAATAATTCAAATAGAAAACTTTTTTAAACCCATACTTACAAATCAATCTGAATTATGTTCATTAAAATGCTGTAACATTATTGAAGCAAATCAAATAAATGCAAATAGTGATTGACTATGCTGCTTTTAATATACTGAAAACCTCTCAACAGAAAATAGTTTTGGAGGTAAAGGTTGCTATCTTTGATACTGAGTTGTAAGCATAGTATATTATAGCTTCTAGTAAACATAACACAAATGTAGAATTTTCTAATATTATATTTTGTTCTGTCTAAATTATCAGTGACAATAGTATATGGTTAAGTAATCTATAATTATAATGATAATTACTATTTCATAAGTTATAGAAATTAAGAATATTGACTTTTTTTTTTTTTGCTTTTGCCTTTCTTAACTTTGGATACAATCAAAATGATTATATTTTTAAAGAATTCTAATCCATCACCTATTGCTCATCTGAAAATTTAAAATCAGTGTGAAGTTAAAATTAGTTCATGATTTCTCAAGTGTTTACAAAGCAACATATGTATATTTTAAAATTTATATTTATATGTATTTTATTGATATTTTAGATAAACCAAAGAACAAGATAAATCTAAAACAAGTATAAGTAAAACTAATTATTATCAATTAACTGGCACTTGGTAAGTAAAATTCTGTCTATAATGAAAGCAAAGAAGTGATCAAGGCACATAGTAGGTGCTTAATACATATTTGGTACATTCATATTTTATTAATAATATTATAAATATTTCACATAAACGATAGCCATTAGATATATAACAGTATAGTAAATCCATGGCTGGTGTTTTTTACAGAGAAGGAGACACTGAATCTACATTTATACTCAATGAATTTATATGTTTCCCACATTGATCCTTTCTTTAGAGTTCATGCTGAAAGGTTGACTTTTCTGAGCTCTTGCTTTAATGCAACACTGACATTCTGCCAGAGAATAAGATCAAAGAACTTGTTAGAGAGTGAATACTGGGATTAGAGATAAAAAAGTTAAGAAATCAAGGAAAAACTATGTACTTGCTATATATTAATATAAGTAACTTTCAGGGGCAGGTGCATCTTGCAATATTAGAAATTATAGACAGCATTACATATGTTACAAATGTTTACAGGTTTGCAAAAATACGTCAAGATATCCCTCTATGTCAGAGGAACCCTTCTCTCAGGTCATTTATCCCAATGATTTGTCCTTTCATCTTAACTCTATTCTATTTTCTAGTTTTCCAATCATGTGCCAATTAATTGATTATAATTTGAATCTTTTTAAGTTTAGATGAAACTTTCCATTCAGTTCAGTTTCTCAGTAGTGTCCAACATTTTGAGACCCCATAGACTGCAGCACGCCAGGCTTCCCTGTCCATCACCAACTCCCAGAGCCTATACAAAATTATGTCCATCGCATCAGTGATGCCATCCAACCATCTCATCCTCTGTTGTCCCCTTCTCCTCCTGCCTCCAATCTTTCCCAGTATCAGGGTATTTTCCAATGGATTGGTTCTTTGCATCACATGGCCAAAGTACTGGAGTTTCAACTTCAGCATCAGCCCTTCCAATGAATATTCAGGACTGATTTCCTTTAAGACTGACAGGTTGCATCTCCTTGCAGTCCAAGGGACTCTCCAGTGTCTTCTCCAAAACCACAATACAAAAGCATCCCTTCTTCAGCACTCAGCTTTCTTTATAGTCCAACTCTCACATCCATACATAACTACTGGAAAAAACATAGCTTTGACTAGATGGACCTCTGTTGGTAAAGTAATGTCTTTGCCTTTTATATGTTGTCTAGTTTGGTCATAGCTTTTCTTCCAAGGAGCAAGAGTCTTATAATTTCATGGTTGCAGTCACCATCTGCAGTGAATTTGGAGCCCCCCAAAATAAAATCTGTCACTATTTCCATTGTTTTCCCCATCCATTTGCCAATAGATTCAATCTCAAAAATAGATAGATAATAGATACAATCTCAAAAATGGATAGATAATAGATGCAATCTCAAAAACGGATGAACTTCTACTGAATTTGAACTCTGTTGTAGTGACAATACGTAGGCCATTCCATACCCTTTACCATCCTGTGAGAGCTGCCTAGATACACAATCTATGTGAATCCAGCTGTTCTTAACAGAAAACTCAAATTGAATCTCTCACTAGAAAGCTGGGATAGTTTCTATTCTGTCAGAGACTGTATGCTCTGAATATAGAATAGTTCCCAGAGTATAATCTCTAATGACTTAACATCTATTTCTGCATGGTATTAAAATATTTCTAGTTATTTTAGATTTTCTTATGAATTTCATTTATTTATCCTACAATTTATTTACTTATTCATTAACCCAAAAAAAGATGTCCTTTTCATCATAGGGGACTGGAATGCAAAAGTAGGAAGTAAAGAGATACCTGGTGTAACAGGCAAGTTTGACCTTTTAGTCAAAATGAAGCAGGGCAAAGGATAACAGAGTTTTGCCAACAAAACACACTGGTCATAGCAAACACCTTCTTCTAACAACACAAGAGGTGACTCTACACATGGACATCACCAGATAGTCAACACCGAAATCAGATTGATCATATTTGTTGCAGCTGAAGAAGGAGAAGTTCTATACAGTCAGCAAAAATAAGACCAGGAGCTGACTGTGGCTCAGATCATGAAATCATTGCAAAATTCAAACTTAAATTGAATAAAGTATGGAAAACCACTAGATCATTCAGGTATGATGTATATCAAACCTTACAATTATACAGTGGAAGTGAAAAATAGATTCAAGGGATTTGATAGAGTTCCTGAAAAACTATGGACAGAGGTTTGTAACATTGTACAGATGTGGGGATCAAAACCATCCACAAGAAGAAATGCAAAAAGGCAAATTGTTTGTCTGAGAGGCCTTACAAATATCTGAGAAAAGAAGAGACGTGAAAGGCAAAGGATATATATATATATATATATATATATATATATATATATATATATCCATCTGAATTCAGAGTTCCAAAGAATAGCAAGGAGAGATAAGAAAGCTTTCCCCAGTAACTTATGCAAAGAAATAGAGACAAACAATAGAATGGGCAAGACTAGAGATCTCTTCAAGAAAATTAGAGATGCCAAGGCAGCATTTCATGTAAAGATGGCACAATCAAACTTGCCCCAACTTTTTAAAATACATTTTAAAGAAGTGATTCTGGAACTGCTAGCTTCCATCTGCAAGAGAGAAAAAAGCGGCATCCACAGCCATGGCTTTTTGCCACTGGAAGTGTTCTTCCCTGCTCTAGACATGGGTTTATACTGACCTGCCAATGCCAAGAGACACCCAAGGTCCCTGCTAGGGGAGCGGTCAGAAATGGGAAAAGTGTGTGGACCGAATTTTCCTTTCTCAGTCACTTTTTCCTGTTCTCTTTGATCATTCCATAATTGCATGGGGAATTAGAACTACTAACATAATCTGTCATATCATAGACTTTCAAGGGAATTGTGATCCATGCTGTTACTATGTACATTTACTTAGACCCCATTGCTAGGAGCTGAAAGTTAAAGGAGCATGTTTGGGAGCGAGGCAGAGCTCTAGCTCCAGGAACGTCTCTCAGGCTAGAGGTCACTCTCTTGGCTGCCTGCCTCAGGGGCCAGCGACCTGAAAGTGAGTCTTTGTTACCTCTGTGTCTTCTAGCTGTGTGGATAGCAGCACTGCTGGTATGCAGTTTTTGAGGTTTTTGAGGACCATGAGGTTTTTGAGGACACAGATAGGGAATTGCAGGATCTGGTCAGATTGGAAATGCAATGGGTTTCTTCTTTTGGTAGTACTAACTCTTAGCGGACCAGAGGAGGCTCTCTGATGGCTTTTGTCTCAACTCCTTAGATATTGCTTTCTGTGGAATCTGTGGAAATGAACTGGAAGGATTGGTCCTAGTAGCTTGAGGACAAAAATCACTCTTTCCTCGCTGGCCAACCCTCTACCACCTCTTTTGCTGTCACATATACTGGCGTGGTGACACTCAGAAGGGACATCTTGGTTATTATTCATCTCTTTATGACTCACCATTTCTACTGCAGTCAGGACTATATTCAGGAATGTACATGGGCACATGTAAGATGGATGCTTCCTCTAGTAGTACTAGCTTGGGAAACATTCTGGGAAAGCTAAGGGTGCAGATTTGAGTGTGAAACCTTCAGCTTCTTCCTGTCCTCTTACTTTGCCCCTGTATCAGGGGCTGCCAACTGAACAGGCTAGGAATCAGGGCACCCTTCCAGGAGGGGTTGCCTAATTTTCGGTAGAATTTCAAACAGCTCCAATTGTGGATGAGACTATTTAGAGGATCCAAAAGTACATAGAAGCCTTTATGGGACTAACTTTACTTTATGAGCTTACTTGGAGAGATGTCTCGGGACAGACACTGACTCCAGACTCAAGAACTCGAGTTTTGGGGGAGGCTACTACTTTTGGAGATGAATGGCTTGAGCATGAGGCAAGGAAAAAGAGGGAACACAAAATAGCCCTCTTTCCTACTGGGGGCCAAGTGGTCCCACAAGAGTCACTTTATCGGATGTATTCTTGAAGGACTTAAGCAAGCACATGCTAAGACTTTAAATTATTCTAGGTTGGCTGACATAGAACAGGGAGAGAAGAAAACTCCTAGTAAAGTCCTAGATAGATTCTGGGAGGCTCTCCACAAGTTTACTGACGTTGACCTCAAAATTACAGAGGGGGAAACGATCTTTAAAAATAGATTTCTCACTAAGTCAGCTCCAGATATCTGCTGTAAGTTATGAAAATAGGTGTTTGGACAAAATCAGTCTTTATATAATCTGTTGCAACTGGCTCAGATGGAATATTACAATAGAGAATACGAGGATGAAAATAGACCAAAAAAAAAAAAAAA
>NW_011494690.1:1125915-1142356 GCF_000754665.1 Bison bison bison | reverse complement strand
GAAGAAAAAAAAAGAAAAAAAAAAAAAAAGAACCAGTCGAAAGACTGAAGCCCCAACAATGGCTGTTAGATCTGCTCTGAAACAGCCTGAGAAAAATGCCCAGAGTAACCCAGGTGAAAAGGGATGGACTTGGTATTACTGTGGAAAGGATGGGCATCTCAAGCAGGATTGCCCTCAGGCATCTAAGCCGCCCCTGGCTCCAGGTCCGGTCTGCAAAAGACCATATGGAGAAGAGACTGTCCTCTGTGGTATAGGCCCCAGGGGTCAGACTCTCAAGACAATCAGGGATGAAGGTTCCTGGGGGTCCCCACACAAGCGCCTATCCTAATTACACCTGACAAACTCTAGGTATTAATAACTGTGGAGGGCCAAGCAGTCGATTTCTTTTGGACACTGGGGCAAATTTCTCTCTACTTGCTGAAGCCCCTGGTCTGCTTTCCTCTTGATCAGTATTGTAATGGGGCCAAATATTTTTCATTCATTGATTTGAAGGATGCTTTCCAGAGTTAAATCTATATTAGATCATCCTCTACCTATGACTTTAAGACGATTGAAAGGATTCTTGGGAATTACAGGCTACTGCCACATTTGGATTCCAGGTTATTGGGAACTTGGCTGGCCTTTATATAAACGTATAACTGAGACTCAGCAGGTCCAAACCGACAAGGTGGTTTGGTCTCTAGTTACTCAAAAGGCTTTTAAGGCTCTTCAAATTGCTCTCTTGTAGTCTCCAACTATGAGCTTGCCCACAGGATCAGTGTTTAAGTTGTTTGTTACTGAAAATAAAGGCTATGGCCA
This sequence comes from Bison bison bison, assembly GCF_000754665.1. NCBI lineage: Eukaryota > Metazoa > Chordata > Mammalia > Artiodactyla > Bovidae > Bison > Bison bison. The sequence goes on along the minus strand of NW_011494690.1, from coordinate 1,141,558 downwards.
CATTGCCTAAGGGTAATTATTACTATTGTTTTGCTAATACCTAAAACTCATAAGTTTATTAATAGATGAAATTTTACTGTACTGACTTCTCATGATGTAAGTGGGATCTTAAACTCCAAAGTTCAGACCAACAGTGTTCCACCTTTAAGGCTGCTGTAACTCAAGGGATGTCAAAAGCTCTAGGAATAGAGTATCACACTGTTCCTGGAGACCCCAATCTTTGAGAAAGGTTAAAAAAAATGCTAATGACATTATTAAGAGACATATGCGTAAGCTAACTCAGGAAACACAAGACAGTTGGTTTAAAGTTTTACCCATAGCTTTAATGGGGGCTCAAACTGCCCCTAAGAAAAAGGGACTGTCTCTATGACAGACTGTTTTTGTGCACAGATATTGTCATAGATCCTGAGGCCTTAAAATTAGCTATGTCACTCAGCTTTTAGCTTATAAACAGACATTACCAGGAGGTTAACTCCTGACCCAGCCTTTGAGTCAAACTAGCTGTTGTTTGAACAAGAAACCAAGATGGGCCTGAGAATCTAGGTGGGCTTGCTTCTGCTGACTCCAAAAGTAATGAGTCTTTTGACCCTCAAGACAAAGCCTTCCTGTCTTGAGCTCATTCCTACACTGCACTCCACGATCGACATAATTGCTGGATCTGCAGAGCATTACCCTCCTCTTCAACTGAAGACTCCCCATGGTAGGTTTCTCCGCTTCAGAGAAAGGACTTTCCTCAATTCTGTGATGGCATCTAACAATCCTAAGATGGGCTGATGTAACTATGGGCATAATATAATTTTAAATTTTTGTTATGTTTTAACTTGGTTTAATGACTATTTTGCCTTACATCTGTGACTGTATAACAGAACTTGTTTCTAACCATCTTGAAAGCTTTTAAGTTACAAATGGTTGTCCAGGGTCCTACAAGTACCAAAACCTCCACCAACTATTACTTGGGGCCCCCGGATCAGAGACACTCAACATGAGGGTTAGGAGAATGTTGCCTCAACAATTTAGGGACAGCATCCCATCACAGCAAGAAGTAGTTATGGAATGAAAACAATGCCCTTTTCCATTGGCAACATAATTCTAAAAGAAAAGGAGGGGATGAGAGAGTCAATTCTTAGGCAGGTTGATAAGAAGTCAGGGGTTCCCCGAGGAGGAGAAAGGGGTCTGGGATTCTCATGGAGGAGGAAAAGACAAACTTTTTTTTTTTTTCCCCTCTACATTCCTTAGTCTTAGTCACATAAAACATTTTTTCCCCCTTTTTTTCCCTTTTTTCCTGGAACTGGTGATTACACAACTCAGTTTAAACTCTGTACTAAGGATTATATAACAACAGTGTATCCTGCTTGATGACAGTCTCTCCTTCCTGAAAACCTTCTGACAAATCCTGATATCTTAAAATGTAAATTATGGGTGTGGGAATGGTAAAATTTTTACAACCTTGAGACAGTCTTTTGACTTATTGTAATAATTAATTTAAAAGTATACAACTCCCTTGCTAATGCTAGCAAGTGGGGCACTCACCGTCGCCCTTCTGATGTCTATGTCAGAAGCTTCTTCTGTCCCTTTTCACTTTAATAAAACTCTGCTACACAAAAGCTCTTGAGTAATTAAGCCTGGTCCCTGGTTCCAATGATAAATCTTCTTTTAAGATCATGAATCTGACACCGTTCACCATAAGCTATTAATACTAAGGGAACATCTAATGCTAAGATGGGCACAATAAAGGACAGAAATGGTATGGACCTAACAGAAGTGGAAGATATTAAGAAGAGGTGGCAAGAATACACAGAATTGTACAAAAGAAAATCTTCATGACTGAGAAAACCATGATGGTGTGATCATTCACTTAGAGCCAGACATCCTGGAGTGCAAAGTCAAGTGGGCCTTCGGAAGCATCAAAACAAACAAAGCTAGTGGAAGGTGGAGGTGATGGAATTCCGATTGAGCTATTTAAAATTCTAAAAGATGGTGCTGTGAAAGTGCTGCCCTCAATATATCAGCAAATTTGGAAAACTCAGTAGTATCCACAGGACTGGAAAAGTTCAGTTTTCATTATTCCAAAGAAAAACAATGCCAAAGAATGTTCAAACCATCACACAATTGCACTTATTTCACACACTAGCAAAGTAATGCTCAAAATTGTCCAAGCCAGGCTTCAACAGTACATGAATGAGACCTTCCAGATGTTCAAGCTGGATTTAGAAAAGGCAGAGGAACCAGAGATCAAATTGCCAACATCCATTGGATCATTGAAAAAGCAAGAGAGTTCCAGAAAAACATCTACTTCTTTATAGACTACACAAAAGCCTTTGACTGTGTGGATCACAACAAAGTGTGGAAAATTCTTCAAGAAATGGGAATATGAGACCACCTGACCTGCCTTCTGAGAAATCTGTATGCAGGTCAAGAAGCAACAGTTATAACTGGACATGGAACAATGGACTGGTTCTAAATTGGGAAAGTGGTATGTCAAGGCTGTATATTGACACCTTGCTTATTTAACTAATATGCAGAGTTTATCATGCAAAATACTGGTTTGGATGAAACACAAGCTGGAATCATGATTGCCAGGAGAAATATCAATAACATCATATATACAGACTCCACCCTTATGGCAGAAAGTGAAGAGAAACTAAAGAGCCTCTTGATGAAAGTGAAAGAGGAGAGTGAAAAAGTTGGCTTAAAACTCAGCATTCAAAAAGTGAAGATCATGGCATCCAGTCCCATCACTTCATGGCAAATAGATGGGGAAACAATGGAAACAATGAAAAACTTTTATTTTCTAGGGCTTCAAAATCACCTCAGAAGGTGACTGCAGCTGTGACATTAAAAGATGGTTGCTCCTTGGAAGAAAAGCTATGTCTAAGCTAGACAACAAATTAAAAAGAGAAACATTCCTTTGCCAACAAGGGTCCATCTAGTCAAAATTATGTTTTTTTCCAGTAGTCATATATGGATGTGAAGGCTGAGCAATGAAGAATTCTTACTATTGATCTGTGGTGTTGGAGAAGACTCTTGAGAGTCCCTTGGACTGCAAGCAGGTCAAACTAGTCAATCCTAAAGGCAATCAGTCCTGAATATTCATTGGAAGGACTGATGCTGAAGCTGAAACTCCAATACTTTGGCCACCTGATGCGAAGAACTGGCTCATTGGAAAAGACCCTGATGCTGTGAAAGATTGATGTCAGAAGAAGGGGATGACAGAAAATGTGATAGTTGGGTGACATCACCTACTCAATGGACGTGAGTTTGAGCAAGCTCCAGGAGTTGGTGATGAACAGGGAAGCCTGGTGTGCTGCAGCCCATGGGATCTCAAAGAGTCGGACATGACTGAGTGACTGAACTGAACCTATTTTGTAAAAAAGTTACTAAACACTCCATTATATCATAGAAATAACATCTGTAAAGAATACCGTTGGTAGCTTGATAGGGATACAAAAAACCTCGAATAGCCAAAGCAATCTTGAGAAAGAAGAATGGAACTAGAGGAATCAACCTGCCTGACTTCAGGCTCTACTACAAAGCCACAGTCATCAAGACAGTATGGTACTGGCACAAAGACAGAAATATAGATCAGTGGAACAAAATAGAAAGCCCAGAGATAAACCCACGCACCTATGGACACCTTATCTTTGACAAAGGAGGCAAGAATATACAATGGATTAAAGACAATCTCTTTAACAAGTGTTGATGGGAAAACTGGTCAACCATTTGTAAAAGAATGATACTAGAACACTTTCTAACACCATACACAAAAATAAACTCAAAATGGATTAAACATCTAAATGTAAGACCAGAAACTATAAAACTCCTAGAGGAGAACATACGCAAAACATTCTCCGACATACATCACAGCAGGATCCTCTATGACCCACCTCCCAGAATATTGGAAATAAAAGCTAAAATAAACAAATGGGACCTAATTAAACTTAACAACTTCTGCACAACAAAGGAAACTATTAGCAAGGTGAAAAGACAGCCTTCAGAATGGGAGAAAATAAGCAAATGAAGTTTGCAAATGAAGTTGCAAATGAAGCAACTGACAAACAACTAATCTCAAAAATATACAAGCAACTCCTACAGCTCCATTCCAGAAAAATAAATGACCCAATCAAAAAATGGGCCAAAGAACTAAATAGACATTTCTCCAAAGAAGACATACAGATGGCTAACAAACACATGAAAAGATGCTCAACATCACTCATTATCAGAGAAATGCAAATCAAAACCACTATGAGGTACCATTTCACGCCAGTCAGAATGGCTGCGATCCAAAAGTCTACAAGCAATAAATGCTGGAGAGGGTGTGGAGAAAAGGGAACCCTCTTACACTGTTGGTGGGAATGCAAACTAGTACAGCCACTATGGAGAACAGTGTGGAGATTCCTTAAAAAACTGGAAATAGAACTGCCTTATGACCCAGCAATCCCACTGCTGGGCATACACACTGAGGAAACCAGAATTGAAAGAGACACGTGTACCCCAATGTTCATTGCAGCACTGTTTAAATAGGCAGGACATGGAAGCAACCTAGATGTCCATCAGCAGATGAATGGATAAGAGATCAGTGGTACATATACACAATGGAGTATTACTCAGCCATTAAAAAGAATACATTTGAATCAGTTCTAATGAGGTAGATGAAACTGGAGCCTATTATACAGAGTGAAGTAAGCCAGAAAGAAAAACACCAATACAGTATACTAATGCATATATACGAAATTTAGAAAGATGGTAACAATAACCCTGTATACGAGATAGCAAAAGAGACACTGATGTATAGAACAGTCTTTTGGACTCTGTGGGAAAGGGAGAGGGTGGGATGATTTGGGAGAATGGCATTGAAACATGTATAATATCAAATATGAAATGAGTCGCCAGTCCAGGTTCGATGCACGATATTGGATGCTTGGGGTGGGTGCACTGGGACGACCCAGAGGGATGGTATGGGGAGGGAGGAGGGAAGAGGGTTCAGGATGGGGAACACATGTATACCTGTGGCGGATTCATGTTGATATATGGCAAAATCAATACAATATTGTAAAGTTAAATAATAAAATAAAATTAAAAAAAAGAAATAGCATCTATAAACATTAATAAATAATATAGTTAGGCTGTTAATCTTTTTGGTTTTTAAAATTTAGAGTGGCACAGAAATAACACATACTAAGCAAGATTATATTCACTTTTAGAAAAATGTATTCTTTTCTTTTCAACTTTTGTTTGCTATTTGTGTTAAAAAGAAAGTGATTTTAACCTTTGCAGGGGAAGTAAATCTAGGGTTACCATTTGGGTTTCTGACAATTGGCATTCCTTACATAATTTAATGGAATAATTTTTCCTCCTGTTTTGGATAACTAAAAATGGCAAAATACTAATATGTACTCTATCCATTAATGCACTTATGTATTAATGCCTAATTAAAAAATATCACATTTCTACTTCAGGCCAGACACTATTTTAATTGTTAGTGATAAAATATGGGTATGAAATCTCCTATAACCCTTGTTTTTTGGAGTTTAAAATTCTAAAAAACCAAGTGAAATTGGTGGTTTTAAACCACATTTTAGTGAATAGGCTATATTAATTACGTACATTTCTCTGCAAACCTGAATGAATTAGTGGTAGGACTTCTGAGACTCTTTAAAGTCAGAATGAAATGGAATATTTGTCATCCCAGTGATACATGTTTATAGATACAGATTCTTTTTCCATGAAAAAAATGGTAATTTTCTCAGTAAATAGATTTCTAAACAGACTCTCTGAATGTTAGATACCTGAGTTGATGGTTTCAAAATATTTATTCATGGAAACTGTCCTGCAAAATCACAGCACAAAAGAGACCAACAATTCTGCCTATTTAAATAGCAGAAACATTTCTTTGGAGTCAAATAACAAGAATGAATTCTTACTGGAGAGGAAGTCTTGCATGCAAACAGACTTTTGGGATAATGAGTTGAATGCTAGAATACACTGAGTAGCTTTAAAAGTCATCTGTAGGCATTTAACAGACGTTTATGCTTTTTAGATTTGCCTCAAATTTATTTTTTTTTAAATTTTGAACTTATTGCTTCAATTGAAATAACAACAGAAGTATGGTTATAAAGAAGGCTTTAAGTGTTTTTAATTGATGTTTCTGCAATGCCTAAAACACATTTATATAGTAAATTTTATACTTGGGAGAAAAAATAAAGTACTCTTTTTTTTTTTTTCTTTCTGTAACAGATATTGCACTTTCTTCCCCAATATTCATTTTCCCTTTATTCTCTGTTTAATGCTACCTATCAATATTTAATAGACAAATGACCTCCTATAATAAAAGCTGGATTTCTCATTCTCCTTTGCCCAAAAACTTGTCCTTGCAATAATCTTGGTTTGAAGCTGATCTTTTATATTACTGAAAAAGTGTCTTTATTTTTATCCAGTTCTGTTATTGGACTATAAATGTTTTATAATATTGTGTTAGTTTCCTTACTAACTGAGTGAATCAACATTATGCATACATATAAACTGTGCCTCTTTAAACTGAAGGGAGAATTGCTCCCTTTTCCCTTGAATCTTCTTGAGTTTTGTATAGCAGTGAATGTGTGAACGTGTTAGTCACTCTGTTGTGTCTGACTATCTGCGACCCCATGGACTGTAGACTGCCAGGCTCCTCTGTCCTTGGATTTCTCCAGGCAGGAATACTGGAGTGGTTAACCGTGCCCTTCTCTGGTAGATCTTTCTGACCCAGGGATAATCTCTTGCATTGTAGGCAGATTCTTTACCACCTGGACCAGCAGGAAATTCAGTCATATTTGATTATGATATATAAGTTTTCTTACTGAACAAGATAAAGAATAGAAGGGGCATTTGTCCTTGATGGTCAACCCTGAATTGCCTATACATATGTGAGAGAGAGGGTTTGTGGTCACTCTCAGCCTAACCTAATTACCACTAATACACTCTCAATACTATGAATTATAGCACATATTCATAATCCACATTGAATGATTTTCCTCGAGGTTTGGGGAAAATAGAGTAAAACATCATCGTTATTAAGTTGAGTTCTCCAGAATAACACCCTAGATAAGAATTCTTGTGCAAGTGATTTACTAAGAATTTGGTTCTCAGAAGAAAAAAAAGTGAACAGGAGGGACAGGTCAACAGTGGAATAAAACACTGTTTGACATTGGAAGAATGTGTTTGGCTCTAGACAGAGTCCAAGCTTCAGTGTAATCATGCAGCTAAGCAGAAATGATGCCTCAGAATTTGGTTGAAATCCAGGAAGGAGAGCTGGACATTCCTACTCCAGCAGTGCTTAGTCACTGAGGACTGGGTGTGGGGACTAAAATCTCTGGTACAATATTCTTGTGGGTAAGGACTGCAGTAGTTCAAGGGCAGTTGTAGAAAAAGAATCTAGGTGGCAGACTTTAGAAGTGAGGACAGTGAAGTACGATAAATGGTTGGTCAGAAGTACCAACAGGGATCTGTGATACAATTAAAACAGTGAAACATAATCCAGAAACCATTTCACTAAAAATAATTGTCATATATTTTGGTTTGACTATGATCTAATTAAGAAAAATTAACAAAATAAATCATTTATAGAGAGCAATACAAGTGTAAAAGCAACATGTACATAAATTTATAAATATATATATCAGAAATCTTCATATTGTGAAGGGTTATATTTGGTTTTCACTTTAGATCAAATAGGCAATGGTTCTCATGGATTAGTTTCAGGAATGGCAAGATAAATCAAATATCTATGTTATAACCCATTGTTAGCTCTGCCATTTTGACTTAGTTTTGTCAGTGGTGATTAAAACATTATCCATTTTTTCCCAAGAAAAGTCAAAGGCAGCATGTTATTGTTGTTCAGAGGAGAAGTTGTGTCCAACTTTTTGAGATCTTATGGACTGTAGTACATGTGGCTTCCTGTCCTTCACTGTCTCCTAGAGTGTGCACAAACTCAAGTCCATTGAGTCAGTGATGCCATCGAATTATCTTATCCTCTGTTGCCCACTTCTTCTGTCCTAAATCTTTCCCAGCATCACAGTCTTTTCCAATGCATTGACTCTTCACCTGGCCAAAGTATTGGAGCTTCAGCAACAGTCCTTCCAACAAATAAACAGGGTTGATTTACATTAGGATTGACTGGTTTGATCTTCTTGTTGTCCAAGGGACTCTCAAGAATCTTCCCAGCACCACAGATTAAAAGCATCTATTCTCTGGTGCTCAACCTTCTTTATGGTCCAACTCTCACATTTTGAGTATATGGACCTTTGTTGGCAAAGTGATGTCTCTGCTTTTTAATACACTATCAGGCTTGGTCGTGGACTTCCCTAGAGGATCAAATGGTAAAGAATCTGCCTACAATACAGGAGACTCGGGTTCAATTCCTGGGCTGGGAAGATCCCCTGGAGATGGAAATGACAACTCACACCAGTATTCTTGCCTGGAGAATTCCGTGGAGAGGAGCCTGGTGGGCTACAGTACATCTAGCCCATGGGTCACAAAGAGTCAGACACGACTGAGCAACTAACATGCAACACTCACTCACAGGTTTGTCATAGCTTTCCTTCCAATGAGCAATAGTCATTTAAATTCCTGGCCTCAGTCACCATCCACAGTGATTTTGGAGCCCAAGAAAATAAAATCTGTCAGTTTCCAGTTTTCCCCATCTTTTTGCCATGATCTCAGTTTTGTGAAGGTTGAGTTTTAAGCCAGCTTTTTCACTCTCCTCTTTAACCTTCATCAAGAGGTCCTTTAGTTCCTCTTCACTTTCTGCCATTAAAGTGGTATCATCTGCATATCTGAAGATATTGATATTTCTACCAGCAATCTTGATTTCAGCTTGTGATTCATACAGCCCAGCATTTCACATGATATACTCTGCATATAAGTTAAAAAAGTGGGTGCAAATATATAGCCTTGACATATTACTTTCCCAATTTTGGAAGTCTGTTTCTCAAGAGTATGGTATGTCCATCTCTCTCAGAATTTTCCACAGTTTGTTGTGATCCACACAGTCAAAGGCTTTAGCATAATTAATGAAGCAGAGTAAATCTTTTTTATGGAATTTTCTTACTTTCTTTATGATCCAAAGAATGTTGGCAATTGATCTCTGGTTCCTCTGTCTTTTCTAAATCCAGCTTGTACATCTGCAAGTTCTTGGTTCACAAACTGCTGAATCATAGCTTGAAGGATTTTGGGGATTACTTTGCTAGCATGTGAAATGAGCACAATCTTGTGGTAGTTTAAACATTCTTTGGCATTGTCTTCTTCGGGGATGGAATGAAAACTGATCTTTTCCAGTCCTTTGGCCACTGCTGAGTTTTCCAGATTTGCTGACATATTGAGTGCAGCACTTTAACAGCATCATCTTTTAAGACTTGAAATGGCTCAACTGGAATTCCATCACCTCCACTAGCTTTGTTTATAGTAATGCTTCCTAAGTCCCACTTGACTTCACAATCCAGGATCACCGGCTTTAGGTGAGTGCCCACACCATCATGGTTATCTGGGTCATTAAACCTTTTTTAATATAGTTCTATGTATTCTTGCCACCTCTTCTTAATCTCTCCTGGTACTCTTAGGATCTTACTGTTTCTGCCCTTTATTGTGCCCATCCTCACATGAAATATTCCCTTGATATCTCTTTTCTTGAAAAGATCTCTAGTCTTTCCAATTCTGTTGCTTTCCTTTGTTTCTTTGCATTGTTTTTTTTTTTTTTTTTTACGAAGGCTTTCTTCTCTTTCCTTGCTATCTCTGGAACTCTGCATTCAGTTTTCCCTCCCTCCCTTGCCTTTTGCTTTTCTTCTTTCCTCAACTATTTGTAAAGCTTCCTCACACATCACTTTGCCTCCTTGCATTTCTTTTTCTTAGGGATGGTTTGGTCACTATATCCTGTATACTATTATAAACGTCCATCCATAGTTCTTTAGGCACTCTGTCTACTAGATCTAATCCCTTGCATCTGTTCATCATCCCTACTGTGTGATCATAAGGTGTTTTTCCCTGCTTTCTTAAATTTAAGCCTGCATTTTGCAATAAGGAGTTCATGATCTGATCCACAGTCAGCTCAAGGTCTTGTTTTTGCACTGTGTAGGACTTCTCCACATTCGACTGAAAAGAATATAATTAATCTTATTTTGGTATTGACTTTATAGTGATGTCCGTGTGTAGAGTTGTCCATTTCATTTTGTACTCCAAGGCCAAATTTATGTGCTACTCCAGATATCTCTTGGATTCCTACTTTTCCAATCTCCTATTATAAAATGGCAATTTTTTTTTTTTTTTGGTGTTATTTCTAGAAGGTCTTGTATGCCTTCATGGAACCATTAAACTTCAGCTTCTTTGGCATTAGTGGTTGGGGCATAGACTTGGATTACTGTGATATTGAATGGTTTGCCTTGGAAATGACCCAAGATTATTCTGTTGTTTTTTGAGATTACACCCAAGTACTGCACTTCAGACTCTTTTGATGACTATGAGGCCTATTCCATTTCTTCTATGGGATTCTTGCCCACAGTACTAGATATAATAGTCATCTGAGTTTAATTTACCCATTCCAATCTCTTTTAGTTCACTGACTCCTGACATGTCAATATTCACACTTGCCATCTCTAATTTACCACTTCCAATTTATCTTAATTCATGGATCTAACATTCCAGGTTCCTATGCAATATTGTTCCTTACCACATCACACTTTACTTTCACCAACAGGCACACCCACAATTGACCATCATTTTTGCTTTGGCCCAGCCTCTTAATTCTTTCTGGAGCTAATTTTCCACCCTTCACCAGTATCATATTAGACATCTTCCAACCTGTAGGGCTTATCTTCTAGAAAACAAATGTAAATTTTTTTGAAGAATATAAAATATTTAATTAATTAAATTTATTAGCAATACTAGATATGCATCTTTGGCTAAATGAATTGTCCAAAATATACACAGAAAATGGACAAACACATAAAGAACTGTAAATCATGAAAGTGTAGAATGTAATTAATGAATAAGAGTCCTGATACATCTAGGAACAAACCTGAATTACTGAAGACTATTACCAGTGAAAAGTTAATCTATAATAGTAACATGAAGAAAAGAGAAAAATATGTGAATGTAAAATGTTTAATTATGTCTGAATCCTTATTTATAAATGTAAAAATTATTTTTTCAGAAAGACAGAATACTTATTTTATTTCTATAATTTTTGTCTTTCTTTCCAGAAGAAAAATTCCTAAAACAAGAATTCTAAGAAATGACAGTACAAAATCATCTTACTAGTACTATACATTCAATATATATTTCATTCACTATCTTATGAATTCGTGTTAAAATTATCTGCAGTTGCATTGGTTCATTTGAACTTACTGACATTAAAAAAACTAGTCAACCACTTGTAAAAGAATGAAAGTAGAGCACTTTCTAACACCATACACAAAAATAAACTCAAAATGGATTAAACATCTAAATGTAAGACCAGAAACTATAAAACTCCTAGAGGAGAACATAGGCAAAACACTCTCTGACATACATCACAGCAGGATCCTCTATGACCCACCTCCCAGAATATTGGAAATAAAAGCAAAAATAAACAAATGGGACCTAATTAAACTTAAAAGCTTCTGCACAACAAAGGAAACTATAAGCAAGGTGAAAAGACAGCCTTCAGAATGGGAGAAAATAATAGCAAATGAAGCAACTGACAAACAACTAATCTCAAAAATAATACAAGCAACTCCTACAGCTCAATTCCAGAAAAATAAATGACCCAATCAAAAAATGGGCCAAAGAACTAAATAGACATTTCTCCAAAGAAGACATACAGATGGCTAACAAACACATGAAAAGATGCTCAACATCACTCATTATCAGAGAAATGCAAATCAAAACCACTATGAGGTACCATTTCACACCAGTCAGAATGGCTGCGATCCAAAAGTCTACAAGCAATAAATGCTGGAGAGGGTGTGGAGAAAAGGGAACCCTCTTATACTGTTGGTGGGAATGCAAACTAGTACAGCCACTATGGAGAACAGTGTGGAGATTCCTTAAAAAACTGGAAATAGAACTGCCTTATGACCCAGCAATCCCACTGCTGGGCATACACACTGAGGAAACCAGAATTGAAAGAGACACGTGTACCCCAATATTCATCGCAGCACTGTTTATAATAGCCAGGACATGGAAGCAACCTAGATGTCCATCAGCAGATGAATGGATAAGAGATCAGTGGTACATATACACAATGGAGTATTACTCAGCCATTAAAAAGAGTACATTTGAATCAGTTCTAATGAGGTAGATGAAACTGGAGCCTATTATACAGAGTGAAGTAAGCCAGAAAGAAAAATACCAATACAGTATACTAATGCATATATATGGAATTTAGAAAGATGGCAACAATAACCCTGCGTGCAAGACAGCAAAAGAGACACTGATGTATAGAACAGTCTTTTGGACTCTGTGGGAGAGGGAGAGGGTGGGATGATTTGGGAGAATGGCATTGAAATATGTATAATATCAAATATGAAACGGGTTGCCAGTCCAGGTTCGATGCACGATACTGGGTGCTTGGGGCTGGTACACTGGGACGACCCAGAGGGATGGTATGGGGAGGGAGGAGGGAGGAGGGTTCAAGATTGGGAACACTTGTATACCTGTGGCGGATTCATTTTGATATATGGCAAAACCAATACAATATTGTAAAGTTAAATAAAATAAAATTAAAAAAATAAAAATGTTAAAATATCAGGGAATATGTCAAAATATAATAGGGCATTGAATTCAGAATTGTTTTCAACTTTGGTATCACTCATAATAGAAAAGTAATATTATCTAAGTTTTCTTCTGAGCTTTCTTTCTATAGGTATTTTGACTCAGAGTATTTAAAAGGTTAGCAATTTACAGATCTTATGGAATAATTCAGATATTTTTCTGCTAATTTTAAACGGTAGATCTGCCTTAAGTCAGATGGATAATGACTGATTCAAGCCATATTTCTCCATGAACATCATAGGTATGAAATCATAATGTTCACTGTATTTTAGAGGAAAAGCCTCAAGACAGAAGGAAATCATTTAATACTTTAAAATATATGTTAAAGAAACAAGATAATTTTATTCTTCATTAACTTACTCTTTTAAGCTATCCTTCAGTTACAAGTAACAAATTAAATCAGTATAAGTTAATGACAAATGTTGGTGTTTGTAACAACATATTTGAGTCAAACTATAACACTATGTACCTGCGGAAGGGGCTTTACACCTTTGAGCATCAGTTATCATGTTTGAGAGAAAGAGCAAGAGAGAGCAAGAGAAAGAGCCTTTATACTGTTTTTGAAGGTTATATGAGATAATGAATATAACGACCTGTAATAAATATACAGTAAGTTGTAGATGGCTTTAAAAAGTGCATAATAGATGATAATATTTGGACATTTGCCTACTCTTGCTATTAATTGCTGGCATAGGACTTAAGTGTTTATTCAAACAAGGCAAAAAGCCAAACCTTCTCAAATGACTTTTTTCTCAGCCTTAGATTGGCATATTGGCGCACACTAACACCTTGAAATCTTCACCTCTTGGTAATTGAGATTTAAAATTTTATGGTAAGGAATGAATTAGTTGATGGCAAGATTATGTCACCAAGAACACACAAGTATCTTATCTCCCATCTCTTTGCTTCATGTCCAGGATGAGATTTTGATTATAATACAAAATATCAAGATAAAGTGAACACATCTTTAATTTATGTTCTGTTGGTCCCTATTCTTTTATCAACAAAGGTATAGTTGAATTATCAAATGAAAAAAATATAAAAACTGGAACAAAATTGTCCTGGAATAATAACTCAAGTCTTTTTGTTTAATTATTTTTTATTTCAAATGAAACATATTCTAGGAGAGTGAAAATTAAGATGCTGGATGCTTGGGGCTGGTGCACTGGGACGGCCCAGAGGGAGGGTATGGGGAGGGAGGAGGGAGGAGGGTTTAGGATGGGGAGCACGGGAATACCTGTGGTGGATTCATTTCGATGTTGGGCAGAACTAATACAATATTGTAAAGTTTAAAAATAAAATAAAATTTAAAAAAAAATAAGAGGGGAAGAAAAGGAAAGTATCAATATAATCTAAAGTGTCTACACTGTCTTTGAGGCCTTTTTGTTGAAAAATGCCCATTTTAAATGCACATGTTATAAGAAGAACCATGTTTATGAAAATGGAATATTTATGAAAATTAGGATAAAAGGCATTCTGATTAATGAATACATTTTTATGTGTAGCACAAATTCAGTTTTCCTTTAAACTTATTTTACTTTTTTTTCTCTTTAGTGTTATGTTACACTAAGAATGTTATGTTATCCTAAGAATGTCACAGAAACTATGCTTTTTATTCAGTAAAGTCTTCCTTGATGTTACATTTCTTTGAATAAAACTGCAGATATTTACTATAAAATACACTTGAATGATGTTTATAATGTCCAGGTTAGAGGTTTATTATCTATGAAAATAAGAATAAATATGCATGTAGCATCCAAATGTCTGTATGATTTATCTGTTCACCACATGACTATTACTTCAAATGCCTCTCGTTCTGGACTCAATGAAGAGTTTCATATAATGTAATATATGTAATATCACTAGATAGACAATATATATAGAATAGGTTTTTTAAATCAACATGACTTGTTCCTCATTCTTTTCAAAGTGTTTTTTTAATTTATCTTAAATTTACATGTATCCCCAAAGGTTGATTAATCAAACTACAAACAAATTATTTTCGAATCATCTTATTTAAAAATTTATTTAATAATTTAAATATAAAAAGAGTGTTTCAAGATACATTTTTAAATTCATAATATATTTTTTGCAGTCATTCCATATAAACGAACCTAATTTTTCTTCTCAAACACCATTCTCTATGTTTTACTTGCCACATCCAAACAAAATCCTTCCTATTTCAAATATATTATCTCTATCCTACATAGATGGTATTTTTCATCTGCCTGATGATTTTCTGACTTAGGAGAAATGACTTGATGACTGTTACTTTTCTAAAATGCTAAATAAATTCCTTATTTTGTTATAACTGGAAGTACAGCTTCTGTTGCCCAGTGACTTGATGGTTGTTGTTTCCTTGTGAACATATAGACAATTCTGAATGGGATGTCACAGAAAATGTGGTTTATTACCATGAAAACAGTGGTTTCGATTTGAGGACATGAATGCTGGCTTAAGGCACAGCAACAAGTCATCACAAACTCACTCATGAGTATCACATATTACTGATACAATAGCATTCAGTTCAGTTCAGTTGCTCAGTCATGTCCGACTCTTTGCGACCCCATGAATCGCAGCACACCAGGCCTCAGTTGTGTCCGACTCTTTGCAACCCCATGAATCGCAGCACACCAGGCCTCCCTGTCCATCACCAACTCCCGGAGTTCACCCAAACTCATGTCCATCGAGTTGGGGATGACATGCAGCCATCTCATCCTCTGTCGTCCCCTTCTCCTCCTGCCCCCAATCCCTCCCAGCATCAGGGTCTTTTCCAATGAGTCAACTCTTCGCATGAGGTGGCCAAAGTATTGGAGTTTCAGCCTCAGCATCAGTCCTTCCAATGAACACCCAGGACTGATCTCCT
>NW_011494690.1:1119468-1125815 GCF_000754665.1 Bison bison bison | reverse complement strand
GATAGACAGAGTGCCTGATGAACTATGGATGGAGGTTCCTGACATTGTACAGGAGACAGGGATCAAGACTATCCCCATAGAAAAGAAATGCAAAAAAGCAAAATGGCTGTCTGGGGAGGCCTTACAAATAGCTGTGAAAAGAAGAGAAGTGAAAAGCAAAGGAGAAAACCAAAGATATACGCATCTGAAAGCAGAGTTCCAAAGAATAGCAAAGAGAGATAAGAAAGCCTTCCTCAGTGATCAATGCAAAGAAATAGGGGAAAACAACAGAATGGGAAAAACTAGAGATCTCTTCAAGAAAATTAGAGATACCAAGGGCTCGATAAATGACAGAAATAGTATGGACCTAACAGAAGCAGAAGATATTAAGAAGAGGTGGCAAGAATACACAGAAGAACTGTACAAAAAAGAGCTTCACGACCCAGATAATCATGATGGTGTGATCACTCACCTAGAGCCAGACATCCTGGAATGTGAAGTCAAGTGTCCTTAGAAAGCATCTCTACAAACAAAGCCAGTGGAGGTGATGGAATTCCAGTTGATAGTGGAGGTGATGGAATTCCAGTTGAGCTATTTCAAATCCTGAAAGATGATGCTGTGAAAGTGCTGCACTCAATATGCCAGCACATTTGGAAAACTCAGCAGTGGCCACAGGACTGGAAAAGGTCAGTTTTCATTCCAATCCCAAAGAAAGGCAATGCCAAAGAATGCTCAAACTACCGCACAATTGCACTCATCTCACACCCTAGTAAAGTAATGCTCAAAATTCTCCAAGCCAGGCTTCAGCAGTACGTGAACCGTGAACTTCCAGATGTTCAAGCTGGTTTTAAGAGGCAGGTCAGGAAGCAACAGTTAGAACAATAAGATTAGCTCAGGGATATTGAGCTGCCCCTTTAGCTGACTTTGTGATTTTGACAAGTTTTAAATTTGCAAATGAAGCGAAGAGGGAAAAAGTGTCTGTTTCCAGAAGACTTGAAATTAAACAATGAATAATTTTTCCAACACTCTGGTCTACTTAAACTTATAATGGATGTTGGGTTTATGCCAGTGGGAAGCATGCAGAGAGATTTTAAAGCAGTCTCTGTCCATCTGAATTTGCTAACATCTCCTGTGCTTCAAATTCTGTGCCTAGCACCTAAAAGATAAAGAGTCAGCCTTTCTTTGTAGAACTTAAGAGAAATAGACAAGAAAGCAAGCATAATACAGTGAAAATAACGGGTTTTGATTGGAGAAGGACTGTGTACTAAATGCAGTAAATGCCAGGGTTCCTACAGCAGGCTGGGTTATTAAATTTTTTTAACCTGGTATCTGGCATATATAAGTAGACAATGTACATTAATTTAGCCTTCATTTTATGAGATTGTTCTAACCACTACCTTTAATGAGCTGTGGGGAAAAGTGAGGTCTCTCACTCTAACTTTTCTTTGAAAAAGGAGCAAATTACCACTCAACTATAAAAATAAGTAACTGACTTGAGTACATGTTTGGTTGCCCTAAGATCAGCTTGCCCAAAAGTACTGGCTAATCTCAGCACCTGAACTTCTCTCTCACATATTACATTGGTTCAGATAACACCTGCATCAGACTGAGGGTCAGCATAGCTAAGATGTGTAGTAGAAAAAAAAGCAAAACTAGGAGGCTTTGTTAAATTCACCCATTGACTGGTAACTGGACTAATCAGCTAGCTGTCTGTTGCCATTAATATGTGACCATTAATATGTTTACAAATTGATATATGGATAAACATGACAATGAAAGAAAAATATATACACACAATACATTTTTAGAGAAACAAAGCAATATGTTGTGGGGAAATAATGGAACAAGGGAAGTAGAGAAATTAAGAGAACACTGCCCCCCTAAAATAGGAGTGCCAAATAGGAGGAAATAAAGAATCAACATTTGGGGCAGTGGGTAACTGCTGAAAACAAACTCTGGTCTTTTTTGAAACTAGCATATCCTTTACTACAAAGTAAGATGTAGTAAAGGTGAAAAGAAAAGGAGATCAAAAAGTCACACTATTTGATTTGAGGAATGACAGAAATGGCTTTAATATATTTGCAGTAATTGAAAAATAATGTCTCCTACTAAGAATTTTGACATATATTGAGAAATTCCAAAATAACCCAATTGATAAGATCATTTAAGTTCCTCTGTGAGGCATAAGTTTGAATTATGAATGGCAAAAGATATCACCTTACCCTAAAATAGAAAAGCCACAAAGGAAAGAAAAAAAAAAAATTCAATACCCAGATACTTTGTCACCTGTTTGCACTGACATTTATGGACTGAATTATTTTGCACATATTTCTAAAAATCTTAATTTAAACAAACAACAAATATATATATTTGACAGAAAATATTTTATAGCAGCTTATGAATTCTCTCTCTAAAGAACTGATCTGAAAATATCTGTCTATATTATTTATACTTAGCACATTTTTGTCAGTATTGCAATTTTTGCTCCATTTTTCACAACAATGAGAGCTAATTGCAATTCATGTCAGATTCTCAGTTGAAACATGGATGTTTGGGGAGGATAAGAAATCATGACCATTCTCTTCTCTGTGCATCATTAGAGAATCAAAATAGGTCACTTGAATTTTATCAGGTTGACTTACTATAAAAATAGTTTTATAGATATAGTGTGTTTTAGCTGTTGTAGATTTTTGAAATAATATGGATATTCAACATTCAACATTTAAATATATTCCAAAGACTCTCCCAATTATGTTTTCCACTGTATAATCTTTCTGCTGTTTTAATATGGTTTTATAGGGATTACGTGAGATATGGCATATAGAGGCCTTAGAGAAAGATAACTGCTCAGCACTCAACCACTTTAGTCATTATTAGTGTCATTGTGATATATTCCTCCTTGATTATTTTAAACATGGTTTTTGCAGTATATTCCTTATTTATGTTCAATGGGTAATTTTACATCTTTTAAATTTTACATTGTATTTTATATTGCTATATAATCTCTCATAATGATATGAATTCTCACATTCTTGAGAGTGACTACAATGCTTTTCATGATTTTCAGTTTTATCACTTTGTGTTTATGTGTTTCTTTGCTGTGAATTAATTGTTCCTGGATAATATCCTTTCCAGGAGGTGACTCTGGCTCATTTTCTATGTGTGTGAGTGCATGTGGGTTTGGTATGTTAATTTGTCCTGATCTTAAAATAATCTCCTGCTTTGAATCAATTTTTCTATTGGATCAGCATGGTGAGGACTGGCTGACATGTTTTCCTGCAAACATGGCTAAGGTTGAAAAAAGTTAGCTTCATCCTCTTTTGTGCATAATCCTTCCTTGATTTACAACAAGAAGTCCAGAGCTGGCTCTGAGGTACTCTCAGGAAGTAGCCCCAGATTCTATCTAAAATGGCTTTCAAACTGCAGCCCCAAAGTTCTGCCTTTGATATCTACACAATATCCATTTTACAACTTTATTTCTCTGACATTCAGTGTTACGTATTTCCTTTCTGTTCTAGTTCTGGAGGTTTTTCTTTGTTACCTTTGCATCTGGAAATATATTTTAAAGTATTTTAAATGTATTCCAAAGATGCTAATGTGTTTGGATCAGTAAGATATATCTTAATGTGTGTTCAATCTCCTGCCTTGACTTTGAAGCTGATAAGTGTTTTCATTTTTTAATAATCAGGTATATCAAGAATTGACATGGCCTGTGAGTAGCAAATACAAAGCACAATTACAATGGTCATTCAAGAAATTGTAAGATCTGTCTCAAATTTATTGACTGCTGTGAAGTATTAGGTTTAATGTCAAGACATGAGCAAAATTGAATTTTAAAGAACTTAGTAATGAAATCACTTTTTAGTGTTCCGTAGTGTTCCGTGACTAATCAATTTTTAATGTACTACATCTGGAAAAAATGGATAACAATATCAATAATGTCAGTAATAAAAACACCTAATGCTTACTGAGTGCTGATTAGGTGCTAAATACTCTACTGACTGTTTCACATTTATTTCCTTTAATTCTTATAGCTGTCATTTCAGGAGTTATTTCTATTATACCTATTCCACAGATGAAGAAACTGAGTGCAGAAAGTTAAGTAGTTTTCCTGAGGTTGAATAGTCATATGTTGAGTATCCAGAATTCAAACCTATCTTGATTTTAGAATTTATAGCTTTACCATCTTTCTGACAATTTACTATTGAATCATATTGATTATAATGCTGGTTTATTACATATGTTGTTTAGATCTTATTCCTGATTCCAAGACTACAGTGACCTAGCCTTACTTTTCACAGAATCAAATGCTCTGTCAAAAGCTGAGACTGAAATTAAGATTATTTTTAACTTCAGATGATTTATAGTCCACATGGATTATTTTCTATATAACAATCACATAAATTATATTTTAATTTTCTATAAACATTTCTGAAAACAAATAGCATGCAACAAGCATCCCAGTCTTGGAAAAATAGTTTCATTGAACAATGTTAGAAAATAGAAATATTAGTGGAAAGAGGTGCTGTTAAGAGATACCATTTATCAGAGCCTGTTTAGGACAGTTTTTAGCCTTTTCTAAAGATAAATGACATTAAACATACCCAGTTGTCAGAGTGCCATTCTGTGGTGAATATTCTGACTGTGAGAGTTTTCCAAAGCCTGAGACTAACCATAGTAGCATTTAGGTGGAGGCGTTACTGTCCACCAGAGGAGGTTAGCATGCTTTTTGTTTGCTTGACATAAATCTCTGGGCAACAACAAATGAACCTCTATTCCAGCTGCTTTTCAAATGCAAGCTTTGTTCCTTTTTGGTATTTCTAAGGCAGATGCATCACATGAAGGGGTGGGAAGAGAGAATGAGAACTCAGAAAACATTTTTGGAGTGAATATTTCTCACTAAAGACAGATACCACAACTGTATTGCATCAGTAATGCAAATATTTTTGACTTTTTAATTAGAGATGTAAGTCAAGAAAATGTATAATTACTAAAATTTAGTGATTCTAATTAAATATAATTTTAATGCAATTCTTTTTGAAGATTTTTAGTTTTGATTTTTTCTTTATAAAATGGTCCATAGTTTTTGTTAAGTACTATGTATTCTACCTGATATATAGGTATATATACACACTCCATATATATATACACACACACACACACACACTCCATATATATATATATGTATATGTATTTACACATCCGTATGATTTTAATAAAACACTGAATTTTTAATCTGACAAGCACAAAAGGAGGAATGTTCTGTAGGCTAATTTTATATACACTGCTACTTGACCCACACTAGTATTCTTCTTGAGAAATCCCATGGACAGAGGAATTTAGTGGGCTACAGTCCATGGGGTCACAAAGAATCAGATAAGACTCAACGACTAACACTTTCACTTTCACTGCTACTTGACTGTATTCTTTTGCTGGTTATGATAATTTTCATCTGTTTCTGAAAATCATTCCATTATACTGTCATATCAATGATGAATTGCAACAGTTTTACCCGCCCCTTGCCAATTATTACATTTCCAAATTTATCCCTCTTTTAATATAAGTTAATAAGTGCAAAAGAATGATAAATGGGCACAATATCCAGCAGCTATTATTGTTTTGGTCCTGGCTTTAGTGGCTATGTCTCAGGTGTTTCATTGTTCCACTATTGTGTATGATGATGGCTTTTGGCCTGTATGTCCATTATCTCATTGATGTAGTTCCTATTGATTTTTGAATGTCTTTCTGTAGTATATGTGTTGAATTTTGTCAAGTGCCTTTTCATTGTTTGCAAAAAATGATATTTCCTCATTAGATTTATTAAAATGAGAAATATTTGCTATATATTTTCTACCCTTGAACATTTTTGATTTTCTGGGATAAGCTAATTTAATCTTGTTTTAACAGTCTCCTAAATTCTGTTTACAAATGTAATTTTTTTTTATTGATGTCAGTAATTGAGGTTGATATGTAGTTACTTCTTTTAGGGGAAAGTCCTTATTAAATTTGAGTGAAAATGTTATACATGATTTAAAAATAATTTTGTTTCATCTAACTTAACCCTCTCTAGATCTAGAATATGTTATCACAAATTAAAAACTTTATTTTTAATGGCTGAGTAAATTGATGCTTTTGAACTGTGGTGTTCGAAAAGACTCTTGAGAGTCCTTTGGACTGCAAGGAGATCCAGCCAGTCCATTCTAAAGGAGATCAGTCCTGGGTATTCTTTGGAAGGACTAATGCTAAAGCTGAAACTCCAATACTTTGGCCACCTCATGCGAAGACTTGACTCATTGGAAAAGACTCTGATGCTGGGAGGGATTGAGGGCAGGAGGAGAAGGGGACGACAGAGGATGAGATGGCTGGAT
>NW_011494690.1:1111230-1119368 GCF_000754665.1 Bison bison bison | reverse complement strand
GAGGGCAGGAGGAGAAGGGGACGACAGAGGATGAGATGGCTGGATGGCATCACTGACTCGATGGACATGAGTTTGGATGAACTCCGGGAGTTGGTGATGGACAGGGAGGCCTGGCATGCTGCGATTCATGGGGTCGCAAAGAGTCGGACACGACTGAGTGACTGAAATGAACTGAACTGAATATTCCATTACGCTGTGTTTGTGAGTGTGTGTGTATGCACCACATCTTTATCTATTTGTCTACCAGTAGGCACGTAGGTTGCTTCTTTATCTTGACTAAAAGCTGCAATGAATGGTAGGGTGCATAATTCTAAGAGAAATAAAAAATAACTCAGAATGAGAAATATAAATACTGCATGATCACACTTATTAACTGTTACTCGCTCAATCATGTGTGACTCTTTGCCGACCCCATGAGATGTAGCCTGCCAGGCTCCTCTATCCATGGGATGTCCCAGGCAAGAATACGGAGTGGGTTGCCATTTCCTTCTCCAGGGGAATCTTCCTAGCCCAGGGATTGAACCCAGGTTTCCTGTTTTGCAGGCAAATTCTTTATCATCTGAGCCACCAGGGAAGCTCCAGGCACTTACATGTGGGATCTAAATAAATAAATAAAACAAACAAAATATAAACAGATACATACATACAGAGAACTAATGAATGGATGCTAGAACAGTAGGGGATGAAAGGGTAGGAGAGACAGGTAAAGAGGATATAGAGGTATCAATCTACAGTTGTATAAGTCATGGGATGTCATATACAGTATAAGGAACACAGTCAATAATATTGTAATAATTTTAATATGGGGACAGATGATTAAAGTTATTACATATCATGATCATTTCATAATGTATGCAAGTGCCAAATTCATAGGCAATACACTGAAGTTAGCATAATATAGTTGTATGTCAACTACATTTCAATATAAAACAATTTAAAATTCCCTTTTTTTTGAAAGTATTAATCGAACATTTTGAAAGTATTAATCTGAAAATTGACTTGTCTGATTTTCAAATGCTTATTTGAGTGCTCAGGTAAAATCACCAGGTGTTTGAAAAAGTTAGTTCTTTGAAAAATTCTGTATTTTCTCATTGTAGATAAGTCTGTTAAAATCTTGGTAATAAATATTTCTAGGCCATTACTCATTTTTTGCAATTTTTTAAAATACTTTTGTGTAGAATTAAAATACTTTATCATTTTGTCTTTTATATTTTAACCAATTCTTTGGTGGTTATTTTTATCTTTAAAAAGATATTGAGTCATGAGATTACCCATCGGTTTATCTATTATTTTTTCAAATAATAACATTTTTAAATGTTATTAGTGTTAGTTTTCTTGTTTTTAAAATAATAACATAAAAATATATTTTCTTATTAATTTTGAACTTTTAAAAATTGAGTGACAGTTATTTTGATCTTTGAACCATACTAATTTTGTTTTCTGTCTATAAGCAGTTAATGAAATATATGAAGAGATATATAATACAATCATACAGTCTTTGTATAGCGTCTATACTATACTATATATTGTAGTAGATTATATGCTATACTATAGAATATAGATACTACATTTCATTATAGAGAGTTATATAGTTATATATGTGTGTATATATAGTGTTACATATGTATATCTATAGATACATATTTACAGTAAAGTGTTAACTCACTGAGGGCTTGGGGGCTCAAACTCTGCCATTCTAAAGAAAAGACTCATCTTTAACCCATTCTGGGAGATGTGCTATGAACCCTTAAAATTCTGCCTGATAAGAGTTCTTTTAAGAGTGTCTGTACTTCTACATATGGGGTCTTTGGCTATGCCATACAGTTTGTGGTAACAATGCAATTAATGGTGAGTGTTTATTTTTGTTCACCTGTGGTCTCAGCTCTGCTTTATCAGCTCTCTGCAGAGAGGGGAGGGAGAGAGATGAACACTAAACTGTTAATAACAGACCTGTGAATATCTAATGCCCACATTAGAAACCTCCAGTAAAAACTCTGGGCACCAGTCTCAGATGAGCATCCTTGCTTGTCAATACTGTATCATTGCAAGAAGAATTAAGTGCTGTATCCATCACTCCATGGGGAAAGGACAACTGAATGCTCATGACTGGTTTCTCTCTAAGTCATATGCACCTTTGCCTTTAAATTTAAATTTGTGTCCCTTCACTGTAATAAACTATAATCATGAATATAACAGCTTATCTGAGTTCCATTAATCTTTATAGTAAACCATTGAATGAGTATAATCTCTGACACAAGATATGATATATACATACACATTTTTCTTTTTCTATTAATTTTTCTTTCTTCTACCTCTGTTGTCTGTCTCCTACCACACAATGTTAGTCAAAGTAATTATTGTTCTTCATGTTTACCTTCATACTTTAAATATAATTATAACCTTCTTCTTTTGCCATATTTACATAATTTATGGCTTCCAACTATTAAAGAAAAATAAGAAAGTATTTTTATGGTCTATCTTCTACTTATCTTTTATGGGTTTTTTTTTAACATTATTTTGACACTGGTTGAAAAAAATGCACATTCTATTGTCATACTTACACCACATTAGTTTTCATCTTAACTCTGCAGTTAAATATACCAACACTTACTTCTGGTCTTCTGTTGCAGTTTCACAGGTTATCTTCATTCGGAGATAATTAATCTTTCAAGAGTTTTCTTCAAGAAAGCTCATTGGAACAATATTTCTTGGTATAGTTTTATAGAACTATTAAATTTATATTTGAATATAGCCTGTCTAAATAAAAATTATTACTGTCTTCCTTTTATTCACCAATTATCCTGTAGATATTGCTGAGTTTTCATTTAACTTTATTGTGTGGAAGCCTGGGTTCTTGTTCTGCTTTAAAACAGTTTAGAAAACTTGGCTTGACTCTCCAAAGTGTGCTTTTCTTATACTTAATTACCATAAACTTAATTAGGATATGCTTCATGTGGGCTGTCTTTGACTCATCGTGGTCCCATTGAAAGTCTGTGTCCCATTTGCTTAGGATTGGCATGCCCAAAGGAAAAGAACAAAACATGAAACAAAAAGTAGGATATAAACTTTTCTGACATTATTAAGGAAGTTAGACCTTTCTAAATCTGTAGTATTTAGGTTAAATTTCTTAGAATCAGAAAAGTATACCCTAGCAACTTAGTGCTTTGTGCTAATTTTTACTTTGAATTTTCTTTTTTCATTTTTGTTTTCCTTCTACTGTCTCATCTTCTTCTTTAACCACCATTTCTTCATTTTTTGTTTTTCTTCTTTGTATTGTTGTGTATTTTTTTACAAAATTTTCTTAGGCAATATATGGCTATATTGTGTGAGGGAAAAAAAAATGAAGCATTTATTACTGTTTGTGTTGAAACAGCTAATCGGTTTTGGTGTAAAGTTTTAACATAGGTATACTGGTTTCCCCAATTAACATGTACTTTTGACAGTGGGAATGAAAACTGTATACTCTTTAAGGAATATCAATACTCAATTGAATACCATTTACTTTAGAGATTATCTTTCAAGTAGGTTAAATAAGACACTTCCTTAAACAATTGCCAGTATTAATCAATGACATTGATCAATGAAACAAATTTCATTGATATTTATTAGGAAACTAAATCCATGACAATTTGAAAAAATAGTCATTAATCAAAGGACAAAATAATTTACCTCACATACTTCAAAACAGATAGCTTAAATTGAGTTTCTCAAACCCGTTTTAAAAATCATTAAAAATAAAAATATTTTAAAATATTAAATGAAAAATATTTAATATATAAAAATTATTATAAAGTGTATAAATGTTCTGCCCCATGCATTTTGTGTTTGTAAACATACCTAGCTGCTCCTATACCCAAGTTTTGACACTAACATTAACTGAAATTGTCCTGTGCTGATATATTCTGCTATCTTTGTCCTGAAAAATTCAAATGAAAATAATTTGCATTTTAATCCTATAAAGTGTAATAATGAGATTTGCTTTTGACACAATGAAAGGGTGAAGAAATAATTTAATTTAAAGGAATAAATTATTCCATTTAATATGCAAAATCTGCATCATTGCCAATTAAAAGGCAAATGACATCATTCCACACTCTATGAACAGAGATTTTTGTGGTATTCCAAATAGCAAAAGGCAATGATAAAACAAACTAATTGCACACAATAGACATCTAAATAAAAGTGATCTGATAGTCTCTGATCTCCTGTTTACTCATACCCACTTGTTAAACTCAAATAAGTGTATTGATAAATATTTCATTTGTTGGTACTACTTATGGCTTGTGATAGAAAACAACTTCTAAGTGACTTAAGCAAAGTTGGAAGTTTAGTGATTTGTGAATCTAAAAGTTCCAGAGGTGCATCTGATGTGAAGAATGCTGGAACTCAACATCATAAATGTCATCAGGACACTGTATTTTTTATCCTTTAGTTCTATTTCAATTGTGTTGGCTGTAGTACCAGAGAAAGTTAGGCTCACATTATACAAAAGACTGTTACTAGCAGATTCAGAAAAAAACGAAAAAAGATAGGAATATTCTATTCAAAATAACCAGTCTCACTTTTGATCAAATTGATTTATCAGACCACAACTAAACCAGGATGTATTCCCAGAGGAAAAGAGGACTTTTTTTGTTGTTGTTTTTACATCTACATATATTACAATCCCCATAATACAATATTATAATTTTTTCATTAGGTAGTTATTTTCTTCTTTTTGTTGTGGTAAAAAGCACATATAAAACTTATCATCTTATCTGTTTTTAAGTGTATAGTTCATTAGTGTTACATATATGCAATCAGTTGTTTTTTTCAAGGAATTAATAGACAGAAAATACCATCTTTTAAAATTATCCACATACTTACATTTTCCTTTTCCTTTTCCTTTTATTTCTCCTTGTATATAGATTTCCATCTGATGTAGTTTCTCTTCTTCCAGAGTACTTCCATTGGCATGAAGCGTATTTGTTTGAAGACAAATCCTCAAATTTTGTTCGCATGAGGACATTTTAGGGTAAGATCTAGATAATAGATTATAACTGAAATAAAGTGATAGATTTGCTTAAATCATTGAAATCAGGGTGGGAGAGTGTTTCATCAAAAATAGATGCTGCAAGAAAAGGTGGCATGAGCGGATCAGCCCAAACAATATGCCAAAAAATTAAATATTCCATGAAAAGTATTCAAGGAATGACATTTTTTCTTCAGTACAACATTCTAGGTATCAAACGGATTGCTTCTTCAGTTCAGTTCAGTTCAGTCGCTCAGTCATGTCCAACTGTTTGTGACCCCATGAATCACAGGACGCCGGGCCTCCCTGTCAACCACCAACTCCCGGAGTTTACCCAAACTCATGTCCATCGAGTCGGGGATGACATGCAGCTCTTTCATCATCTGTCATCCCCTTCTCCTCCTGCCCTCAATATTTCCCAGCATCAGGGTCTTTTCCAAAGAGTCAGCTCTTCACATGAGGTGGCCAAAGTATTGTAGTTTCAGCTTCAACATCAGTCCTTCCAATGAACACCCAGGACTAACCTCCTTTAGGATGGACTGGTTGGATTTCCTTGCAGTCCAAGGGACTCTCAAGAGTTTTCTCCAACACCACAGTTCAAAAGCATCAATTCTTCAGCGCTCAGCTTTCTTTATAGTCCGACTCTCACATCCATACATGACCACTGGAAAAACCATAGCCTTGACTAAACGGACCTTTGTTGACAAAGTCATGTCTCTACTTTTTAATATGCTCTCTAGGTTGGTCATAACTTTCCTTCCAAGGAGTAAGCATCTTTCAATTTCATGGCTGTTATCACCATCTGCCGTGACTGCCAAAAGTGCGGTGTCATCTGCATATCTGAGGTTATTGGTATTTCTCCCAGCAATCTTGATTCCAGCTTGTGCTCCTCCAGCCCAGGGTTTCTCATGATGAACTCTGCATATAAGTTAAATCTTCAAAGCTTAGCAAATTATTGGTTATACTAGCATTGTTAATGCAGCAATATTTATTATTCTGAAAGGATAATATTAATATTTGTTAATATGATGTTTTATCATCCTTAAAATTAAAAAAAAATCAAATTAACTAGCAAATGTGGAAATTACAAGTGTGCATTTTTCCTATTAAGCCCAGATTGGAGAATTGAAGCAAGCAATAAAGGAACATTTATAATATCAAAATAATATGCTTTATTTGACTTGTATGATTTTGATTTTTGTTTTATGTAATTTATCCATTAACTTTAAATGAAAATTGATTGAAAGTTAGGATTTAAAGAACAAGTTAGTGGGTATGTAATTTAAATCCTACCAATAGTATTGACAATATGAATGCACCTTGTAGATATCATACTAAGTGAATAAGTAAGAAAGAGGAAGAAGGAGACAAACGCTGTATAATCTCACTTATATGTGAAATATCAAATATTCAAATTTGTATAAGTGGAATAAAATTGTTGTAACAGGGGTTTCAGGATGGAGTATATGGGGAGATGTTTGTCAAAGACTATAAACTTTCTTTTAGAAGATAAGCAAGTTCTGGGAATCTAATTCAGAGCATTTTGATTATAGTTAACTGTAATGTATCATATATCTGAAAATTGAGAGTACATCTTAAAATTTCTCACCAAAAAAAGTGATAGCTAACTTAATTTACCAATCACTGTGTAATATCTAAATATATCAAATCAACAGAATGTACACCTTAAACTTGCACAGTGTTATATGTGGAATATATATTAGTAAAGTTATGGCAAAAGTCACCACCAATAATGCCGTAATCAACCTAGGCGTGCATATATCTCCTTGAAATCCTGTTTTTTTTTTTTTTTTTAGATGTATCTAGAATTTCTTGACCATATGACAACATGGTAGATCTATTTTTAAATTTTGAGTATACTCAACAATGTTTTCCACAGTGGTTGAACCACTTTGTATTAATGGTGCTGAAAAAACTGGATCAACACAGAACAATGAAATTTCACCCCTATCAGACACTGCACACACTCTTAGCTAGAAATGAATCAAAGACTTAATGAAACAAGAGGCATGTGAATGAGTCAATCTTAGATAACACACACAAGATGAAGGTGACTTTGTTACTATATCACCCCAAACAAGCAGACCTCTGAGTTGAGCACAGAGTAGCCATAACACAACCCACTTAATAATCTGGGAACAACTTAAATATTGTTTTCAGTTTTGGTGTGATGAGACACACTGAGATAGATAACTCATACACCTTTAGAAGTGAGATTTTTGTCAAAATTATTACTTTTTAAAGTTATTTGCCATAAACACAAATAATGAAAGGTATAAAGGATATGAGATACAAAGTTTATTTTTAAAGTTTAGAGTCACAGATTTAAAAGCAATTTGACAACTGCTTATGCATTTGTATATTCATTTAAATTGGTACTCTATTTTTATGTCTTTTCTTCACCTATTTAATATACAGTTATGAAGTAAATACTTAAAGTTGATTTTCCTTTCACCATCAGTCATTCATTTATATATAATTATTAGCATATTTTCAAATATAGAGTAGAATATAAGTTTATTGAGTAATGACTGACAGAGCTTAAAATAAAACATGGGGGAAAAAAGAATGACAGTTATAAATAGTAGGAAATAAGTGTGCAAATCAATCTTACAGCTTGATGAACTTGATTAATATATAGTTGCTTTTCAGTAGATTTGCAAAAGGAAAGCTCATTGGGTTGGGGGGTGGAGAAATTGTAAGCTCAATGTCAGGATCTATTTGGCTTTAAGAATTTGTGATTAAAAATACTGTCTGGCTAAGGAAAGCAATAGTCTTTAAGTTCTCACCAAACACACTATTTTTTTAAAAGTGTGGTGATAGTCACAAATGTTGGTGTTGCACAGAAAGAAATTGGCTAAAAATACAGCAACTGTTTGGTACACTGATAATATCTTTTTAATGTCCCCATGAAAATAAAAAAATGATTTTTCTTAATACAAGTACATAATTACACATTAATAAAATATAAATTAAAACATATTAATATTTCAAATAACATTTCCACGCCATGGGTTAGGAGACCATTTTAATGTTACACCCAGATGCTAAAGATGTGAAATGGAATTGAATAAAATGCATTGTATCTCAAACTATGTATAAATTT
>NW_011494690.1:1077878-1111130 GCF_000754665.1 Bison bison bison | reverse complement strand
TGTATAAATTTTCATCAAACTCCATCTACATTTACTATATATGTCTCTGAGTGTGTGTGTGTGCATATGCTTGTGTCATTTTAACACAAACTATCTTATTGTGAATTTCACCAATAGTAAAACACATTGAGGCACATGTTCTTTCATTTCCAATAAACAAATTCACACAAAAATTTCACAGTTCATTACACAGAAATGCACAATGAACTCCATAGAGTTAATTTTCATCAAACTCCATCTACATTTACTATATATGTCTCTGAGTGTGTGTGTGCATATACTTGTCTCATTTTAATACAAACTATCTTATTGTGGATTTCAATGTATAATAAAACACATTGAGACACATGTTTTTTTTTTCATTTCCATTAATACAACACACAAAATTTTCATATTTCAGTACACAGAAACTCAAAATGAACTCCATAGAGGAGAACTCGCACTAGCCATGTTTTCTGAACATGAGGTTAGAAAGTAGCAACAAAAATATAACCTCAATACTCATGTAATATAATCTAGTCATTTCTAAATTTGAATAAAAAAATAAAAACTCTTACAAATGATTGGATCTGAGAAAAATAAATAGCCAGATGTTTACAACTTTGAACTAGTAATCTGTTCAAATGTATAGGATATCACTAATGCTAAATCAGAGGAAATAAATACCAAAGTGTTTCACTGTCATAAAGTATAATTTAAAATTTAACAAAATTAATTAAATTTAGTAAAGTTTAATAAATTTAAGCAAGACACAAGATAGCAAAAAGAAAAGACATACCCATTTGAATGCAGAGTTCCAAAGAATAGAAAGGAGAGATAAGAAAGCCTTCCCCAGTGATAAATGCAAAGATATAGAGGCAAACAATAGAATGGGAAAGACTAGAGATATCCTCAAGAAAATTAGAGATACCAAGGGAATATTTCATGCAAAGATGGGTACAATAAAGGACAGAAATGATATGGACCTAGCAGAAGTAGAAGATATTAAGAGAGGTGGCATGAATACACAGGACAACTATACAAAAAAGATCTTCATGATCCAGATAACCATGATGATGTGATCATTCACCTAGAGCCAGACATCCTGGAATATGAAGTCAAGTGTGCCATAGGAAGCATCACTATGAACAAAGCTAGTGGAGGTGATGGAATCCAGTTGAGCTATTTCAAATCCTAAGAGACGATTGTGTGAAAGTGCTGCACTTAATATATCAGCAAACTTGGAAAACTCAACAGTGGCCACAGGACTGGAAAATATCAGTCTTCTTTCCAATCCCAAAGAAAGGCATTGCCAAACAATGTTAAAACTACTGCACAATTGCACTAGTCTCACACACTAGCAAAGTAATGCTCAAAATTCTCCAAGCCAGTCTTCAACAGTGTGTGAATCGTTCAGATGTCCAAGCCGGATTTAGAAAAGACAGAGGAACCAGAGATCAAATTACCCACATCAGTTGGATCATTGGAAAAGCAGGAGAGATCCAGAAAATCGTCCACTTCTGCTTTATTGACTCCACCAAAGCCTTTGACTGTGTGGATCACAACAAACTATGGAAAATTCTGAAAGAGATGGGAATACCAGACCACCTGACCTGCCTCCTGAGAAATCTGTATGCAGGTCAGTCAAGAAGCAACAGTTAGAACAGGACTTGGAACAACAGACTGGATCCAAATCAGGAAAGGAGTATGTCAAGGCTGTTTATTGACAGCCTTATTAGTATCACCCTACTTATTTAACTTATATGCAGAGTACATCAATTGAAATGCCAGGCTGGATAAACACAAGCTGGAATCAAAATTGTTGGGAGAAATATCAATAACCTCTGTTATGCATTAGACACAACCCTTATGGCAGAAAGTGAAGAAGAACTAAACAGCCACTTGATGAAAGTGAAAGAGGAGAGTGAAAATGTTAGCTTAAAGCTCAACATTAAGAAAACTAAGACCATGGCATCCAGTCCCATCACTTCAGGGCAAATAGATGGGGAAACAGTGGAAATAGTGACAGACTTTATATTTTGGGGCTCCAAAAATCACTGCAGATGTTGACTGCAGCCATGATATTAAAAGATGCTTGCTCCTTGGAAGAAAAGCTATGATCAATGTAGACAGCATATTAAAAGGCAGTGACATTGCTTTGCAAACAAAGATCCATCTAGTTAAAGCTATGGTTTTCCAATAGTTGAACTATAAAGAAAACTGAGCATAGAAGAACTGATGCTTTTGAACTGTGGTGTTAGAGAAGACTCTTGAGAGTCCCTTGTACTATAAGGTGATCCAACCAGTCCATCCTAAGGAAGATCAGTCCTGGGTGTTCATTGGAAGGACTGATGTTGAAGCTGAAACTCCAATACTTTGTCCATCTGATGCGAAGAGCTGACTCATTAGTAAAGACCCTGATGATGGGAAAGTATGAACGCAGGAAGAGAAGGGGGAGACAGACATGAAATTGTTGGACAATGGACATGAGTTTGAGCAAACTATGGGAGATCGTGAGGACAGGGAAGCCTAACTTGCTGCAGTGAATGGCACTGCAAAGAGTAGGACATACCTTAGAACAGAACAACAGTAACAAAAGTGTTAATTATTAATATTTGGAACAGCTTTAAGATGTTATGGATATAAAAATACAAAATCAATCAAGCAAGATATTATCAATCCTTTGGATATAATTTTAGTGCATCATTTTTTATCATACTTTAAAAGATATTCCATGAAGAAAAAATACTCATTAAAACATTTAGTCTTTGAAAGGACTTCATTTTTAAATGAAGAATGAGACTTTTTAGTCCATATAGCTAATGACTTATACATTAAACCTTACAGGTTACAGAAAGCACTTGCCTATATTACCATTTTTATTTCTCAATATCAATTTGTGTAAGAGATAATATATTTACTTTAAAATAGGGTAATAAATTCTCAACTTCTATGAGATCATGGAGCTACAAAACTTTGACTCGAAACTCAAATCCCTAACCTCAAAACATGGTAGCAATAGGTAATGAGGTCTTTACTGCGCTAACAAAATTAGGAAACTTGTTTTTTTAATAGCTAGTACTTTGAAAACACTAAAGTATATGGAAAACAAATGAATTTGAATTTATGTGAAAATTTAAAAAAATTAGAATTGCATCTGATAAGATAGCCAGCTAAAAATTTGAATCACATTTAAATATCAAGAAAAGAATTGCTTTAGGTTTTATAAGGAATGAGTTATAATTAACATTAAAAATTCTCTTTATATCTCTTTAATGGTTGAATTCAGACAACAAAAATCCAAAATCTAATTGCTAACATAGTTAAAATTGTAAAAGGAAAATTTATTGCTTAAATTAATAATACATTTATTAAAAACTGACAATAAGAAAATTCTATATCCATAAAAATATACTAATTGTGACATGATATCATTTAAATAATTGAGCTTGGAATTATTTAGAAAGGTTAATTTTTTTTAACATCTTGGGATTTTTCACTTACCTATATGTAGATATGTAAAAGGAGTTGATGTAAATGGTACTTTGTTTGTAGAATTATATTACTTATTAGAGGAAATGAAAATAAAAAAAGTGAAAGTGTTAGTTATTCAGTCCTGTCTGACTCTAACACTTGATGGACTGTGGCCTGACAGGCTTCTCTGTTCTTGCAATTATCCAGACAAGAATACTGGAGCGGGCAGCCATCCCCTTCTCTAAGTACTCTTTCCCACCCAGGATTTGAACCCCAGTCTCCTGCATTGCCAGCATATTCTTTACTGTCTGAGGCACCAGGGAAGCCCATTAGAAAAAATGCTTCAGTTCAAATCCTTTTCAGGTTTAGCTTATAATAAAATAATAATCAGTGATGGATAAATTTCTTATTTAAATTCAGTGTTACTAGATTAAAGATATAAAGCTTAATTTTTAGTTTACTTTATATTAAATTCCTATAATTAGAAGCTTAAAATTTAATATCATTATTGTTCCTCTCACTGTTAATTACCAAATAGTTATATTTTCTTTTATTATCCTACAATATTGATATGCAATTTTAGTTGCAGTCTTTATACATTGATAATAAAAATAACTGTGCCTGTTGAGAAAATAAACTAAAATATGTTAAATATTTTCTTGTAAAAATGAATGGACTATAATTTCTTTCCTTTTACCTAAAATAGGTCAGTAAGTTCACATCTTTCTAAAATAAAAAACTTTTACCATTAGTTCTTACCAGGTAACTCAGAATTGAATGTTGATATGCAAGGTGATGGCACCCCAGTCCAGTACTCTTGCCTGGAAAATCTCATGGATGGAGGAGCCTGGTAGGCTGCAGTCCATGGGGTCGCTAAGAGTTGGGCACGACTGAGCAACTTCACTTTCACTCTTCACTTTTATGCATTGGAGAAGGAAATGGCAACCCACTCCGGTGTTCTTGGCTGGAGAATCCCAGGGGCGGGGGAGCCTGGTGGGCTGCCGTCTATGGGGGCACACAGAGTCGGACACGACTGAAGCGACTTAGCAGCAGCATGCATTATGAAAGATTTTATTTCTATATTTTGTTAAATACGTATATTTCCAATTAAATTTCAGAACAGATCAATATTTGCTATATAAAAAGTAATAGAAATTCAGTCATAACCAAATTAATTTAGCATTCTATTTAATGTTTAAAGCATTATCTTAGGTAAAAGTATAATTTCTATAAAATCGTATATTTTTCCCCCTGTTATAACTTTATAAGACAGGAATTCTCAACTTTAAAATCGAGAAAGTGCTGAAACAGGACTGATACGAATTTATAATAAAATCTCAGTTCTAAGGAGCAGTTTGAGAAACTAGGTACTGTTTCAACTACTGTACATCAAAAAAGACAAACAAACAAATCCTCTTGATATAGTTTCCTCTCTATGTTTCCTACTAGCTGGAAAATAGTTCAATAAGGCTTTAAGCATTTAAAATGTTTATACTGAAGGACATAATTCTACAATAATCTAAATGAATAGCCTATGACAATACGAAAGAGATATTTCTCCCACTATAGATCAAATTCTTTAAGTTTAATTTGGAACCTACAAGTAAATGAAAAATATGGCCACAAAAAAAACACTCAAACTTCAAAATATTTTAAAATAAAACTCATTCTTTTACAAGTGGTTGACCAGTTTTCTCAGCAAGGTGAAAAGGCAGCCTTCAGAATGGGAGAAAATAATAGCAAATGAAGCAACAGACAAACAACTAATCTCAAAAATATACAAGCAACTCCTGCAGCTCAATTCCAAAAAAAAAAAAAAAAAAACGACCCAATCAAAAAATGGGCCAAAGAACTAAACAGACATTTCTCGAAAGATATACAGATGGCTAACAAACACATGAAAAGATGCTGAAAATCACTCATTATCAGAGAAATGCAAATCAAAACCACAATAAGGTACCATTTCACGCCCGTCAGAATGGCTGCGATCCAAAAGTCTACAAGCAATAAATGCTGGAGAGGGTATGGAGAAAAGGGAGCCCTCTTAAGCTGTTGGTGGAAATGCAAACTAGTACAGCCACTATGGAGAACAGTGTGGAGATTCCCTAAAAAACACCAATACAGTATACTAACGCATATATATGGAATTTAGAAAGATGGTAATGACAACCCTGTATGCAAGACAGCAAAAGAGACACAGATGAATAGAACAGTCTTTTGGACTCTGGGAGAGGAAAGGGGGGATGATTTGGGAGAATGGAATTAAAACATGTATAATACCATATAAGAAACGAATCGCCAATCCAGGTTCAATGCAGGATACAGGAAGCTTGGGCCTGGTGCACTGGGATGACCCAGAGGGATGGTATGGGGAGGGAGGTGGGAAGGGGGTTCAGGATGGGGAATACGTATACACCCGTGGCGGATGCATGATGATTTATGGCAAAACCAATACAATATTGTAAAGTAAAAGTAAATAAATAAATAAAAGATATGCAAAAAAAAAAAAACTGGAAATAGAACTACCTTATGACCCAGCAATGCCACTACTGGGCATACACAACCAGAATTGAAAGAAACACGTGTACCCTAATGTTCATCACAGCACTGCTTATAATGCCAGGACATGGAAGCAACCTAGATGTCCATCAGCAGACGAATGGATAAGAAAGCAGTGGTACATATACACAATGGAGTATTACTCAGCCATTAAAAAGAATACATTTGAATCAGTTCTAATGAGATGGATGAAACTAGAGCCTATTATACAGACTGAAGTAAGCCAGAAAGAAAAACACCAGTACAGTATACTAATGCATATATACGGAATTTGAAAGATGATAACGATAACCCTGTATGTGAGACAGCAAAAGAGACACAGATATATAGAACAGTCTTTTGGCCTCTGTGGGAGAGCGAGAGGGTGGGATGATTTGGGAGAATGACATTGAAACATGTAAAATATCATATATGAAACAAATCGCCAGTCCAGTTTCGATGCATGATACAGGAAGCTTGGGGCTGGTGCACTGGTATGACCCAGTGGGATGGTATGGGAAGGGAGGTGGGAAGGGGGTTCAGGATGGGGAACATGTGTACACTCTTTGCGGATTCATATTGATGTATAGGCAAAACCAATACAATATTGTAAATTAATTAGCCTACAAATAAAATAAACAAATTTATATTAAAAATAAAATGAATGTGTAAATAGAGAATCTGAAAAAAAAAAGAAATAAAACTCAAATAAACAGGAAATCTACAGCTGGAATCTCCAGGTTTGTTTTTGTTTTTTTTTTTTCAGATAAAGATTTATTTCACTTTGAGTAATATAATGGTAAACCCTGTGAAACCTATTGCTCATTATTGAAAAGCACATGAAATGTATTACCATTTCCTGAATAAGTGTTATTTAAAGTGCACATGCAGCATCAATGTTTTTGCCTTAAGAGTTTCTAAGAATCAAGTATATTATAAATTATACAGTTTTATTTTCAAAGAAAAATTAGCACTTGCAAATATATATATATATATATATATAACTATAGCCATGTACTTCTGATTTGACTCTAAAGTAACCAAGAAGTTTCAGTGTACACTAAACATACTGAAGAATCTCAATAATTTAGAAATAGCCAAGAAATAATAGTATACATCTTCTTTCATCACAATTCTGGAATAATTTAATAATTTTTAATATATGAAAATATACATTTGATGGCAATAAATGAAATTTTGCTTGAATTAGTAGGCTTGCATTGGAATGAAAATTATTGATCTTTACAATTAAAATGCTTCTGGATTTGATATTTAAATATGGGGGACATTTTATTTACTGAAAGAATCCCTTTTCCTTCTGTAACAATGTGTAATAGAAACGATGTTCATATGTCAGCTACTCCATATCACGTCAAATGCTGTAGTCACAATCAAGTTGCTATGAATACCCAAAGAGCAAACTGTTAAACAATTAAAATATCCACTAATTTCCTTTGTATAAAATCATCTTCATATGTCAAACTCAAATAGATTTAATACCTTATGGTGAAATTGTTGAAAAACATTGGATTAATTGAATGTGTTTGTTCACACTATTGATATCATCATAATAAAATTTACTTAATATTTGATAAACAGGTTGGATTGGCAGGGCTGAAGTAATAATCTCCAATTTCTCTTCATGATTTTCTCTAGTCTTGTGAATCATGTTTGTTATCATTAATATAAATGGATAATCTGAGTTTGTTGTTGTTCAGCTCCTTACAAAAGTTAGAAGGTAAAACGAGCCCATGCGTGAAAGTCCTTTGAACTAACACATAATTCTCTTGGAATATAGCATCTAAAGGAGAAAGAAATCAGCATCTGGTACCTACTGTCTCTATGTGTGCTAATGGAGGATGAAATTTGTTCCTTTAGATAATTTTCATTGAACTGATTACCATTATCAATTTTATCTTCATAACTTTTATCTAACTTTTATTTTTTTTATCTAACTTTTATCTCCTGTTCTCTATTTATACTCTTGCATTTGGTAGTGCAATGTCTCTGTCATAATACTCCATGAAATGGGAATCAGAAAATGGAATTGAAATTATGAGTATGTTGAAGTGAGGCAAAGTTGCTGACTTTATCCAGTCTTTAAGTGATTCAGAGATAAGTAAGCTACTCCTCCATTTTGAAAGCTAGAGTTAAGTTCACATAGATTTATGCGGAAAAAAGTGACAATTAACTAAAAACATAAATAATATTTTACTTATACTGGTTCTTGAGAAAAACATGATTTTAGCAAGTTTCTGAAAGATATTCTTCTTACAGAATACTCTATCATTACTAATTTTAATAGTCAGAGCATCCTCTAGGAGTATTGACTTTAAAAATATTGACAGGAGACAGAAAGGAGTCTTTGCCAATTTTTTGGCTGGGTAAATTCTTCAAAAGGGAAAGAAATGATGTAGTAGATATCAAGTGCAAAGCACAAAATGGCAAAAGTACTAATAAAGCACATATGAATGAAGTTTTGCAGCTTAATAATACTCAGGCTTCTAAAAATGAAATAGTTATTAAATTTTACCTCATCAATACCAATTTCTATAACAAATTATCACATATCAGTCATTTCAGAATATGTATTGAAGGGATAAGTAAGGAAGTCAATGAGGAATGGGAAGAAGAAAATCTTTTAAATGCTTATATTTATTTAGTGGACACTAATTAATAGAAAAAAAGGAAAATATTATGTGCTAGACATTGTTCTAAATATCTTACAAATACTTTTGCTCTTCATGTAAACCTTAAGTTTTATACTATAATCATATTCATATAACTGCTGCAAGTGTGGACAAGGAGATTTAATAACTCTTGGGATCATAGAAGTCATAAGCAGAAAAGACAAGTTCACAAATATATCAATTATTCAATAATGCAGTATTATATAGTAAAGGACTTTAGAAATTTAGACTGGAATTGAAATTATGTCAATCTTTTTTCCATTCTTTATAGGTAAATCTAAAAAGTATATTTGATCAAAAGTTTTAAAAATTCAATTTTATGTAATCACACAACTGAAAATGTAAACCTTTTCTAAGAGTCAGTTCAGTTCAGTCGCTCAGTTGTGTCCAACTCTTTGCCACCCAATGAATCACAGCACGCCAGGCCTCCTTGTCTATCACCAACTCCCAGAGTTCACCCAAACTCATGTGCATCGAGTTGGTGATGCCATCAAGCCATCTCATCCTCTGTCGTCCCCTTCTCCTGCCCCCAATCCCTCCCAGCGTCAGAGTCTTTTCCAATGAGTCAACTCATCACATGAGGTGGCCAAAGTATTGGAGTTTCAGCCTCAGCATCAGTCCTTCCAATGAACACCCAGGACTGGTCTCCTTTAGAATGGACTGGTTGGATCTCTTTGAAGTCCAAGGGACTCTCAAGAGACTTCTCCAACACCACAGTTCAAAAGCATCAATTCTTCCATGCTCAGCTTTCTTCATAGTCCAACTCTTGCATCCATACACAACTACTGGGAAAACCACAGCCTTGACTAGACAGAGCTTTGTTGGCAAAGTAATATCTCTGTTTTTTAATTTGCTATCTAGGTTGGTCCTAACTTTACTTCCAAGGAGTAAGTGTCTTTTAATTTCATGGCTGCAGTCACCATCTGCAGTGATTTTGGAGCCCCCCAAAATAAAGTCTGACACTGTTTCCACTGTTTCCCCATCTATTTCCCATGAAGTGATGGGACCAGATGCCGTGATCTTTGTTTTCTGAATGTTGAGCTTTAAGCCAACTTTTTTACTCTCCTCTTTCACTCTCATCAAGAGACTTTTTAGTTCCTCTTCACTTTCTGCCATAAGGGTGGTGTCATCTGTATATCTGAGGCTATTGATATTTCTCCCAGCAATCTTGATCCAAGCTTGTGCTTCTTCCAGCCCAGCTTTTCTCATGATCTACTCTCCATATAAGTTAAGTAAGCAGGGTGACAGTATACAGCCTTGACATACTCCTTTTCCTATTTGGAACTAGTCTGTTGTTCCATGTCCAGTTCTAACTGTTGCTTCCTGAGGTGCATGTACGTTTCTCAAAAGGCAGGTCTGGTGGTCTGGTATTCCAATATTTTTCAGAATTTTCCACAGTTTATTGTGATCCACACAGTCAAAGGCTTTGGCATAGTCAATAAAGCAGAAATAGATGTTTTTCTGGGACTCTCTTGCTTTTTCCATGATCCAGTGGATGTTGGCGATTTGATCCCTGGTTCCTCTGCCTTTTCTAAAACAAGCTTGAACATCAGGAAGTTCGTGGTTCATGTATCGCTGAAGCCTGGCTTGGAGAATTTTGAGCATTACTTTACTAGCGTGTGAGATGAGTGCAATTGTGCAGCAGTTTGAGCATTCTTTGGCATGGCCTTTCTTTGGGATTGGAATGAAAACTGACCTATTCCAGTCCTGTGGGCACTGATGAGTTTTCCTAATGTGCTGGCATATTGAGTGCAGCACTTTCACAGCATCATCTTTCAGGATTTGGAATAGCTCAACTGGAATTCCATCATCTCCCCTAGCTTTGTTCATAGTGATGCCTTCTAAGGCCCACTTGACTTCACATTCCAGGATGTCTGGCTCACACCATCGTGATTATCTGGGTCGTGAAGCTCTTTTTTGTACATTCCTTCTGTGTATTCTTGCCACCTCTTCTTAATATCTTCTGCTTCTACTAGGTCCATGCAATTTCTGTCCTTTATCAAGCCCATCTTTGCATGAAATATTCCCTTGGTATCTCTAATTTTCTTGAAGATTAGGATATCGTAATTTCTAATTAACTCTCATATTCATTCCCAACACAGTGTTCTCAAATAAAGCTAATAAATACAGGGAATATTTACTACCTTAGGAGAAGATTGATAACTTTGTGTTTGACTGTAATACAAAATAACATAATTTGAAACCCGATATTTATATTTACCTAACATTCAGATTTCAAAAATAATACATTAATATTAAAGCTATTAAAATATAAGGAGACAGCTTTCTTGCTTCAGGAGTAAAGATCCTTTGTATTAAAAACTCACAAAATAATAAAATATAATTTATGATATTCATGTCATGGTTTAAAACACAAACTAGTAAATAGCATGAACTGCATTAAACATAATTTGTTGTTAACCTAGACTTTCGCACTTTGTGTGAAGTGTATTCCTGGATGCAAAATGAGCATCTTACAAGCTCGGAATGACTTGCCAAACACTGGAAATTGATTTGGATTCAGTTCAGTTCAGTTCCATCTCTCAATCGTGTCTGATTCTTTGTGACCCAATGAACTGCAGCACGCCAGGCCTCCCTGTCCATCACCAACTCCAGGAGCTCACCCAAACCCATGTCTATCGAGTCGGTGATGCCATCCAACCATCTCATCCTCTGTCCTCCCCTTCTCCTCCTGCCCTCAATCTTCCCCAGCATCAGGGTCTTTTCCAATGAGTCAGCTCTTCACATCAGGTGGCCAAACTATTGGAGTTTCAGCCTCAACATCAGTCCTTCCAATGAACACCCAGGACTGATCTCCTTTAGAATGGACTGTTTGGATCTTGCAGTCCAAGGGACTCTCAAGAGTCTTCTCCAACACCACAGTTTAAAAGCGTCATTTCTTTGGCACTCAGCTTTCTTCAGAGTCCAACTCTCACATCCATACATGACCACTTGGAAAACCATAGCCTTGACTAGATGGACCTTTTTTGGCAAAGTAATATTTCTGCTTTTCAATATACTATCTAGGTTGGTCATAACTTTCCTTCCAAGGAGTAAGCATCTTTTAATTTCATGGCTGCAATCGCTATCCGCAGTGATTTTGGAGCCCAGAAAAATAAAGTCAGCTACTGTTTCCACTGTTTCCCCATCTATCTGGCATGAAGTGATGGGATCAGATGCCATTCTTAGTTTTCTGAATGTTGAGCTTTAAGCCAACTTTTTCACTCTCCTCTTTCACTTTCATTTAGTTTAGCAATATTTTTTAAAAAGTATCTTTTGAATTTTATTCATGGAGCTTATATAATTGTGGTATTCCAAGTTATTGCATACACAGATTTATGAAGTTTAGATTGTTTTATTTCCTAGCTAATGCTTTTCACAATTCCTGAAATATACCAGTCACAGTAAATTGGTTACCAAATCATCTGTCCTTTTAATGGAACCTAGTAAAGTCCAAAAGGCTTTGAAAATAAAACTATTGTAATAGCAGACATTGTGCAGTAAAAATATTTGTTCAAACATTTGTTCAATATGTATGTTTTGTTTATTTACCACTGTTAGTTATATGCTGGAAACCACACAAGTCTCTCACATAAAGCTGTAATTTGTAATGTTTGGCAATCTACATGGCGTAAATAATCCTATCATAAAGGATTTCAAGCATTATCATGATGTCATTGCAAGAGGAATTGTGAAGAATGCACAGAACCACCCTCACCCTTGGTCTTTCTTGGGCCGTATCTACACACGGTCATGCAACTATACGAGACACAGCAGGGAACAAAAAAGTCATCAGAGTCTCTACTCCCAGGGAAACTTGAACAAACTTTTACCTTTCTGAACAAGGCAGTGTGAGTAAGTAGATTCTAACATTTAAGTTCATTAATGATTCTTACATGCTGCTGCTGCGGCTAAGTCGCTTCAGTCATGTCCAACTCTGTGCGACCCCAGAGACGGCAGCCCACGAGGCTCCCCTGTCCATGGGATTCTCCAGGCAAGAACACTGGAGTGGGTTGCCATTTCCTTCTCCCGTGCCTGAAGGGGAAAAGTGGAAGTAAAGTCGCTCAGTCGTGTCCGACTCTTAGTGACCCCATGGACTGCAGCCTACCAGGCTCCTCTGTCCATGGGATTTTCCAGGCAAGAGTACTGGAGTGGGGTGCCATTGCTTTCTCCGTGATTCTTACATAAGTTATCATGATTTAACTTGAGAGTATGTTCATGTAATCATTTACACATACACAAATATCCTTGATATGGCCCATACTTCAGGACATGAATATTTTCATCTAATCTATTTTACCTGAAATATGTTTCACATACAACATTGTATAAATTTTAAGGCTATGTAACATGTTAATATGTTACATTTATATTATAATACAATTTCCATGGTAGCTCTAATTAGCACATCTAACACATTACATTATTGTCAAATCTTTTAGTGATTGAAATAATTAAGTTCTAGTCTTTAGCAAGTTTGATAATTATAATGCAATATTGTCTATATTTACTATACTGTTGTATTAGATCTGTAGGACTATTAATTATTCCTCTTAAGTTTGTACCCTTAAACAATACCTGTCCTATCCCCTACTCCTCATCTTGTGGTAATCATCATTTTACTGTTTTTAGGAGTCTGGATCTTTTAGATTCTACATACAAGTGCTATGATACAGTTCTTATCTTTCTTTGACATCTCACTTAGCATATTATGCTCTAGGTCCATCTATATTGTTGCAAATGGCAGGATGTCTTCCTTTCTTATATTTGCCATATTTTTACTCATCGATTATTGAACACAGGTTTGTTTTTTTTTTTTTTTTTCCATTTTTTGGCTACTGTGAATAACACTATAATCAACATTCAGTGCCTGTATCTCCTTGAAATTCTATTCTCCTTTTTTTTAA
Organism: Bison bison bison; assembly: GCF_000754665.1. Taxonomy (NCBI): domain Eukaryota; kingdom Metazoa; phylum Chordata; class Mammalia; order Artiodactyla; family Bovidae; genus Bison; species Bison bison. The sequence continues at coordinate 1,097,542 of NW_011494690.1, read as the reverse complement.
GTATAAGTGGAATTGCACTTATACCAATCTGACAATATGGTAGATATATTTTTAATTTATTTAGTAAACTCCATAATATTTTCCACAGTAATTGAGCCAGTGTGCTTTAATGGCATTGGGAAAACGATAAACACAAAACAATAAAATTTTACCCCTATCAGACACCACAGACAATATTAACTTGAATCAAAGACTTAAATGTAAAACCTCATAAAACTCCTAGAAGAAAACTAAGGAAAGACATTCCTTGACATTAGTCTTGGCAATAAGTTTTTGAATATGTTGCTAAAAGCACAAAAATAACAAACAAACAAAAGAGCAACAAATGGGGCTACATCAAACTTAAAAGCCTCGGCAAAGAAAAATAAACAAGATGAAAAGGCAAACTACAGAATGAGAGAAAACTTTTGCAAACTATATGTTGGACAAAGATTTATTGTCCAAAATAATTATCTTTGAAATGGGAGAGTGCCTAGGTATTCTAGGCATTTGTAAAAGACATAAATGACCAGATACAGTCGGAACTATAATGTTGAGCAGAAAGAAAATTATAATCCTCTTTACTGAAGTTAACCAAATTTTTGTTCACTTCTTATTCCAGTTTTTGAAGGAATTTGGTTGAGAGGATAGTCTGAATAATTTTCATGCTGTCAGATATTTATGCTGATAATACAATGACTAGAAATCACAATTATCTAAAAGTACGCGAACAGCATTAACAAATACAAGAGTGCATAATGAAATTTCAGCATGTCAGAAAGTCATTTTCTCTTATTATTGCTCTCTGAAAGGAGTAATAGCAAAAGACACATTTTGTATCCTGGAAGGATTCCTGTTATTTTTCATTATCTAAGCTATTGATAAGTTTACCCCTGAATAACTGAAGAGTAAGTATTTAGGATTCACATGTTATAAACTAATTAGTACATATAAATTCCAAATTTTTATATTGATATCTTCATTTGCTCTTCATTAGCATGTAATTCCTTGGCTGAAGAATAGTAAGTTAAGTGGTTACCATGGGACTAAATAGTTGAAAGAGCAGTTTACCAATGATTAAACACATTATGCCTGAGGTTGGAAACTTTTTCATTAGGAAAATATTTTTTTGGAAGTTCAAGTTCCATGTTGTTCATCTGTTTCTGTTTGGTTGGGCTTTCTGCTTTTTTTTTTTTTTTTTTTTTTACCAAAGAAGAGAGCTAAATGATTCAAGTGAATGGATAGAATCTCTGTTAGAAGAGTATTGTTTCAGAATGGATTCTATATAAGTTGATTAAAACCCCTTCTGACTCATTTTCATGATTCAGATAGATTTATGTCCTCAACACTAGCCACTCGAATTGGAGAGCTTGAGTCCTATGTAATAGGTGTGGTGGTAGAAGAAGGGACAGCATGCATCATACCTCAATCCCCAAACTTCCACTAGAATTTCTAAGATAAGCTGATCTTTAGATCAGTGCTTATTTTAGCTCTATTAAAAAGTCAAAATGTGACTTTTTTTTTTTTTTTTTGCTGCTCCTGGGGATAAAGCAATGGAAAAGCAGAAAAATATCCCTATAGAGACACAGATATAAATTATATTAGGTAATAATATGCTTAAAAAAGAGAGAAGGGAACTGGAGTATATAAGGGTGACTCCTTTATGTTGGAGGGTTTAAAAGACATGAGTAAAATTAAAGAGTAAGCCACATAGATATATTTAGGTGGATATTCCAGAGACAACAACAGTATGGCTTTGTGTTGATTGTTTACATGGTATGTATGAGGATTGGAATGAATCGGAATTGTTCACATGGTGTATATGAGGGTTGAAATGAATCAGGGTGGGAGGAAGTAGCAGATGATGAGAATAGAGAGGTTGCCAGAATTAGTTTAATTGTATGCTAAGTGGGATGGCTACAGAACCACTGAAGTTTCAAATAAGAAAGTGTCAAAATTATATTTACATCTTTTTTCCTTTTTAAAAAAATCAGTCTGGATGCTGAATAAGAGGAGAATAAGAGATGGGGAGCAGGTGGATAGTGAGAAACAGTAAGCTATTCCAAAGGAGTATTCCAATACAGCAGGCAAGGGAAGATGGCAGTGATGGGCATTTTAAGTACAATTTGAAAATAGAGCATCAGGACTTGCATATGTTTTGGAATATGAGAAAGCAGAGAAGGCATGGTTTTGCCAAGTTTTCTTTGACCTGAGTATCTGTATGAGATATGGTGCATTGTAATGAAATGAAGAGCACAGTGGGAGCTGTGTTTTTGTTGTAAGGTGAATAGGTTTCTTAGGTAGAAGTGGATCAAACAGGAAAATGATTTTAATCACTTCTTAGTCATAATATGCCTGAGCAGGGTACCATGAAAACTGCTGGGCAAAGATAGTCAAAGGTAGTTTCTGGCCAAGCATTAGGAAACGTAAATCACAGTGGCTTTATACAATATTTAGAACAAGAATATGCATGCACACAAACTCAGATATCAAGTCTACCTCTCATTGGACACCCTGTAAGGAATCTCTGGTCATTTTCCTCTAACATCTATGTGAAGGAATTAAAGATTTAGTCACTACAGCTATGTATGTTTGACATATTATAATGAAGTTCAATAATAAAAATATTTCTATATTTATTTGTACTATATCTGATTCCCTGCACAGTTCTACAATGCATATTTGCTCTTATAGTTTCTCAAAAAAAAAAAAAACATAGTTTTTTAAACAAAGCAACTTGTAATCACTAAAACTACTTTTTATTGTTGTTCAGTCACTAAGTTGTGTCTTACTCTTTGCAACCCCATTGACTGCAGCATGCCAAGCTTCCCTATCTATCACTATCTCCCAGAGTTTGATCAAACTCATGAACGTTGAATCTGTAATACCATCTCATCCTCTGTCATGGCCTTCTACTTTTGACTTAAATCTTTCTCAGCATCAAGGTCTTTTCCAGTGAGTCAGCTCTTCACCTCAGGTGGTCAAAGGATTGGAGCTCCAGCTCCATCATCAGTTCTTCCAACGAATATTCAAAGTTAATTAACTTTGGTTGATTGGTTCAATCTCCTTGCTGTCCAGGGGACTCTCAAAAGTCTTCTCTAGCACCGCAGTTTGAAAGCATCAGTTTTCTGGTGCTTAGCCTTCTTTATGGTCCAGCTCTCACATCTGTACATCACAAATGGAAAAACCATAGCTTTGGCTTTTTTGGTAAAATGATATCTCTGCTTTTGAATCACCACCTAGGTTTGTCATAGCTTTTCTTTCAAGGAACAAATGTCTTTTAATTTCATGGCTGCAATCACTCTCCGCAGTGGTTTTGAAATCCCCCAAAACAAGCTGTGTTACTCTTTTCACTTTCTTCCTATCTATTTGAAATGAAATAATAGGACCAGATGCCATGATCTAATTTTTTTGAATGTTGAATTTTAAGCCAGCTTTTTCACTCTCCTCTTTCACCCTCATTAAGAGATTCTTACGGATATGGCAAAGATTGCTCAGTCGTGTCCGACTCTTTGAGACCCCATGGACTGTAGCCTACCATGCTCCTCTGTCCATGGGATTTTCCAGGCAATAACACTGGAGTGGATTGCCATTTCCTTCTCCAGGGAACTTCCCAACCCAGGGATCGAACCCGGGTCTCCCACATTGTAGACAGACGCTTAACCTTCTTAGCCACCAGGGAAGTCCCTAAGAGATTCTTAAGTTCCTCTAAATCTGTCATAATTGATGACAACTTTCCATGAGTAATTGTGATACAGAATGTCAGTCAATTAGTGACACCCTCAGTAATTCTGAAAGGCTGCCAGTACTTGAACTCTACATTCATATAATCCTAACAGGATAAACAGTGTCCTTTTTTTCAGATAGACAGTGCCCTGCAGTACAGATCTGCTACTTGAACCTAGAATAAACTCAGGTTTTATTCTGATACTGAATGTTAGCCTCATTCTTTGATAACTGAAGCTTCCACCACTATTATTTTGAAGCCTATCTTTTGGAAGCATTCTATACAAACTTTGAACATGAAAACATTATGACTAGATATCTTGGCCAAATAGAGTTTTTTTTTTCTTTCTTTTTTTTACTGCCAAGTATATGTTTCTATAGCCATCTGAGTTTTCAATTATTTAAATGTCTTGAATCCATTTTGTTATGTTAGGGTTTTTAAATGATCCCCAGCTTTGAGAGAGAGAAAACAACAAAAAAGTAAATGACTGACAAAAACCTTTTCAAGAGTCTTTTCTTGAGGGTAGATTGGAAAAGTTTCAAAATTGTGATATAACAAGGTTAATTTAAAGGAAACTTCAAAAATAGAATCCAGGCATAATTTGAACAATTTTCTAGGATAGATTCAATATCCAAAGTAAGAGAACATAGTTTTATTTTTGTAAGTGGGCTTAGACATGCAAAAGAGACTTGTTTGAAAAATTAAGTTAGAAAGGGTAATATTTAAGTGAGATTTTCATCAAGCAGGTACACATTTTTAATAAGATCTAAAGGGTTAAAAAGTATAGAAATCAAAGAAAACTTATACTTCAAAATAAAATTACTGTTCCTTAAAAGAAAACAAGACTAATTTATCTGCTGTCTTCTGAGAACTGAAAATCTCTAGGTATGGATATCTTAGAGATTGCCAGCTTCAAGGTCATTGGGGAAAACAGAAAGGAATGTTAACTCTTGACTAAGAATCAGATGAACAGATATTAAAAATGTATAAAGTGATGCCACTCTGTAGGAGATTTTAGCCCCTACTAAAATTGTAGTATTTTGGTTGTTGTAGCCTGTAATTGTTGTAGCCTTCTTTTAAATTCCCAAAGGAAATATAGATGCACAAAATACAGCTTTCTTATTGACATGTGTGATATTGTATCTAACCAATACTCTATTATAAATATTGGATCTCTCAAAGTGCCAAAATCACTAGTGAAATGAGAACTTTTGCTAATACTAAGTTCTTTCACATGTCCTTAAGACTGAGATCATTATTAGAAGAATACTCCTTTATTCTCTGTGACACAGCTTATGTAAGATTAATAGTAAATTCATTTATAAATGGAACTACCATTTGTAAAATAGCCTGTAGGAAGTGTGTTAATAGAAGTTTAAATTTTTTCCCCACAACCAAATTTGAATTGATTTTGACACCTTGACATTAGACAAATACATTATTAATGTCTCAAGAAATAACCCAATAATTAAAAATGACTGCAGATCTACTGGCAAAAGATTCTGCACAATTATAACATTTGGGACAGAACTTATCATATTTCAGATTAAGTCTTCCCCAATTACAGCTATATTTTTTGTGTGTATGAACATTTAGGTCATGCTTTACTGGGATTAACACAATAACATGGCCCACTCCAAAAATCATAGCTTATCATAGCCTATCTCTTGATCCAAGAGCCAAAGCATATTCTCTATGCCTCGGCACAATGGCTTACCGAAATAAATTAAGCAAATTATCTTTAGATCTTATAGAATCATTTGTATATTTAATGGTAAATATCAATCCTTAATAAATAAAACCACCTACCATTTTATGTCTTGATCAGATAAAAACTCTGTTGATTAGCATGCTGGAAAGGCTGCTCTTATAAAAGTTCTTGTGACAAGATTTGTTAAAAAAAAAACAAACAGCAAAACAAATTCAGAGATAAATTCAAATATCTCAACATAGATGCATGGAATCTTACCTCAGTTCTAAAAGAAAGCACTGGATATGGTCAGGTTATAAAATCCATGGGGATAACTCCACAGTAAACCTAGTGATATCAGATAATTTCACGAATGTTTTCTAAAATTGTCATGAGATAACTTAACAATGTGTGTATGTGTCTGTGTGAGTTTGTGTGCACACTCAGTTGTGTCTGCCTCTTTGTGACACTTTTGACTATAGCCCACCAGGCTCCTCTGTTTATGGAATTTTTCAAATAAGAATACTGGAGTGAGTTGCCATTTCCTTCTCCTGGGGATCTTCCTGACTCTGGGATCAAACCTAGGTCTCCTGCTTTGCAGACAGGTTCTTTATCCACTGAGCTATGAAGGAAGCCCTAAACTTTAACAATAGGAATAGATTTAAAATGATGTTAAGGAAATGTCACTAGGGAAATTTTTTCTAACTTAACAGATGATATGACCATTCATGCATCAATTATATCCAATATAATCCTGAAATTTATGATAAAGGTGGAACATGGAAGTTGCCCAAAGGAACACTTCAGCATGCCCAAATGGATTTTATACATCTGCTTCCTCTGATTGTTATGAATATGTAATATTGATAAGGTTTATAATTTTATGGATATATTAAAGAAATCTCACGTCAATAAGTCTAAATATACTTCTTATGCTTGTTTTTTGGTAAGGGTTATCATTAAAAATTTAGGATGGCATTTGGTGAATATTTTTCTCCATCAATATAAATGAACATGAATGTATACAAAGAATTATTGAGAAAAGTTATCAACTTTTGCTTTTCATGTTAGTAAATAAATGGATAAATGGACAGTGTATGTCAATCAGTTGAAAAATAATTTGAAGATCATGGTTTAAACCAGGAAAAATCTTTCTCTGTCTTTCTGTACTCCCTTTTAAATCTGAGTTTTCCAGATTCAAAGAATAGGTCTAATGTGAATTATCCACCTAAATATAGGAAGAGGAAATATTAAAAAAAAAAAAAGAAAATTAGAAAGAAGGTAAACAAACTTGAATTAATTCTCAAGCTATTTGCTCTATCTTTACATTTGGATTTACCAGCCAACCTTATATTCTGCATGCCACATTACCACAAGGTTAATCCTGGAACCAAACTGTATTCACTAGATTCTAGCTATTCCATGGAGATTAGAAGTCCTGGCTATTCCATTATTGCTCATAAACATTTGAAATGGCAAGAAAATATATAGAAAGAATATATATTTTGAATAAATTAATAATGGGAGGAAATTCTCATCATAAATATTAGGTGACACACGATATTATAGGAAAAAAAAACACATTAGCATATGTTAAATGTCCAAAGTGTTGGTTTGTGTGTTTAGGCCTAGGAAAAAAACTAGTAACAAACATTAAAACTTTAATACTTAATATCCCTGAAAGATAGTAATATAGTTGACTTTTATTATATTTTATATTTCTGTGGTTTACAATTTGTCCATGACAACCATATATTTTGTTATTAGCAGCAAATGTAAATAAAGGTATTTAAATTTAAGTATAAATTTGTCATAATGATTCAGATATATTTAAGGTTTATAAATTGATACATTTCTTGTTTTAACATTAACAAATGTGCTCATAAAATATTTAATATTTTATAGCACAAGCAATTTTCAGTTATAGCAAGTGCTTGTTTTATAGTGCAAAATAAAACATGGAAAGATTTAGGCAGTTTTGCAGCCACTTAAATACTAAAAGAGCAAGATTGTATATATTATCAGTTTCTAGTCAGCCAAACTTTAAACATTTAAAAAATTTTTGTTAACTTGTTTTGTTGTTATTGAACCAAAATATATGTACATAGCTAAGTATCTACATAGCTATCTATACAGATAAATAGCTATGGATAGAATTTTGTGTGTGTGAGGGATATTTAACCTTTATAAATGATAAATTGAAGAAAACTCACCAAAGTAAACACTCTCTTGTTTAAAAAATCCCTTACGCTAAAGTTGTTTATATTTTCTAATAGAAAAATGATTGTTACTATTTCACTAAAAATGATTATACATGAACACTTCGATAATATTAGAATCTACAAATACATATAAAAATAAAATGAAAAATCGATCTGTATGTATGGTATGGCATGCAACTTAATAATTTCAATTGCTATTAAACTAGTATAAGTTTATAGAATACATAGGAATTTAAAAATCAACTTCAATATTTTTCTAGAATATAAACATTTTTAGTTTTGTAGGAGGCAATTAACAGTGGTATGAGTTTGGAGGTTTGAATTCAGATTCTAAATTGTGTGAATGTAAGAGTGAGAAGGAGAAAGACAATAAGTGGTGGCAGGGAGAGAGAGAGAGACTATACTCTGTGTGAGTGCATATGTGTATGTGTGTGTGTATGAGGGGGGCATCAGTGTTTCACATCCAGTAAGTATGAATATGTCTAAGAGTGGATGAACATGAGGTTATGTGGGTGCATGTGTGAGTGAAACGGTGCTCTGGGTATGCAAGTGTTATTCATTACACTGTTCTGTAAAAATTAAATCTGCAGCTATGAATGAAAAATGCTTCCTCTTAAAGATACACAGTGTATGTTTATATAAGAAGTTTTTTTTTGTTTTGTTAGTTTATTGTTGGCTGTGCTGTGATGGGTCTTTGTTACTGTGTGTGGCTTTTCTCTAGTTATGGAGAGTGAGATTACTATTTGCAGTGTGCCGGATTTTCATTGTGGTGAATTCTCTTGTAGCAGAGCATGGGTTCTAGGTGGATGAACTTCAGTAGTTGTGGCTCTTGGGCTCCACAGCACTGACTTAGTAATTGTGGTGCATGGGCTTATTTACTCTGCAGCATGTGGGATCTTCCTGGACCAGGAATTGAACTGGTCCCCAACGTTGCAAGACAGATTATTTTTTTTTTAATATAAATTTATTTATTTTAATTGGACATTAATTATTTTACAATACTGTATTGGTTTTGCCATACGTCAACATGAATCTGCTTGGGTGTACATGTGTTCCCCATCCTGAACCCCCAATTCTTAAACCACTGGACTACCAGGGAAGACTGAGAGAGTTTTTTAAATAAATGTGTTTAAAGCTTTAATGAAAACTTACTTGAACAAGGAATATTTGTATTCATGTAAAACATACTGATAGACTACTGAACTGGAAAGGAACATATTTTTGTAAACAGGCGTGCATGACTAGGACATCACATGCTGAGAAACCATGTAGGCTCCATCTATCTTTCAGTGTGACTCCACAACAGAGCAGGATTTGTGAAGGCTTAGAGGTGGGGGCAGTGACTGGTTGTAAAGAACAAAGAAGATTTGCACTCAAGGCTCTATCTGAGCAGAGCAAGGGAAACAATTGTGGACATCTACAGAGGCAATGTATTGGAGATAGCTGGGACCTCTGTCAGCAGTCAACATGAGTCAAGAGCCCTCATGTTCCCCTTTGCTTCAGCATTCCCTCTTTCTGCGGCAAGGGTCCTGATGCTGGGAGAGGAGATATCACATGCTTAAAGGTAACGGAGTCAGCTCAGGAACAAATCTCAGGACTTCTGCTTGGGACCAGATTCTGCCCCTGATATGATGGTGACAGGCACTGAACATAGGGGAAATCCCACCTCATACCCAGCTACAGCTCTAGCCCCTCTCTAACCTCACACTTACTAAGGAAATAGCTTCCAGTATGTGCTGAGGAATGATGTGACTTAATTTACATCAAATCCAGCTCTCCAACCAAAGTCTTTGGTAACATGCAGTCTGTATAAGGGTGCTGCCAGATAAGCAGACCCTTGAAAACCACAATAGGTAACTGTTTCAATTAAACTCATAGATAAAAAGAAAATAAACAAAAGGAAAGGTAGAGGAACTGTTCTCAATTGAAACAATAAGAGAAAACCCAAAAGAATAGTGAAATAGAAATAATTTACCAGAAAAAGGATTCAAAGCATTGGTAATGAAAATGTTAACTGAATTAGGGAAAAAAGAATAGATGAACACAGTGAGAATTTTAACAAGGAACTAGAAAATATTAAAAAAAAAAAGTTCCAATCAGAAACAGAATTCAATGACTGGGCGGGGGAGGGGCGGGGGAAAGAAGGAATAAATAGTAGACTAAGAATAATACATAAGTGATCTACAAGATAGAAAAATAGAAACTACCCAATCAGACTAGTACCGAAAAAAAAAAAAAAAAAAACCCAGAAAATAAAAGTTTAAGTGATCTCAGGGTAAACATTAAGCCTAGCAACACTCATAGGGATCTGAGAAGAAAAGTGAAGTAAAGCACTCTATCACGTCCGACTCTGTGACCCCATGGACTGTGGCCTACTAGGCTCCTTCGTCCATGGAATTTTCCAGGTAAGACTACTGGAGTGGGTTGCCACTTCCTTCTCCAGGGGATCTTCCCAACACAGAAATCAAACCCGGGTCCCCCACATTGCAGGCTGATGCTTTACCATCTGAGCCACAATGGAAGCAAGAAGAGAAGAGGGATAGAAAACATATTTGAGGAAATTATGGCTGAAATCCTTCCAAATCTGAAGAAAGAAACAAATATCCATCTAAATAAATGTGTAGAGTTCCAAACAAGATGAACACAGACAGACACCAAGACATATCAAAATTTAAAAGGTCAAATTTAAAGAGAAGTTTAAAGAGATCAAAAGAAAAATAGTCATATATATAAGGAAATTCACAAAAGGCTATCAGCTGATTTCACTGCAGAAACATGCAAGCCAAAAAGGATCATGATATGTTCAAAGGGAAGAAGTGAAAAACCTGCAATGTAGAATAACTAACCAATAAGATTATCATTTAGAATTGAAAGAGAGTTAAAGAACTGAGATAAGGAAAAGCTAACAGAGTTTGTGAACACTAAACCTACTCTAAAAGAAATGATAAAATTTCTCTTCTGAGTGGAAAAGAAATAATAATTTATAGGAGAGGAAAAGGCCCATTGTTACTTAGGAAAGGTGAATATGTATTAAGGGCTAAGGATCAAACACTTAAATATGCCATTACAAAGATTAAAAAAAAAGAAAATGCAACAGTAACTACCATAAATGGTTAAGGATTAAATATGAATATATAAAATACATCAAAAACTCAAAATGCTGGTCTTTTAGAGTGTTTTTGAACTTAATGATTACCCAGCAGATATAGATCAATACATGTTCAGTTCAGTTAAGTCACTCAGATGTGTCTGACTATTTATGACCCCATGGACAATGAATTTCCAGATGTTCAACTGGTTTTAGAAAAGGCAGAGGAACAAGAGATCAAATTGCCAATATCCGCTGGATCATCGAAAAAGCAAGAGAGTTCCAGAAAAACATCTATTTCTGCTTTATTGACTATGCCAAAGCCTTTGACTGTGTGGATCACAATAAACTGTGGAAAATTCTGAAAGAGATGGGAATACCAGACCACCTGACCTACCTCTTGAGAAATCTGTATGCAGGTCAGGAAGCAACAGTTAGAACTGGACATGGAACAACAGACTAGTTCCAAATAGGAAAAGAAGTATGTCAAGGCTGTATACTGTCACCCTGCTTATTTAACTTCTATGCAGAGTACCTCATGAGAAATGCTGGGCTGGAAGAAACACAAGCTGGAATCAAGATTGCCAGGAGAAATATCAATAACCTCAGATATGCAGATGACACCACCCTTATGGCAGAAAGTGAAGAGGAACTCAAAAGCCTCTTGATGAAAGTGAAAGTGGAGAGTGAAAAAGTTGGATTAAAGCTCAACATTCAGAAAACGAAGATCCTGGCATCCGGTCCCATCACTTCATGGGAAATAAATGAGGAAACAGTGGAAACAGTGTCAGACTTTTTTTTTTTGGCTCCAAAATCACTGCAGATGATGATTGCAGCCATGAAATTAAAAGGCATTTACTCCTTGGAAGGAAAGTTATGACCAACCTAGATAGTATATTGAAAAGCAGAGATATTACTTTGCCAACAAAGGTCCGTCTAGTCAAGGCTATGGTTTTTCCAGTGGTCATGTATGGATGTGAGAGTTGAACTGTAAAGAAAGCTGAGTGCGGAAGAATTGCTGCTTTTGAACTGTGGTGTTTGGACTTCAAGGAGACCCAACCAGTCCATCCTAAAGGGGATTAGTCCTGGGTGTTCACTGGAAGGACCGATTCTGAAGCTGAAACTCCAATACTTTGGCCACCTCATGCGAAGAGCTGACTCACTGGAAAAGACCCTGATTCTGGGAGGGATTGGGGGCAGGAGGAGAGGGGAACGACAGGATGAGATGGCTGGATAGCATCACCGACTCGATGGACGTGAGTTTCTGTGAACTCCGGGAGTTGGTGATGGACAGGGATGCCTGATGTCCTGTGATTCATGGGGTCGCAAAGAGTCGGACACAACTGAGTGACTGAACTGAATTGAACTAAACTGGACTGCAGCCTACCAGGCCTCCCTGTCCATCACCAATTCTCAGAGTTATTCAAACTCATGTCCATTGAGTCAGTGATACCATCTAATTGTCTCATCCTCTGTCATCTCTTTCTCCTCCTGCCTTCAATCTTTCCCAACATCTGGGTGTTTTCAAATGAGTCATCTCTTTGCATCAGGTGGCCAAAGTATTGGAGTTTCAGCTTCAACATCAGTCCTTCGAATGAATATTTAGGACTGATTTCCTTTAGGATGGACTGGTTCGATCTCCTTGCAGTCTTAAGAGTCTTGCAGTCCTTGCTGTCCAAGAGACTCTCAAGAGTCTTCTCCAACACCACAATCCAAAAGCAGCAATTCTTTGGTGCTCAGCTTTCTTTATAGTCCAACTCTCACATCCATACATGACTACTGGAAAAACCATAGCTTTGACTAGATGGACCATTGTTGACAAAGTAATGTCTCAGATTTTTAATATGCTGTCAAGATTGGTCATAGCTTTTCTTCCAAGGAGTAAGCATCTTTTAATTTCAATGGTGCAGTCATCTGCAGTGATTTTGGAGCCCAAGAAAATAACCTCTGTCACTGTTGCCACTGTTTCCCATCTATTTGCCATGAAGTGATTGGACCAAATGCCATGATCTTATTTTTCTGAATGTTGAGTTTTAAGTCAAATTTTTCACTCTCCTCTCTCACTTTCATCAAGAAGCTCTTTCGTTCTTTGCTTTCTCCCATAAGGGTGGTGTCATCAGCACATCTGAGGTTATTGGTGTTTCTCCCAGCAACTTTGATTCCAGCTTGTGTTTTAGAACTTTATGACTACCAAGCAGATACAGTTACAGATCAATATATGAACCTCATGTTAATCATAAATTGAAAACCTGCAATAGATCCAGCAAACCTAAAAGGAAAGCAATGAAAACATACTATTAAAGGAAATCATCAAATCACAAAGAAAGAAACAATAAGATAAAAAAAGAAAGAATTACAAAAATAACCCCCCCAAAACAACAAATAATAAAATGACAAAAAAAAATCAATGTTATATAAATATCAATGGACTAAGTGCTCCAGTGAAAATAGAAATGCAGGATTATTTGGGAAAATAAAACACAAAAGCAGGAGCTTTCTATATGCTACCTACAAAAGACTCACTGCTGAGCTAAACACATAAAGAGTGAAAGAGAGGGTATGGAAAATTATATTTCATGGCAAACAGAAATGACAGTAAAGCAGGGGTAGTAAAATTCATGTCATATAAAACAGACTTTAAAACAGATACTGTAAGAAAAGACAGAAGGGATTATTTCCTTTATTACTATCCTTATATCATTATGTAATAATGATAAATCCCAAGAGGATAATACATACATTAACATAAATCCACCTAACATAAGAGAACCTGAATATGTAAAGCAAATAACAGACATAGAGAAAAAGGGACAATAATAATAGTAGTGGACTTTAACATTCCACTTATCTTAATGCACAGATGACACAAACAGGAAATCAATAAGGCAACAATGATCTTATATGTCATAATAGAATAGTTGCACTTATTATATATTCACAAGGCATTATATCCAAAAATTGAATACAGATTCTTTTCAAGTGCCCATGTAAAGTTCTTCAGGATAGATCATATGCTAGGGCACAAAACAACTCTCAACGAATTTAAGGGGATTGAAATTATATCAATAATTCCCTCAGACTACAACAGTATAAAACTAAAAATCAATTAAAGAAAAATGGGAAAAGAAAAAACATGTGGAAACTAAAAAACATGCTACTAAAAATCTAAGGGAGTCAATGAAGAAATCAAGAAGGAAATCAGAAAAAACTTTAATACTTTAAGAAAAAAAATAAATAAATAAAATAGAAACACAACATTCCAAAATCTATGGGATGCCAAAAAGCACCTCTAAGAGGGAAGTTTATGGGGATTCAGATTTTCTCAAGGAATAAAAAAAAAAAAAAGAAACAAATCTAAATCAGCCTGACCCACAATGTAAAAGAATTAGGGTGGGGGTGGGGAAGGAGAGGAAACCAGGCACAAAGTCAGTAGAATAAAGGAAATACTAAATATCAGAGAGGAAACAAATAGAAAACAAGAGCAACAACAACAAAACCAGCAGAAAATATCGATGAAATCAAGAACTGGTTTTTTGAAAGAAAAAAAAAACAAAAAACGATAAACATTTAGTTACACTCCTCAAAAAGAAAAAGAGGACTGAAATAAAGTAAGAAATGAAAGAGGAAAATTAATGACAGATATCACAGAGATACAAAAAAGAATTAAAAAAATACTGTGAACAGGTATATGTCAACAAACTGTACAATTTAACAGACAAATTTCTAGAAACCTAAGCCTGTCAACACTGAATCAAGAAGAAACCAATTTGAACACGTGGATCAATAGTAGTGAAATTGAATTTATAATAATAAAAAAAGCCTCAGTAAACAAAAGTCTAAATCAGATTGATCTACCAGAAATAATAATGACTAATACTTATCCTTCTCAAACTATTCAAAAAACTGAAGAGGGAAAAACACTCCAAATTCATTCTATAAAGATTATCATGACCCTGATGACAACCAGACACTACCAAAAATTACAGGCCAATATTCTAGATCAATGTAGATGCAAGAATCTGCAACAAAATATTAGCAAGCCAAATCAAATAATATATAAAAAGGTTCATACACCATGATCCATTTGAATTTATTCCAGTGTTATAAGGATGGTCTCAATATTTGCAAATCAATCAGCGTGAAACATCACATTAACAAAATGAAGGATAGAAATCATGCGATCATCTCAGTAGAAGGAAAAAAGTATTGACAAAATTAATATATTCTTTTATAAATACTCAACATAATAAAGGTCCTTTATAACAAACCCACAGCCAGCATCAACTCAATGATGAAATGCTAGAAGTCTTCAATTAAACTGGGGCTTCCCTTGTGGCACTAGTGATAAAGAGTCTGGTGCGAGTACCAGAGACACAAGAATTGTGGATTCAATCCCTGGGTTGGAAAGATCCCCTGGAGAAGGAAATGGCAACCCACTCCAGTATTCTTTCCTGAGAAATCCCATGGACAGCAGAGATTGGCAAGCTACTGTCAATGGGGTTGCAAAGAGTCAGATAGGACAATTTACACACACACACACACACACACACACACACTAAATTAAGCAACAAGACAAAGATTCTCATGCTCACCAGTTCTATTTAACACACTATTGGAAATCCTAGTTATAGCAATCAGACACAAAAAATACATTATATATATTATATAATTATTAGTATATCATTGCACTAGTTATTAACATATAATTATATATAATATATAATTTATATTATAATATGTATAATTTATTTTTGTGCCTTATATATATGTACATGCAGGTACCTATACCCACCAGAATATTACTCAGCCATAAAAATGAATGAAATTCTGCCATTTGCAGAAAAGTGGATGGACTCAGAGATTATGCTTAGTGAAATAAGTCAGAGAAAAACAAATAATGTGTCATATTGCTTATATTTGTAGTATAAATAATAAAAAAGTTGAATGTATATAGCAGTACAGAAAGAGACACACAGATGTAGGAAAACAACTGGTGGTTACCAGTACAGAGATGGAAAATGTGAAGGACAATATAGGGGTATGGGAATAAGAGATAGCCATTACTATGCATAAAATAGTTAAGAGAAAAGAATATATTTTACAGCACAGGAAGTTACAGCTATTATTTTATAATAACTCTTAATAGAGTATATTAAACAAAAATACTGAATCACTACTTTGTATATTTTAAATAATTTAATATTGAAAATCAGTTCTACTTCAATAAAAATAATTTTAAAAGGGGATATTATACCCATTAGCTGCAAAATATTACCCTGAAGCACTCTGATCGACATTGTTGAATCAAGGTAAAGAAGTATGTGTGGATTTCAGAATATATGATTCCCTTTCAGACTGTAGTATCTATATATTGCTTGTGTCAGCTGGAATTTCTATATTTCTCTGAGAAGTACATTTATATATTTCTGCAAGTCTCACATTATTTTGTAGAACATCTATGAATATCTCTGATATCTGTAGGCATTCTTGTATATCAGCTCTCCTGTGGATCCACAGTGTCCTGAATTATTTTCTATCATTATTTTCTAATATTTACTGGCATCATTTATTTACATAATTCTGCATATATTTATGTAATTGTATAGATAATTCAAAATTAATTTCATCACATCAAGAACTCTCCCTCATCATCTTTGTATTCCAAGCCATGGAGCTTACTACTTGGAAAACAGAAAGCATTCAAAAATTTTTTTGAGTGAATGATGAATGTCTGAACTTTCTTCCGCAAATCTACTCTCATGGACAGAAAGACTAATAGACACTTCATTTTTCACCACGGTTTCCAAAAATGAAACTCAGTGTTAATAATTTCAAAATAAAAAAGCAACTTGTTATCACAACTGATGCCCTATATCATAAATCAGAAGAGTCAGCATTCAATCATAAAATTAGGGTGGTAGATATAATCTGAGACTGAGTCAAACAGGGAAAGACAAATAGTGATTTTTAATATGTGGTGAATTGTATTTCTTTTAAGCAAGAACAGGCAGTCATAGAAAGGACAGTTACTTTTTTTCCCCCAAAAGATTTGAATTCTCTTAATTAATTAGTGATTTATTTGCTCTAAATTCTGACAAATCTTTATCCTTTTACTTTCATTTATCTCTTCTTTAAAAAAATGTAAAATATTATAATGCCTACTAAGTTTAATATGTAAAATGAGTTAAGAAAAATGTGTATGTGTGTTTTACAGTTTTGTCAAATTTAATCTCATTTCTTGTATGATTTTAATTTTTTTTAACTTTTAAACTTTTTATTTTTTATTGAGGTATGATTGATTATCAATGTTGTGATTGATTCAGGTGAACAGTGGAAGGACTCAACCATACATATACATGCACCCATTCTTTCCCAATACTCACTCCTATCCAGGCAGCCTGGCACATAACATTGAGCAGAGTTCCATGTGCTATAGAGTAGGTCTTTATTGGTTATCTATTTTGAACATAGCAGTGTATTACCAAATTCCAACACGTTATTTTGTAGATATCAACAAAGCAATTCTGAAGTTTATCTAGAAAGAAGATCCTTACATTTTCCCCACTCACATACAAACACAAAACCTTACAATGCATCATAGACCTAAAATGCAAAATTATGAAAGTCCTAGAAACCTAAAGGAAAATCTAGATTAAAAAAATAATAATAATCCATGAAAGAAACAACTGATAAGTTGTATTTCATGAAAATTGAAAATATTTACACTATGAAAGGATATCTCAAGAAAATTAGAAAACAAATCAGACTTGAAAAAAATTTATAAAGTATACATCTAAAAAATAGTATATCTACCATATGCAGAGAATGCAAAAACTCAGCAATAAGAAAATAGATTTTAAAAATGAGCCACTGATGTATAGAACAGTCTTTTGGACTCTGTGGGAGAGGGGGAGTGTGGGATGATTTGGGAGAATGGCATTGAAATACGTATAATATCATACATGGAACGAGTCGCCAGTCCAAGTTCAATGCATGATACTGGATGCTTGGGGCTGGTGCACTGGGACGACCCAGAGGGATGGTATGGGGAGGGAGGAGGGGGGAGGGTTAAGAATGGGGAACACATGTATACCTGTGGCGGATTCATTTCGATATTTGGCAAAACCAATAAATATTGTAAAGTTTAGAAATAAAATTTTAAAAATTGAAAAAAATAAAAAATAAAAATGAGCCAAAGACTTCAACATATATTTTACTAAAGTAGATATGCAGTTGGCAAAAAAGCATATTAAAAATTCTGCAGCTCCTATGTTATCAGGGAAAGACAAACTTAAAATGCAATGTGAAAAAAAAATGCAATGCGATACTGCTTTATACCTATTAATGACCAGCATCTGAAACACTGACAACTTCAAATGCTGCTCAGGATATAAAGCAACAAGAACTCTCATTCTTTGCTGGTGTCAATGCAAAATGGAACAAATACTTTGAAAAACAGTTTGGTAATTTCTTAGAAAACTAAACATAGTTCCAACAATTGTACACTTTGGTATTTACCCAAAAGAATTGACAATTTATGTCCATATAAAATCTACACACACAAATGTTCCTAGTAACTTTATTCATAATTGCCAAAATTGGGAAGAACTAAATGAATGGATAAATATACTGCAGTATACCCAAACAATAAAATATTCAGTTCAGTTCAGTTCAGTTGCTCATTCGTGTCCAACTCTTTGTGACCCCATGAATCACAGCATGCCAGTCCTCCCTGTCTATCACCAACTCCCAGAGTTCACTCAGACTCACTCCATTGAGTCAGTGATGCCATCCAGCCATCTCATCCTCTGTCATCCCCTTCTCCTCCTGTCCCCAATTCCTCGCAGCAATCAGAGTCTTTTCCAATGAGTCAACTCTTCACATGAGGTGGCCAAAGTACTGGAGTTTCAGCTTTAGCATCATTCCTTCCAAAGAAATCCCAGGGCTGATCTCCTTCAGAATGGACTGGTTGGATCTCTTTGCAGTCCAGGGGATTCTCAAGAGTCTTCTCCAACACCACAGTTCAAAAGCATCAGTTCTTTGGCGCTCAGCTTTCTTCACAGTCCAACTCTCACATCCATACATGAGCACTGAAAAAACCATAGCCTTGACTAGACAGACCTTTGTTGGCAAAGTAATGTCTCTGCTTTTGAATATGCTATCTAGGTTGGTCATAACTTTCCTTCCAAGGACTGTCTTAATTTCATGGCTGCAGTCACCATCTGTAGTGATTTTGTTCAGCACTAAAAAGAAGTGAGCTATCAAAGCCATGGAATGATATTGAACAAACTTGAATACAAGTGAAACAATCTGAAAAAACTATATTCTCTGTGATTCCAACTATATGGCAGTAAGGTCACTGGCCCTATTCCATAAAGTTGATTTAAGAATCTGGACAACCCAGAGGGATGGTACGGGGAGGGAGGAGGGAGGAGGGTTCAGGATGGGGAACACATGTATACCTGTGGCGGATTCTTGTTGATATATGGCAAAACCAATACAATATTGTAAAGTTAAAAAAATTAGAAAAAGAATCTGTTACTATATCAAAGAAATAAAAAGTGCTTATTTTTTGCCTACTGTGTGACCTTTATATACAATCTCTCATTCTTATAATAATTCTTTAAAGCAGATGATACTGACTTCCATTTTACATATGAGTGATCTATAGCTCAGAGAAGTTAGGTTAATTGCTTGAGGAACACAGCTGATATCTGCAAACTATATGATATTCTGCATAAGGTAAAACTACGGGGACAATAAAAAGTTAAGTGGTTGCCAGTGTTGGGTTGCCAGAATATGAATGGATGAATTTGGTAATCACAGAGGATTTTTAGGATGGAAAAAAATCTCTGTGTGAAGGGTTTATATCATCATATATGTGTTTGAACCCATTTAACGTGCAACATCAAGAGTGAAGACTCATGTAAATTATGTTTTTTGGGTATGTTGTGTCAT
>NW_011494690.1:1070180-1077765 GCF_000754665.1 Bison bison bison | reverse complement strand
TCTCCAGACAAGAACACTGGAGTGGGTTGCCATTTCCTTCTCCAATGCACAAAAGTGAAAAGTGAAAGTAAAGTCGCTCAGTCGTGTCCGACTCTTAGTGACCCCATGGTCTGCAGCCTACCAGGCTCCTCCATCCATGGGATTTTCCAGGCAAGAGTACTGGAGTGGGGTGCCATTGCCTTCTCCATGAATCTATGGAGAAGGGTGTATATAGGAATTCTCTGTAACTTTCTCTCAGTTTTACTATGAACCTGCTCTAAAATAATATCACAAATGCATGGTGGTGTTTTTCAATTTCCAGATGTTATTTATAGCCTGAGTAATATGGAACCAAGCATATTGGTGACCATTGTATCTTTACAGTCCTCAAAACCAGCTCTAATACATCATTAAAAAGTGTGAGAGTAAAGAACAAAGCTTTTACTTTACCATTCTGTGCTAACTTAGTTTTGAATAAGAAGAATATATTTATGAAAGCAAGCTCATGAAACCTTTGAAGTTTAGAAACATAATTTAATTTTACTCAAACTCCCATTTAGTATTTATCAAAGATAATCTTAATTATCCTAGAGCAGTAAAAAGGAATTACTAATATTTACCTCAAGATAATAATATAGGTCCAAAAGAAAAAAAAAAAAACTATTTTGTGAAAATTCTTTGTAAGGTGTATAGTGCTATATTTACAGATTCATAATGCCAATTGCAAAGGGTGTAGGATAGTTGTATGAGGTCTAACTAAAAGTAAGATTTTTCTATATGAGAGGAGTAAACAGGTTTGTTTAGAATCTATACAAATATATAATATATATATACATATTCTAGAATAGCAGTGCAAATATAAAGCATGTTGTATAACATGTATGGAAACCTCATGACATGACTTTATGATTCAAGGAGACATTATGAGTTAACTATAATTTTATATATTTTGGGCTTATGAAGAGTTTGCTGATCTATTTTGCATTATTCAGACAAAGCAGTATACTTTGCTCTTTGCTCCTGGCTTCTGGCATTGGGATCTTGAGTATGAAGCACACCCTTTAACCTTCTAAACTGATTATCTTACTACTTTTTTGTTTATGACAAAGCACAAACTCACCAAGAAAATATGCATAGGTCAGTTTTGTATAAACCAAAGCATAATGTCATATTCATCCAAAGGTACTTGGAAATTAGCAGAAATAAACTTTTCCTGAGCATTTCCAAAAATACTGCCTTCCATTTATTTAACATAATTCCTCATAGTCTTGGGCTTCCCAGGTGTGCACTAGTGGTAAAGAACCCACCTGACAATGCAGGAGACATAAAAGATATGAGTTTGACCCCTGGGTCAGGAAGATCCCCTGGAGGAGGGCATGGCAAATGACTCCAGTGTTCATGCCTGGAGAATCTTATGCACAGAGGAGCCTTGTGGGCTACAGTCTATAGCGTCACAAAGAGTTGGACATGATTGAAGTGGCTTAGAGTGCACTCATGCCTCATTGTGTTGACATGAAGTTGACTCTTGAACAACAGGGCTTTGAACTGAAAGAGTTCACTTATATGAAAAGTTTTTCACCAGATTTACAGTTGACCCTCCGTATTAGTTGTTGCACATCCACGGGTTAAACCAACAGTGGATCGTGTGCTATATTTATGATCCTCAGTTGGTTGAAATCCTAGGATACAGAATCCACATTTTCAGGTGATCAACTGTGGCATATAGCATTTCCAGATTTTGATATGTTCACTGGGTCCTGAACCATCCATGGACACCAAGTTCAGTTCAGTCACTCGGTTGTGTCCAACTCTTTGCGACCCCATGGATTGCAGCATGGCAGGCTTCCCTGTCCTTCACCAACTCCCAGAGCCTACTTAAACTCATGTTCATTGACTTGGTGATACCATCCAATAATCTCATCCTCTGCAATCCCTTCTCTTCTCACCTTCAATCTTTCCCAGCACCAGGGTCTTTTCCAATGAGTCAGTTCTTTGCATCAGGTGGCCAGAGTATTGGAGTTTCAGCTTCAGCATCAGTCCTTTCAATGAACATTCAGGACTGATTTCCTTTAGGATGGACTGGTTGGATCTCCTTGCAGTTCAAGGGACTCTCAAGAGTCTTCTCCAACACCACAGTTCAAAAGCATCAATTCTTCGGCACTCAGCTTTCTTTATGGTCCAGCTCTCACATCCATACATGACTATTGGAAAAACCATAGCTTTGACTAGACAGATCTTTGTTGGCAAAGTAATGTCTCTGCTTTTTAATATGCTGTCTAGGTTGGTCATAACTTTTCTTCCAAGAAGCAAGTATCTCTTAATTTCATGGTTTAATCACCACATGCAGTGATTTTCAAGCCCCCAAAGTAAGTCTCTCAGTGTTTCCATTGTTTTCCCAACTATTTGCCATGAAGTGATAGGACCAGATGCCATGATCTTAGTTTTCTGAATGTTGAGTTTTAAGCCAAATTTTTCACTCTCCTCTTTCACTGTCATCAAGAGGCTCTTTAGTTCTTCTTCTTTCTGCCATAAAGTAGTGTCATCTGCATATCTGAGGTTATTGATATTTCTCCCGGCAATCTTAATTCCAGTGTGTGCTTCATCCAGCCCAGCATTTCTCATGATGTACTCTGCATTTAAGTTAAATAACCAGGGTGACAATATACAGCCTTGACATATTCCTTTCCCAGTTTGGAACCAGTCAGTTGTTCCATGTCCAGTTCTAACTGTTGCTTCCTGACTTGCATACAGATTTCTCAAGAGGCCGGTCAGGTGGTCTGGTATTCCCATCTCTTTCAGAATTTTCCACAGTTTATTGTGATCCACACAGCCAAAATCTGTGTGGATACCAAAACACAACTATAATTCTCTCATCTACTCATTTTGAAATGATTCCACTAGGCTGATGACATCAAGAGCCTCATGGTGTTTCCATGTTACTGGTAACAAACAGGACAGTATAGATTGATAAAACTCTATCCAAGTTTACTACAGGTGAGTTTTAACCTCTTGCTGAATTCTTCATTGTTCAATGGAGACTAAATTACTAAATTTTTAGCGTTTTAAATAAAACTTTTGAGAAGATTAAAAGATAAAATTCCTGGTTGTATCTGTTTCTTGTTTGGTTTTGTTTGAATATTCTTTTGAAAATGGTTATGATGGAGGACTTTTAATCATAATGATGAAAAATCAAAACTCTAAACTCAGTAAATATTTTTATGTAGAACATTTTCCTTCCAGATTTCCTTTATATACTTTATTATATGATTCTTCAAAAACTTAACTTAATTAAAATAGCTGAACATTATTTTGCACATATTCTATGGAAATGAGGTTTTTTCTGTTTTTGTTTCCTATAAAAAAAGTTTGGGTTTTCTGCTACACCTCCCCATTCCCCCTCCACATATGCATATACAAACACTTAGCATAACACAGCTGTGAAAACACTTGGGATAGAGGGATAGTGTACGGTAAAGCAGGAGGTTAGTTTGTTAAAGCTATGTATTGATGTGAAAGGAACATCCTATTGCTTGAAAGAATGCATTGGTTATGCAAAAGGAAGTTAGAACTATGAAATACATTTGATGACAATTTTCAACACAGAGTTTCTGGCCCTTGCTATTGCTGTCAGAGACAGAGTTCTCATCAATACAGGAGGCTTATTACAGAATGTACAAGACACCTAGATTGAATCAGGGCTTTAGCTCTACCTTTTAAAGTAAATAATATTATATCAAACTTTTCAGATATAGATGTCAATATGAATATATATTGATACATTTGAAGTGTGAGTATTGCCAGGGATATCTTTGTTCCAAAGTCATAGGAGCAAAAAATGTGTTACATGGAGAATGATTAAGAGGTATGCGTGAAATCTTAGGCATTAACTCTAATGTTTATCCTTATACCATTAATTAATGACCAAATAAGGGCTTCGCAGGTGGCTCAGTGTTAAAGAACCTGCCTGCCAATGCAGGAGATGCAGGAGGCATGGGTTCAATCCCTAGATTGGGAAGATACCCTGGAGTAGGAAACTGCAATCCCTAGATTGGGAAGATACCCTGGAGTAGGAAACTGTACCTCCCTTCAGTATTCTTGCCTGGAGAATTCCATGGGCAGAGAGCCTGGTGTGCTGCGGTCCATGGGAGAGCAAAGAGTCTGACACAACTTAGTGACTGAGCATGCACACATGCACACCATGACTGAATAAGATATTCTCTCATCTTGACACTCTATGCTTGAGAGCCTTCTCCCTTGATAGGTAAAAGATTTGTGATTATGCACTGAAACCATTATGAGATTCATTTGCTTATAGACGGCTTTAACTCTTAATTTCTCTTTCTCATCCTCTTTGTTCTTTGAGAGTAGTTAGAAGTGAAAAACAAGTGTGCTAAATCAGATCAAGTCTGTGATTTTCTACAGCTAAGGAAATCACCAATTTGTTATTTTCCTAACCAGATCTCTATCTCAGGCCCTGCCAGTGCTCTTCTCTGCATTAACATTTCTGACCATACAATAAATGCAAAACCATCAGAAGCTCAATGTTGTTTTTACTTAGCAAATTATCTTATCCTAAGTATGCCATTAAATCTGTACTGTGGTACTCATGCTCAAATAGTCTGCCCAAATTGCTGCAAGGTGATGTTATCTGAAAACCCACTAAACTATAACGACTGATCTTCCTCAATCATACAGCACAGTCAAGAGTTGCTTTTGTTTTGTTGATCCTTGGATATGACATTTTTGCCGAAGCTCAATATGATATAGTCACCAAGATTAAACAGCTTTTAACCTTGGAGGGAAGAAATAATCAAGGAATGTATACAATTGAGTAAAATTTGAGTTTATCCTTGATTGTAAGAGGAGGCTTATTATTAACCATAACAAAAAGAGTTGAAGAATTCTTTTTAGTAAAGTAGAAGATAGGCATTCTTAAAAGTGTAAAAAAAATGAAAGTATTTTGTGTTAATATTTAAGGTTAATTTTTTCTTTTTCTAATTATTTTTAAAAATTGAACTACGGTTAATTTACAGTGTTATTTTATTTTCAGGTGTATGTCAAAGTGATTCAGCTATGTATATATTATATGTGTGTGTATATGTATATACACATATACATATATATATATAACATTTTCCAGATTATTTTGTTATAAATGATTATTACAAGATATTAAATACAGCTATCTGTGTATTAATGTATAGTAGTCCTTATTGTTTATATATAGTAGTGTGTATGTGTTAATACAAAACTCCTAATTTAAAACAAATTCTGAATCAAAGTAAGATTAAAAGTGTTTTATTGATTTTATTATTGTTTAAAATGAGTAAATACTCATATAACTAAAAGTAGTCATCAGTTTTCTATTATTTTATTCCTAGGGCAGTAAAAAACAAATACTTTAAGAAAAATGACAATAATGTTAACTGTTCCATAAATCTGGGTCATCCAAATTTTAAAGTACTGTAGGGAAAAGCCACTACAAAATAAATTTAAAGGCTCAAGGAGAACAAATCCCAAAGGTTAGTTCCCACCAGGAAGAATAAAAATTTGCTAGGGTTTCTGGGAAGTTCAATTATAGGAACAGACAACAAGAGATTTTCAGCCAATTTGAAACTAATTCACTGTGTTCTGGAAGAAAAAGGCAGTTGCACAGATAACATCAGCTTGAAGCTAAAAGTTGTAACCTTAGGAGAGACACTAACAAATGGGCCTTATAGTTTGGGCTCCAAGCAAAGAAAGAGGATAGTGATAAAGAGAGAAACAAAGAAAGGGACAAAATTATATTCTGTCATGCTCACTCTCCACAGCTAATAAAATAAGTTGAAAATAGTCCAATGATTCAAGGAACATGATATATTTTGATTATTATAAATAAAATGCAGTAAAAAATAAATCAAGGGCATAGAAAAAACTGTAGAAATATGGCAGAAGAACAAAATCTGTAAAGTAAGAAGATATGTAGCCCAAAATAATAAAACACATGTTTGCCAATCCGTTTTGCAGCAGTTCCTTGTTCATTTTTGACTATGTTTGTATGCCCTATTTTGCATTTCTCTTGTGTTTCTTTTACAAAAATTGATCCAGATATGTGACTGCAGACATACAATTCCAAAGCAATATGTAATAACATACATAGCAGTGTCTTATAATATGTTTAAAAGAAATAAAAGAAGCTATCAGTTCAGTTGAGTTCAGTCACTCAGTCGTGTCCGACTCTTTGCGACCCCATGAATCACAGCACACCAGGCCTCCCTGTCCATCACAAACTCCAGGAGTTTATCCATACTCATGTCCATTGACTCAGTGATGCCATCCAGCCATCTCAACCTCTGGCGTCCCCTTCTCCTCCTGCCCCTAATCCCTCCCATCATCAGAGTCTTTTCCAATGAGTCAGCTCTTCACATGAGGTGGCCAAAGTACTGGAGTTTCAGCTTTAGCATCATTCCCACCAAAGAAATCCCAGGGCTGACCTCCTTCAGAATGGACTGGTTGGATCTCCTTGCAGTCCAAGGGACTCTCAAGAGTCTTCTCCAACACCACAGTTCAAAAGCATCAATTCCTCCGCGCTCAGCCTTCCTCACAGTCCAACTCTCACATCCACACATGACCACAGGAAAAACCATAGCCTTGATTAGACGGACCTTTGTTGGCAAAGTAATGTCTCTGCTTTTGAATATGCTATCTAGGTTGGTCATAACTTTCCTTCCAAGGAGTAAGCGCCTTTTAATTTCATCGCTGCAGTCACCATCTGCAGTGATTTTGGAGGCCCCCAAAATAAAATCTGACACTGATTCCACTGTTTCCCCATCTATTTCCCATGAAGTGATGGGACCGGATGCCAGGATCTTTGTTTTCTGAATGTTGAGCTTTAGGCCAACTTTTTCACTCTCCACTTTCACTTTCATCAAGAGGCTTTTGAGTTCCTCTTCACTTTCTGCCATAAGGGTGGTGTCATCTGCATATCTGAGGTTATTGATATTTCTCCTGGCAATCTTGATTCCAGCTTGTGTTTCTTCCAGTCCAGCATTTCTCATGATGTACTCTGCATAGAAGTTAAATAAGCAGGGTGAGAATATACAACTTTGACGTACTCCTTTTCCTATTTGGAACCAGTCTGTTGTTCCATGTCCAGTTCTAACTGTTGCTTCCTGACCTGCATACAGATTTCTCAAGAGGCATATCAGGTGGTCTGGTAGTCCCATCTCTTTCAGAATTTTCCACAGTTTATTGTGATCCACACAGTCAAAGGCTTTGGCATAGTCAATAAAGCAGAAATAGATGTTTTTATGGAACTGTCTTGCTTTTTCCATGATCAGAGCATATATTTCCGAAAAAGTGTGGGCATGTAGAAAAATGAGATCTTTACATTTGCAATGCAATATTGTCAGCTTTAAATAACTTCAACTCGTTTCTTGCATGATATTCTACATGTTTCAATGTCACTCTCCCAAATCTTCCCACCCTTTCCCTCTCCCACAGAGTCCATAAGACTGTTCTATACATCAGTGTCTCTTTTGCTGTCTTGTACACCAGGTTATTGTTACCATCTTTCTAAATTCCATATATATGCGTTAGTATACTGTATTTCTGTTTTTCCTTCTGG
>NW_011494690.1:1045949-1070080 GCF_000754665.1 Bison bison bison | reverse complement strand
CTGATTCAAATGTATTCTTTTTAATGGCTGAGTAATACTCCATTGTGTATATGTACCACAGCTTTCTTATCCATTCATCTGCTGATGGACATCTAGGTTGCTTCCATGGCAGATTCATTTTGATATTTGGCAAAACTAATACAATTATGTAAAGTTTAAAAATAAAATAAAATTAAAAAAAAATAAATAAATAAATAAATAACTTCAACTATTCCAAATATGCTTTAAATAACATCAATATTATGACAGAAAATAACACTTTTTCTATTCCTTTAAATTGAATAGCACTTTACTTTTTGACCTACAAAAAATACAATTTCATAAGATTTATTCTAATACATTTTCAGCTATTCTAGTCTACATGATAAGATGAGTAAGTACATAGCACAGTTTGTAATCATTTATTCCTGATCTATTGTTTCACTGTTTAAAAGTATATGTTTACTAGTATGCATGAACAGTTCTAATACTTAGAAATTTTGAAAGATACATATGCATAAATTAAATTTTTCCTTGATATAAATTTATGTAGTTATTGGAAATGTTCACCCACTTAAAAAACTTAGAAGTCTCTGCTTTTTCAAAAAAGCTATAAAACATATTTTCTGAGAAGTCAGACTATTCATAAAGTTATTATTACAATAAAATGCTTTTATAGTAAATATTAATCAGATTGTTTACATTCAGCATATAAGGTTGACAAGGCTATATCATTCATTAAAAATGGATTTTCTGAATTATAAGTAAAATAATTTTTATTAACAGGAGCACAGAAAGATCACAGTTCAGTCTTTATGCTCTTGTCATGAAGTTCAGGGAAAAGTAACCTTCCTAATCACGTTACTCTTCTGAATATATTACACAAAACAGTGAATCTGCCAACCATTTCAGGAGATGGGATTGATACCTGGGTCAGGAAGATCCCTTGGAGTAGGAAATGGCCACCCACTCCAGTATTTTTGTCTGGAAAATCCCATGGAAAGAGAAGCCTGGTGGGTTACAGTCCATAGGGTCACAAAGAGTTACACACAACTTAGCGACTAAATGACATACGAACAACTTAGGGCAGCTGCTCTCAATCTAGGGTGACTGTGCCCTCTGGGGACATTTGCCAGTGTCTGTACACATTTTCATTTGTCACAGCTGTTGTAGATGTTGCGGATACACCTTAAGGTCTCTTCCAATAATCTCTACCCTCATGCTATCACCTCCCCAGTGGCCATTAAGTGTGGATGAGACTTTTGACTCCCTTTTCACCAATAGGATGTCAGAGGTAAAGGAGTCCCCTGCAGTGACTGTTTTTTTTGTTTTGTTTTGTTTTCATCATTTAAGACTCCATCTTAGCCATGGAATGAGGGTCTCTCTTTCTTGCTGGCATTAAAGAAGTAAGTTGCTATGATGTGAATATCATATCAAGAGGGTCACCTGGCAGGAAACCATAGGTTATCTCTAAAAATTAAGGGTCTATCTTACAACTATAAAGTGCTGACTGTCAAAAATCCATATGAGTTGCTAAGAGAAGCCAAGCAACTGATGAAAACACAGCCCAGCCAACATCCTAACTATATGCCTTGTGAAACTCTGAGCAGAGGACATAGTTAAGCCAGGCCTAGACAACTGACCCACAGAAATTCTGAGATAGTAAAACGTTCATTTAAGGCTCTGCATTTATGATGATTTGTTACGTAGTAATAGAAAAGTAATATAGAGTACTACTGGCATCTAGTGGGTAGAGATCAGGGACTTTGTTAAACATCCTAAAATGCACAGGATGGCCCCTACAACAAAAAATTATCTGCTTTGATGTGACAATAATGTCTAGATTTAGAAAATGTGGGCCAGGATAGGGACCAAAGATAATCCCTGTCCCACAGCATCACCTCTGCCTTGGAGATGTACCCTTGCAGTAACTGATGGACTGCAACTATGAAACAGACAAAAACGACTTCCCCTGTACTTTTCCCCAAACTTTAAGCTGATGGGGAAGGAGAAGCAAAGCCTCCCTCCCCTACATGGCCATAAAAAAATCCTTTGTTTCAAGGGGAGGGCCAGAAACAAAAATATATCTGCTTATGTAAGAGCTGGAGGAAATAGCCCTTACCCCAGGATTCAGGCACTGCTTATGGGAGTAGCTTACAGGGGTACCAAATCTTTGGGCTAAAGATACTGTGCCAAATCAAAGTGGAAGTGTTAGTCACTCAGTCATGTCCAACTCTTTGTGATCACATGGACTGTAGCCTGCCAAGTTCCTCTGTCCAGTGAATTCTCCAGGCAAGAATACTATAGTGGGTAGCCATTTCCTTACCCAGGGGATCTTCCTGACACAGGGACTGAACTCGGGTCTCTTGTATTTCAGGCAGATTCTTTACAGTCTGAGCCACTAGAAGTCTTGTAATACAGGGAAGAGGCAGAAAAATCTTTCCTGCACAAAACCAACTATAGAAAGCAGACAGAGTTTGGCTCCTGAGAGGAGGTGGTACAGGAATGCTAGGAAGGCACCATCCACAGGCCAAGGTTCTTAGAACTTACCTAAGATCAAGCTGATATGCTACATAATAGGTCACCAGAGGTGTCCATGTCCTAAAGCCAAGAATCTGTGAATATGTTACCTTACTGATAAAAGAACTTTGCAATTAAATTTAGGATCTTTTGAGGAGAAAAACACCACAGTGAATTCAATATAGTGATAAGTTTAATACAAGGGAGACATGAGAGTTGAAGATGAGAAGGCAAGGTGATGATGTAAGCTGAGTCAAGAATGCAGATGGCCTCTAGATGCTGGCAAAGGTAAGGAAGTGGATTCTTTTTTTTTTTTTTTAATTTTATTTTATTTTTAAACTTTACAATATTGTATTAGTTTTGCCAAATATCGAAATGAATCTGCCACAGGTATACCTCTGTTCCCCATCCTGAACCCTCCTCCCTCCTCCCTCCCCATACCCTCCTTCTGGGTCGTCCCACTGCACCAGCCCCAAGCATCCAGTACCGTGCATCGAACCTGGACTGGCAACTCGTTTCATACATGGTATTATACATGTTTCAATGCTATTCTCCCAAATCTCCCCACCCTCCCCCTCTCCCACAGAGTCCATAAGACTGATCTATACATCAGTGTCTCTTTTGCTGGAAGTGGATTCTTTTCAAAAGACTCTAGAAAGAACTAGCCCTGATGAACTTATGGCATTAGTTCAGTAATAAGCAGTTTGAACTCAAAAACTCCAGAATTCTAATTTTAAAAAATGTGGGTTGTCTTAAGGCATTGAGTTTGTGATAATGTGTTACTTTAGCAATAGGAAATCAACACAAGGTTGGACCAGAAGAACAAAGAAAACGTACTTCCTTATTGTGATGCAAGTATGGCTCAGTCAGCTACCCAGCAGAGGAAGGAGGGTCAGAACAGGAGAAAGACCTTTTCTGTGACAAAAGTGATTGAAGGAGTAATGACAGCTGAAGCTGTACGAGGAACACTAAGTAAAACACTCTAGCACCTCAAGTACTAAGCCTATGGCAAAAACAGGAAGTAAATGAGGATTAAGATTACTACATTCTTTCATATCTAAGCATATTTTCTGCATCCCTTGACTAAGGACATGATTGTTAGGTTCTACTTTTTCTTTTAAATCTAGTAACCCATAGATATTATTTGTTAATTGCTCAGTCATGCACTACTTTTTGCAGCCCCATGGACTGTAGTCCTCCAGGCTCCTCTGTCCATGGAATTCTCCCGCCAGGAGTATTGGAGTGGGTTACCATGCTCTCCTGCAGGGGATCTTCCCAACGCAGGGATCAAACCCAGGTCCCCTGCATTGCAAGCAGATTCTTTACCATCTGAACCACCAGGGAAGCCCATAGATATAGATATTTGGGAGGTTGTAAATATCTGTTTCATAGCTAATAATTCTACATTTTAATAGCATATTTCATCTTTGGGGGAGCCTATAACACTTGATTTGGAGCCTATTTCAATCAGATTTACCCAGACTTCTCCCATGGCCTACAAAGGCTGCAAATGTGGTGAAATCAGTACATTTGGGACTGACAGATCCTCATAATCCTTACTGTTTCCAGACTGGTAGCTTGCCACAAAAGAAAAACAGAATCAAGAGTGATTTTCTTCTTCACAATTGCAGAAACACCCAGGGCTGCTTTATTTCCTTCTAACCACACTAATTGTTTTGTCTAGAATAGATGTAGTTGTTCTTTGAATCTGGAAAATTAGAGTGCTAGGGATACAATCTAGCTCCTATCTTTCCAGAAGCTGCTCTCCATAAAAGTACTAATTTATTTTGCTTTACTCATATGAGTAAGACACAGATAAATCATATCATTCTTTATTTTAAGTAAATAAATAAGCCTGTAAGAACTGAGTGTATGTATTTATCTATCCCTCTCCTCACTAAAGAGCTAATTAAAATGTCAGCAAAATGATTAAAGATTTTCCAAGGAAATTTGAGAAGAGACAGCAGTAGGAAAGGTGATTCAACACATTTTTAGAAGATAGAAAAGCAACAGTGTGATTGTAGCTGAATTAACAGAGGAGAGGAAGTGACAGCATAAGTCCCTCAGAAGGAAATCCTAAAAAAAAAAAATCACAGGCAAATAAAAAAGAAACAGTAGCCAGACATAAGTAAGTGACCAGTAATGGCCTCATACCCACCACCTCCCCGCCCCAGCCAAATCCCTGAGATTATCTACAGAAGAGTGCAAAATCCTGGGCCATTGATTCTAATTTACTTTGGAAAATAATTGTTAGTGTAGACATCATCACATGATTTTCTTCTCCCTCTAGCACTTATACCCTAAAACATAATATACAGAATTTTTATACTCATGTTTTATATATTTGCTCTTTTTCTGGGGGGGAGGGGAGCTTCCCTAGTGGCTCAGAGAGTAAAGAATCTGCTTGCAATGCAGGAGACCTGGATTCAACCCCAGGGTTGAGAAGATCCCCAGAGAAGGGAATGTCTACTCACTCCAATATTCTTGCCTGGAGAATTCTATGGACAGAGGATACAGTCCATGGTGTCACAAAGAGTCAGACACGTTTGAGTGACTAGAACACTTTCATGAACAACTTCAAGAACAGCAAATGATGAAGATGAGTCAATTGATATAAAACTGGAGGATAGCATGAGAGTTGACTTTCTAATCTGTCTGAAAAGTAGTTGACACTTGCCTAACTGAAATCTCAGATCCAGGTAAGTTGTAGAGAGGTGCTGGTTTCTCCTCTTACACAAAGGAAGTATTCATAAAACAAACAAACAAAAATTTAATTAAATTAATAGATATCCAGACAGGTATACTGTTGGATACTTTTCCCTCAAAAATGAAAAATTTACCACACTGTGTTGCTAAATTATGCCAGTTAATAATTCTCCAACACAGTTGCACGTTGACAATTATACAACCAGATTTCAATCAGAAACTTAATGCTTCACTGTTAAATATGTGTGTCCTGGACAATTAAGTTCCATTTGAAGAAATTTCTGACATAAAAGTCAAAAGAAAAATGAATAAAATAACTTAGAGGAAATGGAAATAGGCCAGTAAAAATAAATAGACTAACAAAAAAAGAATACATTTTGGTAGATGATAGAATTAACTGCTTTCACAAATCAGGAAAAGTATATTTTCGAAAGAAGCAGCAAGGAATAAGGAATGTCTCTAGAAATTAAGTATATTACAGCAGAAAAAGAAATCCGAAACACATTGGATAATTTTCTAGAACAGTGGCCTGTAAATTCTGGTTTTTCTCTAAAGAGCCAACTAGTAAATATTTGAAGCTTTGCAGGCCATATATTACCTGTCACCACTTCTCAGCTCCACCATTTTAGAGGGAAAGCACCCATGGAAATTATTTAAACAAACAAATGAGTAGGAGACTGAGCAGCAATAAAATTTTACAAAAACAGCAGACTGAAATTGAAATTACTGACCCTTGCTGTAAAGAGAAGAATTTTTAAAAAGAAAATGATGGAAAAAGAAAGCTGGAATTGGAGCTCCAACCCGGATGTCTAAAAAAATTCTAGAAACAGAATATATCAAAAGCCAAGAGTAGATTATAAAAAAAATAATAGAATTCATTAGAATTAAAATATGCATGTCATAATATTAGAAAGAAAATTCAAAATGGATTTGTGGAATATTAAACAGAAGTAAAAATAATGCATTATATTTATATACCAAAATGTAGAAAGATGTTAAAATTAAATTAAAATTAAATTTTGTAAAACAGTATTTTATGATACCACATATGTAACATATATATGTATTACACTTAAACCTTACTCCTTGAATTCAAAAAATATATATATTTTCCACTCATACACTTTCATACTGAATTCTATTTTATCCTACATTGATACTTTTTATTGATAATTTGTCCTCCATAATTGCTAGCATATTTTGAAATGTTGTTGTTCAATCATGTCCCATTCTTTGTGACCCCTTGGACTGTAGCACTCCAGGCTTCCCAGTCCTTTACACTCTCCCAGAGTCTGCTCAAACTCATGATGCTATCCAGCCATCTCATCCTCTGCTGTCTCCTCCTCCTGCCCTCAATTTTTCCCAGCATCAGTGTCTTTACCAGTGAGTCAGCTCTTCACATCAGGTGGCCGAAGTATTGGAGATTCAGCTTCAGCATCAGTCCTTTCAATGAATATTCAGCGTCGATTTACTGTAGGATTGACTGGTTGGATCTCCTTGCAGTCCAAGGTGACTAGCACCACATTTCTCTACCACCACAGTTCAAAAACTCTGTGTTTACTTTTTAATCTGTGAATGTCCCTCAATCATGTCAAACTCTTTGCAAACCATGGACTATACAGTCCATGGAATTCTCCAGGCCAGAATACTGGGTAGCCTTTCCCTTCTCCAGGGTATTGCTAGCTTATGGTGAATGATGTTGGGTTCAAGATCCATGGAGAAGATTTAGCTTTGGGACCAGGGACCAGCCTTGATCACTCAAGAGCTTTTGTGTAGCAGAGAGATAGAGAAAGCTTCTGACATAGATATCAGAAGGAGGGTGGGGAGTGCCCCCGTAGCTATCAAAACCTTATATACTTATATACTTTTTTCAGACACACTCCCAGAACATACATCTTAAATTAACAAGATTAGAATGAAAAATAGAAAGATCTTGCCAGATCCACTCCCATAATATACATTTTAAGATGACAGGATTAGTCAGAATGTTCTTGTCAAGGAGAAACATGTCCTCGAGCAAGATACATTATTATGTTGACTAAGACAAAGCAATGTAGAAACCAAGGTTTGTCATTTTCTCCTTGAGAGGTCCAGAGCCCTTCTCCAGGGCTCCTAATCCCTTTATCCTCCTCAGAAACCCTGGACTTCTTACCAACCTACCTAGGAATTGACTCTCTCAGGATATTCCCAACCCAGGGATCGAACCCAGGTCTCCTGCATTGCAGCTTATAGACTCTTTACCAGCTGAGCCACAAGGGAAGGCCCTACATTTTAATATACCCCTTTAAATATTATAAGCAACATTTTTCATGTTAAAAGTAAATGTGAGATTTTCTCCTCCCTTAACAAGAGAGTTGTTTTCTCATATGCTGTAACTTATTTATATCTAATACTGACATATAATTATTACTTATTTTATGCTTCTGATTCATTTATCTTTGGAGGATTTTATCTATTTTGTATTCTTTTGATATTACATATCATATTTTACTATAATATTTTAAAATATTTAACCATCATTATTTTATGAAAGGAAATAGTTAATAAGCAAAATCTCTTTTTTTCTTATTGAATTATTTTTAATGTTGAAATTAATATTTCTACATCAATATTCATATTTAAATAATCCTGGATTTGCTTTAAATTTTTATTGTGATATATTCTACCATAAATATTTAGAATATGTATAAATTATACAAAATAATCATATATTAGTAAAATAAAACTAGGACATTTGAGACACAAGATTTTTTATAAGTGGAAAATGAAAAGTTTCGTTTTCTTTATCTACCTCAGAATTTGATAAACATTTTTATATTGTATACATTTTAAATTAATATATCCATTTAATGTTGCATATGTTTCAAATCTTAAAAAAAAATCCTTTTTTTCCCCCATGTATTCATTTTTCTAGACTTCATGTTAAAATTTCTGTAAAGTTTTAAAGACACTAAATTGTCTGGCAGGAAGAAATCTCTCTGGGAAATTGATCTTTGAATTTACTGTTATATATTAGCTTATCTTGCCATTTTTTATTTATTTTATTGACTTTTGTTAATTTGTAAGTAAAATAGCTTTCATTTTGCAGTTTTTGCTCTTAAAATAATTTAGAACAACTCTCAGTACAGAAAATGAAACTCGAGACCAAAATAATAAAATGGCTTAACCTTTATCACACACCTAATCAGTATATGAATCTACATTTCTTGGTTCATCATGATCTTTTTCTGCAGCATCATGCTGCTTCTTTCAGATGTGAGTTAGGGTTTTAATTCTGTAATTATAATAAAATCATTTTAGAAGCTAAAGTTTATTTTCCCTTACTCATATTTTGTGTTCTCTAGCCCATAATGAAGTAATTATTTAATGGCTATTCTATCTGTAGTTAACTAGATATTCTTTGGATGTATAGCAAAATACATATGATCCATAAACTTCAATGTTTTATCAGTAGATGGAGAAAGTGAGCTTTAATTCAGAAGAAAATGTGTAGCAGAATGGAATGGAAAGGTAGAATTGGTCACTTGCAACTTTATTTTCCTCTTATAAAAGAGGAAATCCTTCTATAAGCACATTTTTCTATCAACACTTTTTACTAAAACAAGTTGGTTATTTATAGTAATTGTTTAACAGAATCATGCTGAGAGAACATGAACCATTGATATTATTTATATTCATTCTGGCTATTCACGCTGTCTTATAATTAGCTTCTACATGGGTTTAAAATTGTTGCAATAATTGAACTGGAAGTAGGAGTTCACTGAGTCTTTTATGATAATCAGAAAGTTTAATCCATAATCCAAATTATATGATAATTACATCATTGAGATAATGAAAAATTAATCACTATTAAAGCTACATAATGATAATTCTGATTAGAAAACAAATGGGACCACTAAAATTTTTGAGCGACTGCTTTATCTTCATTAAAGTATACTTGCATTTGAGTGGGAGTGTTTTTGTTTATGATGGAATTCAAATGATTAAATAATCACTTTGGTTTGTATTGTTTACAGTGAATAACTGTTAACAATTCAAGAAATTTAATAAATTTCAAAATCTGTTATAATTTGATGGTCAATTATCACTTAATCAAATCTGATTCTGTGCATTATAACAAAATGTAAATGTTAATTTCTTTAATATAATCGCTATTTTCAGAGGACTGTTTTTAACACTGAAATAATGAATCAATAATAATGAATTTTTTATATGGGATGAGTTTTGAATTTAATTTTTAGAAAAATAATCAAATGACATTGTATGATAGATTATGGTTGTGATATTTGACTAAAGAAATGCATTCTTTTTTGGCTCAAATTCTGTATAAAAGGAAGGTTCTTTGAATCTCATATATGTGTGCATATTTAGAGAACTGAGAGGCTTTCTGCTCTTATTTATCAAGTCTATGTGCCTTTCTCTATTGGAGAAAAAACACACAGTTCAGCAACCCATAAGGGCATGTTAGCTCAAGTGCAAAAATTAGTATTAAAATAGTGACTGCTATGCCAGCATAATTATATTTTCATACATTTTAAAAGATAAAAGATGTACCAGTTTATATGGCTGAAGTCAAAATGGTTAAGACTGGAAGCTGAATGAGATTAGTTATTACACAAATATCTTACAGATGAATTAACAACATTTAGCAAAAAATATAACTTAAAAATAATAAATCCATTAATTTACACTGAGGATTACATAGGTAAATATAATTATAGAGGAAAAATTCCATATGGTTAATCTCTTCTCTCTATATATATATCACAATGGTATGTTTAAGTTAGAAAATATAGGTACATAGATAGATAGGTAGATAGTCAATCAGTCATGTCCAACTCTTTGAGACCCCTTGGACTATAGCCCACCAGACTTCTTTGTCCATGGGATTTCCCAGGCAAGAATAATGGAATGGGTTGCCATTTCCTACTCTAATATATACATATATGTATATGTAAATTATATAGTATATTATGTAATAGTTTGTGATACATTATCCATGAATAGCATAAATACAATTTTAGTACACTTTGATATTCAAAAGAACTGATATAGGAACCTTAGAAATACAACCAACAGTGTACAGCCCGTTTTCAGTTTGGACAGTAAAGGAGAGTGTGAAGAATGAAACTGAATTCCAACAGTTCCAAAATTAATATATGAGGAATGTTACCTTCACCCTAATTGTCTGACATGACTGACAGATTCTACCAATAAAACCTCATTCCAGGGGACAGGATAGGTGAAGGAGTGGATTGAGGATTTCCATTAACTTTTAAGAATATATCCTAGAGCTTCTTGTTCAAGATGGCAAAGTAGAAAGCCATGAGCTTATTTCCTCTTGGAGAGAGCACCAAAATCAAAACTAGCTATTGAATAGTCATCAAAAGGAGGACACTGGAGCCCACATCCAAAAAAAAAAAAAAGATACCCCACATCCAAAGACAAAGAAGAAGCCACAATGAGACTGGAGGAGGGGAGCAATCACAATACAATCCCATGCCCACTGAGTGGGTGACCCACAAACTGGAGAACAGTAATACTAAAAAGTTCTCTCACTCTTGTGAAGGTTAAGGTTCTGAACCCCTGGTGAAACTTCCCAGCCTAAGGATCTGGCAAAGGGACTGAGGGTCCTCAGGGAATCTGACCTTGAAAGCCAATGGGATTTGATTAGAGGACTACCGCAGGACAGGAGAAAACAGAGACTCCACTTTTGGAGGGCACAGACAAAATCTTGCACACATGAAGATCAAGCGGAAAGAAACCAGTGATGCCCACAGGAGACTGAATCAGACCTGTCTGCTAGTATTGGAGGGTCTCCTGTGGAGCCCTGGATCAGCAGTGGCTTGCCACAGGGACACAGTCACTGGCAGCAGCAGTCCAGGAAGGTGCCTCTTGATGTAATAGTACCAGAGACCCCTAGATTCCAGGGCTGGGTTCCCTTAGGCCAAACAACTAATAGGAAGGGGTACAACCCCACCCATCATCAGATAACTGGAATAAAGCTTAATTAAGCATGGCCCTGCCCACCAAAACAGGACCCAGTTTTTTCCCACCTCCAGTCCCTCCCATCAGGAAGCTTATACAAGCCATTTAGCCCCATGATCCAGAAGGCAGACAGAAAAAGGAAGAAGGACAACAATTCCACAGTGGCTGGAACAAAAACCACAGTACAGAAAATTAATTAGTATGAAAAAGCAGAGTTATGTCCTAGATGAAGGAACAAGATAAAACCCCAGAAAAACATCTAAATAAAGTGGAGATAGACAAACTTTCCGAAAAATAATTCAGAATAATGATAGTGAAGATGATCCAGGATCTTGGAAACAGAATGGAGAAGATGCAAGAGATGCTTACCAAAGGCTTAGAAGAAATTTAAAAAAAGAGAGAGAGAGAGAGATGAACAATGCATTCAGTTCAGTTCAGTTGCTCAGTCGTGTCCAACTCTTTGTGACCCCATGCACTGCAGCACACCAGTCTTCCCTGTCCATCACCAAATCCCAGAGCTTGCTCAAATTCATATCCATTGAGTCAGTGATGAAATCCAACCATCTCAGCCTCTGTCGTCCTGTCCCCTTTTTCTCCTGTGTTCAATCTGTCCAAGCATCAGGGTCCTTTACAGTGAGTAAGTTCTTCACATCAGGTGGCCAAAGCATTGGAGCTTCAGCTTCAGCATTAGTCTTTTCAATGAATACTCAGAACTGATTTCCTTTCAGATTGACTGGTTTGATATCCTTGCAGTCCATGTGACGCTCAAGAGTCTTCTCAAACACCAATTCTTTGGTGCTCAGCCTTCTTTATGGCCCGGCTCTCACATCCATACTTGACCACTGGGAAAACCATAGCTTTGACTAGATGGACCTTTGTCAGCAAAGTAATGTCTCTGCTTATTAATATGCTGTCTAGGTGGGTAATAGCTTTTCTTCCAAGGAGCAAGCATCTTTTAACTTCATGGCTTGCAGTCACCATCGTCAGTGATTTTGGAGCCCCCAAAAATGAAGTCTGTCACTGTTTCCACTGTTTCCCCATCTATTTCCCATGAAGTGATGGGACCGGATGCCATGATCTTCGTTTTCTGAATGTTGAGTTTTAAGCCAGCCTTGTCACTCTCCACTTTCACTTTCATCAAGAGGCTCTTTAGTTCCTCTTTGCTTTGTGTCATAAAGGTGATGTCATCGGCATATCTGAGGTTATTGATATTTCTCCTGGGAATCTTGATTCCAGCTTGTGCTTCTTCCAGCTCAACATTTAGCATGATTTACTCTGCATAGAAGTTAAGTAAGCAGGGTGCCAATATACAGCCTTGATGTACTCCTTTCTCATTTTTGAACCAGTCAGTTATTCCATGTCTGGTTCTACCTGTTGCTTCTTGACCTGCATAAAGATTTCTCAGGGGGCAAGTAAGATGGTCTGGTATTCCCATCTCTTGAAGAATTTTCCACACTTTGTTGTGATCCACACAGTCAAACACTGGTGTAGCCAATAAAACAGAAGTAGATGTTTTTTTCTGGACTCTCTTGCTTTTTCTAAGGTCCAATGGATGTTGGAAATTTGATCTCTGGTTCCTCTGCCATTTCTAAATACAGCTTGAATATCTGGTGTTTCTCAGTTCACATACTTTTGAAGCCTGGCTTGGAGAATTTTGAGTCTAACTTTGCTACTCCATGAGATGAATGCAATTGTGTGGCTGTTAGAACATTCTTTAGCATTGCCTTTCTTTGGGATTAGAATGAAAAATGACCTTTTCCAGTCCTATGGCCACTGCTGAGTTTTCCAAATTTGCTGGCATATTGAGTGCAGCACTTACATTACATTAGAATAAATACATTAGTAGAAATCAATAGCAGATTAACTGAAGCAGTAGAACATATAAATGACTTGGAGGAGAGAATAGTAGAAATCATTGCAGCAGAAAAGAATATAGAAAAAAATGGAGAAAAAAATGAAGACTGCCTAAGAGACCTCTGAGACAATATTAAAAACACCATCATTCTCATTATAGTGTTCTCAGAAGGAGAGGCGAGACAGAAAGGATCTGAGGAAGTATTTGAAGAGATAATAGCTGAAAACTTCTCCAACTTGCAACAAGAAATAATCAAGTAAGTCTAGGAAGCACAGAGAGTCCCAGGAAGTCCCAAGAACAAACACACTGAGACACATAGTAATCAGCCTGAAAAAAATCAAATACAAAGATAAAATATTAAAAGTAGCAAGGGAAAAATGACAACATACAAGGGAACGCCCATAAAATTAACAGCTGATTTCTCAACAAACCCTACAAGCCAATGAAAGGGAAGACGATACAACCAAGAATACTCGACTCAGCAAGACTATCCTTCATATGTTATGGAGAAATAAAAAGCTTTCCAGACAAGCAAAAGTTAAGAGAATTCATCACCACCAAATCAGCTTTACAACAAATGCTAAGGAAACTTTTCTAGGCAGGAAACACAAGAAAAGGAAAAGACCAACATAAAATAAATGCAAAATAATTAAGAAAATGGCAATAAAATCATACATATTGATAATTACCTTAAATGTAAAGGGATTAAATGCACCAACAGAAGTACATATACTGGATGAGCAAATGAAAACATGTACATGTATGCACTTCCACTTACCACATTACTCTATTTAATCCCCTAAATTATATATAATTATTTTATATTGTTAGGTTAATTAGGTTTCTGTTGTGGCTTTCAGTTGTAATTATCTTTTTTTTTTTTTTCTGGGTGTTGATGGTGAAAACTGACAAACATCTTTTACTATTCTGAATATGTAACTATTATTCACTTAATACAACGGTATCATGGTTGGTCAACAGAAAATAATAGAATTTTATATCACTAAAACTAATATTTAATAGAAAAACCTGTAATCAGTTTTTAAAATCCATTTTCATATGATAATTATCTTGGAATTTTTTGAAAAGTACAAATGTTCAGGTATCACTTTTTCTTCTTCGAAGGTCCAGATGTGTTTCCAATGAACAGCCGTGTTTAAAAACAACTAGTGTACGTGATGATCTTTTACTCTTATTTATATTGTTTCAGATTTTCTATTTCATATTCAGTGCTTCCATTTCATTTAGTTTATGTTTTACTATTTCTCCATCTCTGCTTTTTATTTTTTTAGATGCTCTTTCTCAAGGCTTTATAAAGTATAGAAGAGAAACTTTTTTTATACACACACATATATAGTATGTATAATATAACATATTTTAGCAACTTATGAATGCTTGACTAGCTAAAAAATTATGGAAATTTTGATTCCACTTGTTCGACGGTATGAATGGAATGTTAGATTTCTAACTTAAAATAGACACACAACAAGCAAAAAAATTTACTGTATAGCACAGGAACTTTAGTTAATATCTTGCAATAACCTACAATGGAAAATAATCAGAAAAATAATATACATGTATATGTTTAACTGAATCACTTTGTTGTGCACCTGAAACATTGTAAAGCAACTATATTTCAATAAATATATATATTTTTTAAAAAGAATGCTTCCTAGATGGTCTACCTACATTGGTTAAGGTAAATGAATAGACACACACATACACATATAGAGTGTCTCAATCTTAACTATAATAATATTTTGTTTCAGTGATTGCTTCTTCATAGATAAAGATATTGATACATTATGTATATTGTGTGTATTTTATCAAAATGGAAAGATATGCAATATTTTAATATCAATAATCTTTGGGTAGTAGAACTACATTTTTTAATTTAAAGCTTCTATTTGATGTCATTTTTATAAATACTGGATATATATAATTAGATGATTTAATAACTTTCAAGTATGTTTTTATGTCTTTGTATATACTTGTACATAATCCTTGATTTTTCCCTTAATTTCTATCAGTATGGTATAAAATGAGATCTTTCATTTTAAACTTACTATTATTTTATAATTTTGGTACAAAGTAAAAATTTCCACTAATAAAAAACAATTTAAAAAATCATATTGGTGAAGTATATTTCCACATCAGTATTAGCTTTTTTTTTGAAGCACATACATATACAACAAAAAATTAGTTACATTGAATTAAAGATGCACACACTGTGTGTTGCAACATTCAAAATTAAAATGATTTAAGAAAATGTAATATTACTAAAAATATAGACTATTTTTATACATGGGTAATTTGTTTGTGTTACCTGTATTACTTTAAATCCAAATTAATTGATTTAAATAATATATCATTTTGCTGAATATTGCAAAGCAGTTTTTTATTCCTTAACTTCAGCACCAGGTCTATTTAACTTGATGTATGGAAATGAAATATGTGTATTCAAAAAATAATTTAAAAATTTAGAAAATTACTACACAAAATAATAGCTCATAAACATCTTCAACTCTACTTAGATTATGAAACTATATTATTCAGTGCCAAATATCAGTAAAAATGAGTATATTCATTGCAATTTCTTTTTACGTTGAGTAGATCTATCCAACACTTGAAGAATGTTTATGCTCCAGGCACTGTTCTTAGTGTTTTTGTGTATTAAATACTTTAGTTCTCACAACCACTCTAGGAGTTAGAACTATTATTATCTCCATTCCACATTTGGGAAAATTATGGCATAGGAAATAAATTAGCAAGTTGAGCAGGTGGGACTTGAAACCAAACACTTTTATTCTAGATTTGGTGTTTTCAACAACTGCACAGCAGTAAAGAATCCACAGACAATGCAGGAGACTTGCAGGAGACATGGGTTTGATCCCTGGGTAAGAAGGATCACCTGGAAAAGGAAATAACAACCCATTCCAGTATTTTTGCATGGGAAATCCCATGAACAGGGGTGACTGGTAGGCTACAATCCATGGGATCACAAAGAGTTGGACACGACTGAACAGCTAAACAACAAGAGTCTTATTCTAGACTTTGTGTTTTCAACAACTGCGCTTGGATATTATGGCATGTTAATATTTTTAAAATGTTTGTGATATATCTCCAGCTTAAAAAAAATAAAAGAGCTTTCAGATACTCATAATGATGTATTTGTTTAATCTAATATTGAGCTATTCAGTATGTCATT
The DNA here is from genome assembly GCF_000754665.1 of Bison bison bison. Classification (NCBI taxonomy): domain Eukaryota; kingdom Metazoa; phylum Chordata; class Mammalia; order Artiodactyla; family Bovidae; genus Bison; species Bison bison. Next base: position 1,053,824 of record NW_011494690.1, on the reverse strand, counting down.
TTGCCTTTGGCAAAATATCAAAGTATAAGAATATATCTTTGAGGATTAGCTTTATAAATATTCAAAGGAATTGTGGACCTTTCATGTTTAACATCAACTTTATTCCAAGATCTATGTTCTTAGACTTGCCTTTGCCTATCTTCCCATATAACCTGTATCTTGCACTCTCTACCTTTCTTGATTAACTAATTTACATGGCAGCTGTTGCCTATCGATTCCAGTTTGGTTTGGAATCTAGCCATATCTTTCCCCAGTGTTTTATGTTTTAATTGATCTATTTTCTGGGCTAACTCATAGAGTTAACAGTTAAAGTGGTATTTTTGGTTAACCTTGACACCCCAATAACCTGAATATTTGACTGTTTTTGGAAATACTGTTCCTAATGATATTCACCATATCTACTCAAATGAGTTGTAACTATATCAGTATTTAAATATATAGTAGGGTTGCATAAGTGAATTTCCACTTAATTTAAACTATTATATTTTACTAACTCAATTGTTATTCCCTTATTAATGTAAAAAGCATTTAACTTTCTCTTATAGCCTAGATTCTAGTTATTGACCTTTTTAACAATAAACTTCCATCATATTACTCAACCTATTACTTCCATGACTATTATCAAATTAAATAATTCCCTTTATTTCTAACTTGCTAAAAGTATGATAAATAGATTTTGAATTTTGTCAGTTATATTTTGTGTATCTCCCAAGATGATACAAAAGAGATGACTCTACACATGGACATGACCAGATGGCCAATATCAAAATGTGATTGATGATAAACTTTGCAGCTGAAGATGGAGAAACTCTATACAGTCAGCAAAAATAAGACCTGGAGCTGACTGGGCTCAGATACTATTACAAAATTCAGAATTAAATTGAACAAAATAAGGAAAACCACTAGGCCATTCAGGTATGACCTAAATAAAATCCTTTGCAATTATACAGTGGAGGTGACAAATAGATTCAATGGATTAGATCTGATACAGTGCTGAAGAACTATGGATGGAGGTTCCTAACATTTTACAGGAGGCAGTGATCAAAACTATTCCCAAAAATAAATGCAAAAAAGGCAAAATGGTTGCCTGAGGAGGCCTTACAAATAGCTGAGAAAAGAAGAGAAGCTAAAGGCAAAGGAGAAAAGGAAGGATATATCCATCTTAATGCAGAGTTCCAAAGAATATCAAGGAGATGTAAGTATGTCTTCCCAAGTGAACAATGGAAATAAATAGAGGAAAACAATAGAATGGGAAAGAGTAAAGATCTCTTCAAGAAAATTAGAAATACCAAGGAAACATTTCATGCAAAAATGAGCACAATAAATTACAGAAATGGTATGAACCTAATAGAAGCATAAGATATTAAAAAGAGGTGGCAAGAATACATAGAAGAACTACACAAAAAAAGACCTTAATATTCCAGATAACCACAATGGTGTGATCACTCACCTAGAGTCAGACATCCTGGAGCGTGTAGTCAACTGGCCTTAGGAAGCATCATTACAAACAAAGCTAATGGAGGTGATGGAATTCCAGCTGAGCTGTTTCAAAACCTAAAAAATGATGCTGTTAAAGTAATGCAATAAATATGCCAGTAACTTTGAAAAGCTCAGCAGTGGCCACAGGACTAGAAAAAGTCAGTTTTTGTTCCAATCTCAAAGAAGGGCAATGTCAAAAAACACTTAGATTACCTAACAATTGCATTCATTTCACATTCTAGCAATGTCATGCTCAAAATCCTCCAAGCTAGGCTTCATCACAATGTGAACTGAGAACTTCCAGGTGTACAAGCTGGGTTTAGAAAAGGCAGAGGAACCAGAAATCAAGTTGCTAACATCTATTGGATCATTGAAAAAGCAAGAGAATTCCAGAAAACCATCTGCTTCATTGACTATGCAGCCTTTGACTGTGTGGATCACAACAAACTGGAGAAAATTCTTCAACATATGGGACTTCCAGACCATCTTAGTTGCTGCCTGAGAAACCCTGTATGCAGGTCCAGAAACAACAGTTAGAACTAGATGTGGAACAACAGACAGGTTCAAAATTGGGAAAGAAGTGTGTGAAGGTGTATATTGTCATCCTACTTAACTTATATAGACAGTGCATGTGAAATGCCAGACTGGATGAAACAGAAGCTGGAATTAAGATTGCAGAGAGAAATATCAATAATATCGGATATACAGTTGACACACTCTTATGACATAAAGTGAAGAGGAACTAAAGAGCCTCTTGGTGAAACTGAAAGAGGAGAGTGAAAAAGCTGGCTTAAAACTCAATATTCAAAAAACAAAGATCATGGCATCCAGTCCCATATCACTTCATGGCAAATAGATGGTGAAACAATGGAAAAAATGAGACTTTATTTTCTTGGGCTCCAAAATCACTGTGGACAGTGACTGCCAGTATGAAATTAAAAGACACTTGTTCCTTGGAATAAATACTATGGCAAACCTAGGCAGTGTATTAAAAACAGACAGCATATTAAAAAGCAGAGACATTACTTTGCCAACAAATGTCCATATAGTCAAAGCTTTGGTTTTTCCAGTAGTCATGTATGGATGTCAGAGTTGGACCGTAAAGAATTCTGATCCCGGAAAAGATAGAAGGCTGGAGGAGAAGGGGATGACAGAGGATGAGATGATAGGAAGGTATCACTGACTCAATGGTCATGGGTTTGTGCATGCTCAGGAAGATGGTACAGGACAGGGAAGCCTAGAATGCTTCAGTCCGTGGGGTTTCAAAGAGTTGAACACAACTGATAGATTGAACAACAACAGCTAGATGATAATTACATGATTTAACTCCTGTCCTCTGTTATTATAATAAAATTTAATTGACTAATCAATTGAGCTCTCAAAATGAGGGCATCTAGATAGTGGCATATTATCTTTAACCATACTGGTTATTCACATTATTAATATTTTAAGAATTTTGTTTCAATACTTGATAATACAATGGGTCTGTAACACTTAAGGCAAGATGACCTTATAACTAGAGATGAAGGATGTTTCCTCATTTCTAATCTCAAGGGTTTCTGTAAGGTAGAGGTGGTGGTGGTGGTTTAGTCACTAATTTGTGTCAGACTCTTTGAGATTACATGGACTATAGCTTTCTATGTTCCTCTGTACATAGGTTTTTCCAAGCATGAATATCAGTGGGTGGCTATTTCCTTCTCTAGGGGATCTTCCAGACACAAGGATTGAACCCATGTCTCCTGTTAGGCAGGCAGATTATTTATCACTAAGTGACCTGGGAAGCCCCTTCCTTAGGTAAATACCATTATTTTTTCTTATATATTTAATAGAATTAACTGGTGAAACTACTAAGCTGTCAGTTTTCTCTGTGGAAAGCTTTCAATACAAACTTAACCTACTTAATAAATATAAAACAATTTAATTTCCTTATTTGGGATCTGTCTTAATAATATATTTTTTCCAGAATATGAACTGTTACATTTAAAATTTTCAAATATATTTCCCAAAATTTATCCAACTGAAGTATCACTTTATTTTCAATTTCAAAAATCTACAGACCTGTTCTCTCTCCTAATTAATGGCAATGATCCTGAGTGCCTCCTGTAATTCTTTCCTTTAAATTTTAATCTGCTTAATCAATGATGTGTTATTTTTTTAAATTCTTTAAAAGGAAAACTTGTTATTTTCCTACTTCCAGATAAATATTTGCTTATTCAATATAGTGCACTTTTTCCTAATTGTTTTCTTTAAACTGCATGCTATTTAAAAGAGATGCTTTAACTTTAGAATATAGTTGAATTTTTGGCATATATTGTTGTTTTAATGTCAAATAAAATCCACTTGTATCGTGCATTGAACCTGGACTGGCATCTCGTTTCATACATGATATTTTACATGTTTCAATGCCAATGCACGATACTGGATGCTTGGGGCTAGTGCACTGGGACGACCCAGAGGGATGGTATGGGGAGGGAGGAGGGAGGAGGGTTCAGGATGGGGAGCACATGTATACCTGTGGCGGATTCATTTTGATATTTGGCAAAACTAATACAATTATGTAAAGTTTAAAAATAAAATAAAATTAAAAAAAAATCCACTTGTAGTCAGAGAACATTTGTACTGGCACTGTATCCCTTTGAAAACTATTGAAACGTTATGCCCTGCTTTTGGTCAATTCAGTTATTTTTCCAATTGAATGATCAGTTAATAACTTTAATGGTATATATCTTAGTTTATATATGTTGACCAAATCATTGGTATTATTTCTGTCTGCTTGTTAAACTAGTTCCTAAGATGGGTGTGTTAAAACTTTATTATGGTTGTGAATTTATATTTATATAACTGTATCCAATTTTATTAGTGTTTACATGAAATTTTTCTATTATTTTAATCATGGCTTCTCTGTATTCTCTGTCCTGAATATTCATTGGAAAGACTGATGCTGAAACTGAAACTCCAATGTTTTGGCCACCTGATGCAAAGAACTGACACATTTGAAAAGACCCTGATGCTGTGAAAGATTGAGCACAGCAGGAGAAGGGGATGATAGAGGATGAGATGGTTGGATGGGATCACCGACTCAATGGACATGAGTTTGGGTAAACTCCGGGAGTTGGTGATAGACAGGAAGGCCTGGCGTGCATTAGTCCATGGGGTTGCAGAGTCAGACACAACTGAGAGACTGGAGAGAACTGAACTTGTATTCTCATATAATAAATATTTTAGGCTACATGTATATAGGCTTCTTTTTCATCAGCTTAATGATCTTTGTCTATAATTTGAACAGTTTATCCCTCAATGTTTATTATCTGTGGTTTAAATAGAACATCTTAGTATTCATTGTTGTTTTTATATGACACTGTTAAATGATCCCATATTTCTGCATCTGTTCATGAATTTTGGTTGATTATATTTTATCATTCCATTGTGAATTACTAGAAACACTCCAAAACTAATCTCTCTATCCTGTTTTATACCCAGCGTTACTTTTATTTTATGAATCTGCTTGTGTGTGTATGAATATGTATATTTTAGAAAGAATATGTTGAGTAGTATCTGAATGACCTATAGAGTATCTTAATACATTTCAGAAAATTTAAAATTAAAGTGTTGATTTATTATTTCCTCTGGAGTTCTGGAAAATTGAACCCCCTCCATATATTTCTAGTACCATCAGATTATTGGTGACTTAAATTAAGAGTCCTAGATGAAGATCCTAATGGCAGTGAAGTTGGAGAATTTTCAATAAGTATTGACATGCTTTTCCTACCAAAATAGAAGGTTGGGAAACTATAATATCTTACTGCAGTTCTAAAATTTTGTGTATCCAATTTAAACAGGTGGTTTTCCAAGTGTGGTTCCCCCATATCATGTCAGACCTTTTTAGAAATTCAAATTATTGGGTTGGCCATAAAGTTTGTTTTGATTTTACCATAATCAGTCCTTCCAATGAATATTCAGGGTTGATTTCCTTTAGAATTGACTGGTTTGATCTCCTTGCAGTACAAGGGACTCTCAAGAGTCTTCTCCAACACCACAGTTCAAAAACATAAATTATTTGGCACTCAGCTTTCTTTATGGTACAACTCTTGCATCCTTACATGACTACTGAAAAACGATAGCTTTGATTAGGTGAACTTTTGTTGGAAAAGTAATGTCTCTGCTTTTTAATATACTGTCTAGGTTGGTCATAGCTTTTCATCCAAGGAGCAAGTGTCTTTTAACTTCATGGCTGCAGTCACCATCTGCAGTAATTTTAGAGTCCAAGAAAATAAAGTTTCTCACTATTTCCATTGTTTCCCCATCTATTTGCCATGAAGTGATGAGACCAGATGACATGATCTCAGTTTTTTGAAATGCTGAGATAAGCCAACTTTTTCACTCTCCTCTTTCACTTTCATCAAGAGGCTCTTTAGTTCCTCTTCTCTTTCTGCCATAAGAGAGGTGTCATCTGCATATCTAAGGTTATTGATATTTCCCCCAGCAATCTTAATTCCAGCTTGAGCTTCATCCAGCCTGGCAATTTGCATGATGTACTCTGCATAGAAGTTAAATAAGCAGGGTGACAATATACAGCCTTGACATACTCCTTTTTCTATTTGGAACCAGTCATGGTTCTGTTCAATGTCTGGTTCTAACTGTTGCCTCCTGACCTGCATACAGATTTCTCAGGAAGCAGGTCAGGAGGTCTGATATTCCCATCTCTTTAAGAATTTTCCACAGTTTGTTTTGATCTACACAATCAAAGCCTTTGATGTAATCAATAAAGTAGAAGTAGATTTATTTTTTTTCCCTGGAATCCTCTTGCTTTTTCAATGATCCAATGGATGTTTGCAATTTGATCTCTGGTTCCTCTGCCTTTTCTAAATCCAACTTGAACATTTGGAAGTTCTTGCATCATGTAATGTTGAAGCCTTGCTCAAGAATTTTGGGCATTATTTTACTGGCATGTGAAATGAGTGCAATTGTGCAATAGTTTGAGCATTCTTTGGCATTGGAAAGAAAATTGACCTTTTCCAGTCCTGTGGTCACTGCTGAGTTTTCCATATTTGCTGGCATATTGAGTTCAGCATTTTCACAGTATCATCTTTTAGGGTTTGAAATAATTCATCTGGAATCCCATCACCTCCCCTAGCTTTGTTCAAATGTCAGAGAAGAGATTAAGTCAAAGAAGTAGACAACTTTTGCCCATGAAATTTTATTCTTCATAAATTACCCACCTTGGAATAATTCTAGGAGAAAACTAAACTAAGAAGACTGTGTGTTTTAGTCTAAGTCATTAAGGAACAGAAATTATTTAGGAGTTGCACAGAGTAATTGACTAGACCTTGAATGAGGAGGTTACCAGATGACACCTCTTGTAAGCAAGCAATATCTACAAGTTCAGTGTTACTTATCTGCTAAACATGGAGATTTCTTTGCAAACTGAGCCCATGGTTTATTTGCATTTATAACCAGTGAATTAAATAGTACTGATATAAAGAAAATATGTAGAAATTCAATTGAAAAACATGCTGGCCCCAGCATATTTATTAGATACTGTTCCAAGAAACAAACAAAACAAAAACTTGATTAAAATATTTATAGTTCCTTCGTTCATCAATATTTAAACTTAATGTGGAATTCATCAATAATGAGCTGTACATTTTAAAAAGATCACACTTCTGAAATGTGGGAAATGGAATATAGACCAATATTTAAATGAAAATAGCTAAGGAAGAAATTACATTTTTTTCTGTTTGAAGATCATGATTTGGCTATACAAATCTTGATAAAACTGATAAAGATTGTTGGAATCAGGAAATACAGAATATAGTGATAGGTGAGGAATGCTAGTTGAAATAAGCAAAAATATTATTAGAAATTCCTGTGTTTGTAACCTGGAAACTCAGTGGATGCTTGGTTGTTATCTATTTTGAGATAGAAAACACAGAAGAAGGGGGAAATTTGGAGTTTCAAGGCTAATAGAAATAATAAGTCATTTTGGATAGTTGACTCATATTTTATTGAGTCATCAAGTGGAAATTTTAAATTACTGGTTGATTGTATCAATATGTATTCAGAGGGTTCAGGAGTCTAGGATCAATTTTAGAATCATGGCACCATCAAGAAGTAAATGGCTTTGCCTAAAAATAGTAACTTGTTGAGAAGAATCTCCAGAGTTGAACCTTAATAAAATTCAACATTCAGAGGCCAGATCAAATGATCTGAAAAAAAAAAAAAAAGTGTTAGTACAAATAGGACAAATTTTCACTGAATGTAGAGGCTAGTAGAGAAAAAATCAGATTATAAAACAGATATTTGAAGACTAAAGATTTGGAGAAGTAAGTGTATATACTTAGTATATACACTAAGTATATATCACTTCAGCTTGAATTGCTTATGAAAGAGACAAAA
>NW_011494690.1:1045753-1045849 GCF_000754665.1 Bison bison bison | reverse complement strand
AAGCTATGGGGAGGGAGGAGGGAGGAGGGTTCAGGATGGGGAGCACATGTATACCTGTGATGGATTCATTTTGATATTTGGCAAAACTAATACAAT
>NW_011494690.1:995761-1042984 GCF_000754665.1 Bison bison bison | reverse complement strand
ATATATATATATTCAACTCCAAATTTTCCTAATGTTCATTATATAATTAACTGGTTGAAGCAAGAATTTCAAAAAGTGGCAACATTTTCAATGTTCAGGTGGGGCAAGTCTTTGACTCATTTTAGGTTTTTTTTTTTTCCCCTCAAGTAACAATAATTTGTTCAAAAATGCACTGAGGTGTACTTTAAGACCCTCACTTCACACAATATGTATGTAGCTTACCCAATGGAAAAATCATAGTAAACACATCAACTCTAACAGACTGTTATCAAAATTTTACAGAGCCTAAAATCAACCTGAAAGATAATCTTTTGAAACTCAGAAGAAAATACACACTTTAAAATTTCCTAGTCATTCTCTCTCAATGGACAGAAAGGTGGAGAATGTATCTTTAAAACCATATAGTCTCCTGTGAATCATTTCAAAAATGCATTTCCTATTAGAACTAACTTTTATCAAAATGAAACAAAGTTTTGAATGGTATGTTTGACAAAATTCTCTGCATTCATGTATTTTCTTACAAGGATTATCTAATTGCAGATAGTCATTACTAACATCACTCCTGATTCTGATATACAGGGATCCACTACCCAGAGAACTGGGAAGCCTTCAAAGTTCATCTATTTTAATTTAATCTATTTTAAAAATAATATTTAAATGTCATCTTTGTTCCAAGCACTTTAGATACTTTACTTAATAATAATTACATTCAAGCAATTCATTCATTGTTAGCCTCATTTTAGAACTGAAGAAACTAGGGCTTGAAGTGAAGTGAAGTGAAGTCGCTCAGTCATGTCGGACTCTTTGTGACCCCATGGACTGTAGCCTACCGGGCTCCTCGGTCCATGGAATTTTCCAGGCAAGAGTGCTGGAGTGGGTTGCCATCTCAGGGCTTAGAGAAGATAAATTTTTCAAGTTCACATAGGCAATAAGTGGTGGATAGCATGCTACTATATACAATACAAAGGTTGTTTTTGCAAGTCTTTGCTAATGTCTTGACATTCATGGAGCATACAATTCTGGGGATGATAAAGTATCATTGGTTTAGAATAGATACATAGAAAAGTACAAAATACCTACTTTAAGCATTAGTTCTTTTAAGTTATTATAAAGGTATGTGTTAGTATAGTTCTGAGTATTTTCCTTACTATATCTAATGCTTAAGCAAATAATTTATCAGTGCAAATTTTTTTTTCTGATCTTTGTAAACATTTCACAGAAATCATATGGAACACCTATCGAGTTCTCTGTAATGCCCTACATTTGAAAATAGAGGAGCAAATAGATTTCCTTGGGTGGGAGAAGCACACTAGAATTAGTTTTCTATATGAATTAATCACATAGAAATCTATGTTCTTATCTTGAAAACTTGTGGGCTATTTTCTACAAAAAGAAATTAATAACATATAGGTAGAGGTAGGATGATATTCTGAGGAAAGCATACCATCAGGATCAGACAATCTAACCTGTTCGAGCTTTCAGCTTTTAATAGGAGCTTCACTAGGACAAAGTAGATATTTAGGTATAGGAAGTTACTAGTGTTTGCATGCACATGTGTGCATGTACGCCATAGTCAGTGTTTACATAAAGAATTTGAAAGACATTGAAACAATGCCACTTTATATTTTTTCATCAAATGTTTTGGGATAAAGGGGAGAAAATATTAATATATAAAAGAGAGTGAAAAATTTGTCTCATTGTTATCAGGAACTTGCTGTGACAGTAGATGGACCAGAAAAATAATTAAGACAAAAATTCAAGAATGTCTCATTGAATCACGAAACAAATACATACTAAGTGTTTGCTCTGCTATTCACTGGGAACACAATTATACGAATGAGTGAGTCTCACCTTCAAAGAACTCGTAACTTCAGTTATTCAGTGAGGAAGATGGCATGTGAAATGAGCTTTGAAACTTCAAAAGGATTTTCTTAAACAGAAAAATTGAGGAAGGTCATTCCATACAAGTGAAATGAACAAACAAAATTACAATATATGGCAAGTGGTTATGTATTTTGTAACACATCATAGAAGACCCTTCCTTCTCTTTTGCTTAAAGCTTACTTCTATGTATTCCTTGCAAATAGAATAATTAGAAATTTTGCACATTGTGTCCCTCCAGATCATCATGTGTAGGTAGCTACTTTTTACCATATGTTGGTCCATATCAATTATACTAAAGGTAACTGCCAGATGCTATGGACATCTGACCAACTTCCATAAACTTGTCACCATCCTATTTGAACCAAAAATATACTAGAATCCATTAAATATTTAAGAAGTAAATGAATGCATGAATGTAGTTTAAAGGAGTTAGCTGCACATCAGTACACTAAAAATACTGCCAGGGGTAGGAAAGATGAATTCCCCATGTCTGTAGGTTCCCAAATTGCTATTGGAGATCAGTAGAGAAATGATTCCAGAAAGAATGAAAAGACGGGGCCAAAGCAAAAATAGCACCCAGTTGTGGATGAGACTGGTGATGGAAGCAAGATGTGATGCTGTAAAGAGCAATATTTCATAGGAACCTGGAATTTTATGTCCATTAATCAAGGCAAACTGGAAGTGGTCAAAAAGGAGATGGCAAGAGTGAACATCACCAGTTTCAGTTCAGTTCAGTTCAGTTGCTCAATTGTGTCTGACTCTTTGTGACCCCATGAATTGCAGCACGCCAGGCCTCCCTGTCCATCACCAACTACCAGAGTTCACTCAAATTCACATCCATCGAGTCAGTGATGGCATCCAACCATCTCATCTTCTGTCATCCCCTTCACCTCCTGTCCCCAGTCCCTCCCAGCATCAGAGTTTTTTCCAATGAGTCAACTCCACATGAGGTGGCCAAATTACTGTAGTTTCAGCTTTAGCATCATTCCTTCCAAAGAACACCCAGGACTGATCTCCTTTAGAATGGACTGGTTGGATCTCCTTGCAGTCCAAGGGACTCTCAAGAGTCTTTTCCAGCACCACAGTTCAAAAGCTTCAATTCTTCGGCACTTAGCTTTCTTCACAGTCCAACTCTCACATCCATACACGACTATTGGAAAAACCATAACCTGACTAGACATCGACAGTTTAGGAATCAGCAAACTAAAATGACTGGAATGGGTGAATTTAACTCAGATGATCATTATATCAACCACTGTGGGAAAGAATCCCTTAGAAGACATGGAGTAGCCACCATAGTAAATGAGTCAGAAATGCAGTATTTGGATGCAATCTCAAAACGACAGAATGGTCTCTGTTCGTTTCCAAGGCAAACCATTCAATATCACAGTAATCCAAGTCTATGTCACTACCAGTAACGCTGAAGAAGCTGAAGTTGAATGGTTCAATGAAGAACTACAAGACCTTGTAGAACTAACACCCAAAAAGATGTCCTTTTCATTATAGGGGACTGGGATGCAAAAGTAGGAAGTCAAGAAACACCTGTAACAGGCAAATTTGGCCTTGGAATATGGAATGAAGTAGGGCAAAGACTAATGGAGTTTTGCCAAGAAAATGCACTGGTCATAGCAAACACCCTCTTCCAACAACACAAGAGAAGACTCTACACATGGACATCCCCAAATGGTCAACACTGATATCAGATTGATTATATTCTTTGAAGCCAAAGGTGGAGAAGCTCTACAGAGTAGGCAAAAACAAGACCAAGAGCTGACTGTGGCTCAGATCATGAACTCCTTATTGCCAAATTCAGACTTAAACTGAAGAAAGTAGGGAAAACCACTAGACCATTCAGGTATGACTTAAATCAAATCCCTTAGGATTATACAGTGGAAGTGAGAAACAGATTTAAGGGATTAGATAAAATAAACAGAGTGTCTGATGAACTATGGATGGAGATTCATGACATTGTACAGGAGACAGGTATCAAGATCATCCCCAATTAAAAGAAATACAAAACAGCAAAATGGCTGTCTGAAGAGACCTTACAAATAGCTGTGAAAAGAAGAGAAGCAAAAAGCAAAGGAAAAATATAACCATTTGAATGCAGATTTCAAAAGAATAGCAAAGAGAGATAAGAAAGCCTTCTTCAGTGATTGGTGCAAAGAAAGAGAGGTAAACAGTAGAATGGGAAAGACTAGAGATCTCTTCAAGAAAATTAAAGACACCAAGGGAACATTTCATGCAAAGATGGGCTCAATGAAGGGCAGAAATGGTATGGACCTACAGAAGCAGAAGATATTAAGAAAAGATGTCAAGAATACACAGAACAACTATACAAAAATATCTTCATGACCCAGATAATCATGATGGTGTGATCACTCACCTAGAGCCAGACATGCTGAAATGTGAAGTCAAGTGGGCCTTAGGAAGCATCACTACGAACAAAGCTAGTAGAGGTGATGGGATTCCAGTTGAACTATTTCAAATCCTAAAAGATGATGCTGTGAAAGTGCTGCACTCAATATTCCATAAAATTTGGAAAATGCAGCAGTGGCCACAGAACTGGAAAAGGTTAGTTTTCATTCCAATCCCAAAGAAAGGCAATTCCAAAGAATGCTCAAACTACCACATAGTTGCACTCATCTCACATGCTAGTAAAGTAATGCTCAAAACTCTCTAAGGCAGGCTTCAACAGCTAGTGAACTGTGAACTTCCAGATGTTCAAGCTGGTTTTAGAAAAGGCAGAATAACCAGAGATCCATTTGCCAACATCCGTTGGATCACCAAAAAAGCAAGAGAATTCCAGAAGAGCATCTACTTCTGATTTATTGACTATGCCAAAGCCTTTGACTGTGTGGACCACAACAAACTAAAATTCTTAAAGACCTAGGATTACCAGGCAACCTGATCTGCCTCTTGAGAAATCTGTATGCAGGTCAGGAAGCAACAGTTAAAACTGGTGATAGAACAACAGACTGGTTGCATATAGGAAAAGGAGGACGTCGAGGCAGTATATTGTCATCCTGCTTATTTAACTTGTATGCATAGTACATCATGAGAAACACTGGGCTGAATGAAGCACAAGCTTGAATCAAGATTGCCTGCAGAAATATCTATAACCTCAGATATGCAGATGACACCACTCTTATGGCAGAAAGTGAAGAACTAAAGAGCCACTTGATGAAAGTGAAAAAGGAAAGTGAAAATGTTGGCTTAGAACTCAACATTCAGAAAACTAAAATCATGGCATCTGGTCCCATCATTTCATGGGAAATAGATGGGGAAATATTGGAAACAGTGGCTGACTTTATTATTTTGGGCTCCAAAATCACTGCAGATGGTGATTGCAGCCATGAAATTAAAAGACGCTTGGTCCTTGGAAGAAAAGTTATGACCAATTAGACAGTCTGTTAAACAGCAGAGACATTACTTTGCCAACAAAGTTCCATTTATTCAAGGCTATGATTTTCCAGTGGTCATGTATGGATGTGATAGTTGGACTGTGAAGAAAGCTGAGTGCCAAAGAATTGATGCTTTTGAAATGTGGTGTTGGAGAAGACTCTTGAGAGTCCCCTGGTCTGCTAGGAGATCCAACCAGTCCATCCTAATGGAGATCAGTCCTGGGTGTTCATTGGAAGTTCTCATCCTGAAGCTGAAACTCTAATACTTTGGCCACCTCATGCAAAGAGCTGACTCCTTGGAAAAGACTCTGATGCTGGGAAAGATTGAAGGTGAAAGGGGAAGAGGACGACAGAGGATGTGATGGCCGAATGGCATCACCAAACCAATGGACATGAATTTTAGTAAACTCTGGGAGTTGATGATGGACAGGGAGGCTGGGCGTGCTGCAGTCCATGGGGTCACAAAGAGTGCGCGACTGAGCTGAACTGAACTGAGGGGTAGGAAAATGTTTATGTTTGTTGTGCTCTTAATGCAGATAACTCATTCCCTTATTCCTACAGACCTTCAGAAATCTGAAACCCAGGCCTTCAGAAAGTGACCTCCATGGATGCAACTCTAGGCTTAAGAAGATTTTCTGAGGAGACCAGTGATTTTCCTCCTCCTCTCTCCAATCTTTGCAATTCCCAGAGTCCCCTCCTTTTTACTTCTTTCCTTTCCCCTCGCTCTGCACAATACACAAGTGTACCATCAATGATCACCTTTCCCATTGACTAAGTCTGGATAACTTTCTATTTGTCTTACAAAAAAACATGCAGTGCCAAATATTTCTAATTTTCAATATTTTTCTTTATTGCTGTGTTTACTCACATTTTGAAAATAATTTCAAGAAGAAATAGCAAAAAAAAATCAGAAAAATATTACAATTGGAAATGAAGATGATTTCTATTTACAGTGTCAGAAGACTTTAAATAATCTGAATTCTTTTTAAGTCCAATGACCGATGATTTCACAGGTCATATACATGGACTTTCCACTTATACGTGGGTTTATTGTAATATATATATATATATATATAGTTGCCAATACCCTAATTTTCTTTATAGAAAATGAAAAAAATGTGGAATTTTAATAATCATGAGGGAGTATAAACAAATCTAATATATATGTAAATAGGTAATATACAAGTAAACGAGGCATGCTATGGAAAAAATAGGCAATGAATATCAGGGCTGGTTGGTATGTGGATAAGTGGATAAGTTTTAACCTGTAAAAACAGTGATTAGAGTCAACTTTATGAAAAACTGATATTTGACTCATAATTTGACATAGGTGATAGGGTTAGGCATGGGGGTATTTGGGGCGGGGGGAAGAATTCAACAAAGGAGAAATAGTACCAATGCCTTAAAATAAGGGTTAGCCTGGCTCGTTCAAAGAGCTGTATGGGCTTAGTGTGACTGCATGAGAGTTTGCCAAGGAGGCAGTGGGCTTTATGCTGTTGAAGCAGTAACAGTGGACCAAATCTAAGAAGGGCCTTTGAACCACTATGACAACCAGTCACAGATCCAGACTGTTTGAAGAGTAGTCTCTTAGGAAAGAACATATAATGCCACCTAGAGGTAACAACTGACCTCTAGCCCTATCAGATTCCTGAAGTTAAGATGGAAATAAATAGATTCTAGGAATGCAGTGACTTTTGAGCCAGCTTATCTTACAGAGGTTCCAGTGGGTCCATGGACTCATCCTAGGCCTATTTTTCAGTATCTGAGTGAGTAGAGTTGACCCTTGAACAACATGGGTTTGAACTGCATGGGCTTATTTATACATGTATTGCCTTTCAATAAATATACAGTCAGTCATTTGTATTCACTGGTTTTGAATTTGTGGACTCAGACATTCATGGATAGAAATCTCCACAGGTGGTTTCATTCTCACATGGGAAAGATGCAATGTGGAAGCCCAACTGTATATATTGACTATTGACATTCTAAGTGGCTTAAGCATCTGTAGGTTTGTATATAGGTATTCCTGGAACCGACTCCTCACCCCTGAACCAAGGGACAGCTGCAATTGGCAAGAAGATTAACCCCTGGAAGAATCCTCATACTTCAGACCTGAGAGACATTACCATAGGAAGGATCCAATCCTTTCACCACAACTGAAATAGGGAATCATAAATCCTTTTAGGACAGAAGTCATAAACATTAAAGACTCAACGTGGTGAGCCCATTCACTTTCCATTCCATTCATGTGTCAGGCTCTTACACATGTAAGGTTATATGTGGGTGGAGTATCATAAACTAAACCAGGAGCTCACTTCAGCTAGGCATCTCATGTTGGAATTGATATCTTTACTATAACATATCTTCCTAGTATGTGGTTTTTAATCTGACAAAGGCACTCTTCTAAATGTCTACCAATTATGAGGATTAAAGATAGTTTACTTTTATGTGCAAAAGACAACATAACCCATTGATGATCACGCCATACATAAGACTATAATAATTTTTCTGCTCTGTGTCACCACAAAAAAAATAGGTCTTGAAATATCAACATTCTGCACAATGTACACACAGTTCAGTATAATGATGACATCAAGCTACTTGGAACTAGAAAACAGAATGTAGCAATTATAAGAGATTCATATTAAGACACATGAGAAGGAAATAGTAAAGGAGACAGAAAAGAACCACTATGTAAAAATAAAATCAGGACAACACATTCTCCTGGAAGTAAAGAAAAGAGTTTATAAGAATACCCACGTATACCAAATGTTATTGACAGGTCTAGTGATACAGAGACTTAAAATTTCACGTTAAAGTGACTTGATAAGCAGAGTCACAAGGAAAGCCTAACTACAGTTACTTGAATGGAAATAGGAAGAGGATTAAAATCTGAGATTTCAGTGTACATTGTTTTAAGAGAAGCTGAGAACTAAAGAGAAATGGTGAATGAAATGAAGTTAAGAAATGATGTTTGAAATATAGAAAATTTGACAGGAGGTTTGTAGGCTGATAAAAGTTAATTTGTAGAGGGAAGAATAAATAGTGTAGGAATAAAAGGGATAATTGCTGGAGTATGATTTTGAGTTATGAGAGTGGGTAGAAGACATGGGAAGGCCCAGGTAGCAGCTGGATTTGGTTAACAGCCACTTTAAATTCCTTTCAAACGCTGCCATTTTTGTTATTTAGCTCTGAGGAAACATATACTAAATTACCAGTCACACTTGATTTAAACACATATACACATATGAATTTTTAACTATAAAATATAGTAATTTTGCAAATGGTGCCAATATTATTTTAACTTTTGACAATACATTTATTATTTATTATTTTAACTGCCTCTAATAAGCAGATTATATATGTGTGTGCACACATATATATATTTATGCAATATAGGTATATATCTGCATCAATAAAACGTAAAATTACTAAGAAAAATATAGTGTGATACAAAATATAGGAAAACACAGCTTATCTTTTCAAATGTCCTCATATTCAACGAGCATGTAATATGATGCAAGATCACTGTAATATAGAGATCTAAAACCTCACACATTATATAGATTTAAAACACTTCTAATTACTAAGTCGATGTCATATTAGAAAAGTTTTTCTGCTGTGACTTTTAACACTTGCAAAATATTGCCACATTATTTACATCTGGGCATTCATCACTTCAGACTGAGATGTTTGAAGTTTTAAGAAAGTATAGCACAGGGAACTCTACCCAATACTGTTCAATGACCTATATGGGAAAGATCAGTTGCTCAGTCGTGTCCGACTCTTTGCGAACCCATGAATCGCAGCACGCCAGGCCTCCCTGTCCATCACCAACTCCCGGAGTTCACTGACACTCACGTCCATTGAGTCAGTAATGCCATCCAGCCATCTCATCCTCTGTCGTCCCCTTCTCCTCCTGCCCCCAATCCCTCCCAGCATCAGAGTCTTTTCCAATGAGTCAACTCTTTGCATGAGGTGGCCAAAGTACTGGAATTTCAGCTTTAGCATCATTCTTTCCAGAGAAATCTCAGGGCTGATCTCCTTCAGAATGGACTGGTTGGATCTCCTTGCAGTCCAAGGGACTCTCAAGAGTCTTCTCCAACACTACAGTTCAAAAGCATCGATTCTTCAGCGCTCAGCCTTCCTCAAAGTCCAACTCTCACATCCATACATGACCACAGGAAAAACTATAGCCTTGACTAGACAAACCTTTGTTGGCAAAGTAATGTCTCTGCTTTTGAATATGCTATCTAGGTTGGTCATAACTTTCCTTCCAAGGAGTAAGTGTCTTTTAATTTCATGGCTGCAGTCACCATCTGTAGTGATTTTGGAGCCCAGAAAAATAAAGTCTGACACTGTTTCCACTGTTTCCCCATCTATTTCCCATGAAGTGATGGGACCGGATGCCATGATCTTCGTTTTCTGAATGTTGAGCTTTAAGCCAACACTTTTTCACTCTCCACTTTCACTTTCATCAAGAGGCCTTTTAGTTCCTCTTCACTTTCTGCCATAAGGGTGGTGTCATCTGCATATCTGAGGTTATTGATCTTTCTCCCGGCAATCTTGATTCCAGCTTGTGTTTCTTCCAGTCCAGCGTTTCTCATGATGTACTCTGCATGTAAGTTAAATAAATAGGGTGACAATATACAGCCTTGACGAACTCCTTTTCCTATTTGGAACCAGTCTGTTGTTCCATGTCCAGTTCCGCACTGTATGCCTATATAGGAAAGGATATCTAAAAAAAGGGATAGACTGTATAGGCTGCTTCTCTGGTAGCTCAGCTGGTAAGGAATCCGCCTGCAGTATGGGTGACCTGGGTTCAATCCCTGGGTTGTGAAGATCCGCTGGAGGAGGACATAGCAACACATTTCAGTATTCTTGCCTGGTGAATTCCATAGACGGAGGAGCCTGGTGAGCTGCAGTCCATGGGGTTGCAAACAGTTTGATATGACTAAGTGGCTAAGCGCAGCACAGCATACATATATATGGTGACATTCCTGATGACTCACATGGAAAAGATTCTGCCTGCAATGAGGAAGACCCAAGTTCAATCCCTCAGTCAGGAAGATCCCCTGGAGAAGAGAACAGCTACTCACTCCAGTGTTCTTGCCTAGAGAATTCTGTGGACAGAGGAACCTGGTGAGCTATAGCCCATCTGGTCACAAAGAGTTGGACATGAGTGAGAAACTACCACTTTTCATATATGTGTTTGTATATATATATATGTATATATACACATATGTATGTATATATAAAGTGGAATCACTTCTCTGTATAGCAGAAACTAATCCAACATTGTAAATCAACTATAGTTCAATAAAAATTTAATTAAAAAAAGTAAGAAGCTATGTTGAAAGAGAGCTTTAGTGACAGTGTTGTGGCAAAGGGCTGTTTCAGCCTCTTGGAGCTAAGTGGAATTTGAGGCACAATATTCCCTAAATAAGACAATATAGGAGAATACAGCCTACCTGACTCATTGGCCACAATCTACTGAGATCCTGAGGGGAGAACAGGGTTAAGCTGTCTCCAACTGATTCTTGACCCATAATTTTGTATTGTTTTAAGCTGTTACATTCCTTAAAATATGTATGTTTTATAAGGTTTGCTAAACTATGAGAAATAAGTATTTTAATTTTTTTCAGTTTTAAAATTATGCGAAATTGTATGGTGATATCACTTCTAGATATGTTTTAATTTAATTCACTTGCATTTCACATTTTTAATTCACATGATTTAACCAGAATTGGCTGAAACAGGGAACCAGTGCATCTGAGATAAGCAATCTATTTTTTTAAATCTATTTTCCCTAAAACGTTCTTAATGAATATTTCCCCCACCTATTGTTCAATTCAATATTCAAGTTAGGAATTCAAACATCATACTTAAGTCATTTCCTTCTGCTTAGAATTCTTAACAGGATTGACCGATAAATTTTTTCAGATATTTTCAGTCATATTTATATAATCTCATTTTTTTCCTTCAGTAATTGATGTACAGTGTAAACAAGAAGAGCAAAGAGCATTGCTCACCATTAAGTTATACAGGGATTAAGTTGTGAGCCATTGCAATCACTGATAGATAGTGCATGCTGAGAAGAAATTAAAATGATAGCAAGATGTGTGCTTTGGACAACAGGCCCCTTATCCAGTTAGATGTACACAGTCAAGGAGAATTTTAATAAACCCAGATTTGTGCATCTTCTTATACATGGAAAAGAACTAAAATTATCAACTTGATATATGCTTTTTTGTGACTGATAGTAGCCTCTTATGCTTCCCTGGTGGCTCAGAGGTTAAAGTGTCTACCTCCAATGTGGGAGACCTGGGTTCGATCCCTGGGTTGGGAAGATTCCCTGGAGAAAGAAATGGTAACCCACTCCAGTATTTTTGCCTAGTAGGCTACAATCCATGGGGTCGCACAGAGTCGGACACGACTGAGCAACTTCACTCACCAAGGTGTATAGTTGAAGTTGACTGCATGTATTTCCTAGCCAAAAATCATATACACTTGCTTCTCTCCCAGCTCTTCAGAGCATTTCCCTCAGAGCTATTGAAAGACTGTCTCCCAGACTGTAGTCCTGAGTAACTTCCCTGAATAAAACTTAAACTCAACTCTTAGATTGTGCAATTTTCATCCAGTCAACAAATGAAGTGGTTGATAGATTTCCTTATTATGTTCTTAATCCTTGGATTTTTAAAATAGCCCTTATTACTTATTCTTTCAACATATTTTTTGAGTTCATATGCTATTTTATTTGGATATTTGCCTCTGTAGTCAAATATATATAAATGGTCTGGAATCTGTGTGTCCATGCAGGTCTTGTTAGGTTGTACAGTCTTTGTAAAATAAACTGATAAGCTTTGCATATTTTTGTGGACCAGCATAGAAAAGATCTATTTTTTGAAAGATACTTCATCTGTTAAGTTAATATCTAGAGAAGCCCAAGAATACTAGAGTGGGTAGCCTATCCCTTCTCCAGTGGATCTTCCCAACCCAGGAATCAAATCGAAGTCTCCTGCATTGCAGGCAGATTCTTTACCAACTGAGCTACCAGGGAATCCCAATCGATACTTAATAACATTTAATTATCTTACATATCAGCCTATTTGAGTTGTTTTTAATGAACAATCAAATAATGAGGGAAGGCCTCCATCAGATATTGGCCTTAGCAATGTTTGTGAGTTTGGAACTCAGGGAAAGAAAATAACTAAGAATTTAAACCACAGAAGAGAAATATTCTGTTGAAATAAAGGCTTTAATCTGATACTTTAAATTAAATTTGAGTTGCTTCAGACAATTATATAAAAATAGGTAGGATGACAGTAATCTAAATATAAATCTGCTAGCATACTTCTATGTGGCCTGACTTGAGTATGCTCCAAAAAAAAAAAAAATATATATATATATATATATTATTAATGTGGACTTATCAACTGAACTGTGATTACTTAAAAGTAGCCAGTAAAGTGATCCAAAGTAAATTCTCTAAGTTAAGAAAAATATACAATAAACTTGATTTAACCTACCATGTTAGGAGTTGCAATTTCCCTTGAATATTCCCACTTTTTATTTTTGTGCATGTGTGTGTGTGTGTGGTTAGAAGTAACATAAACACAGAACAGTATGGAGGCTCTAACAGACATATGTAAATATTACAAGATAATAAGTTCATTAACAAGGCTTGACTACTAATTGTCCTGGTGTTGAAATCAACATTTTAGTAGAAGCATAATTTGAATTGAAGGTTCAATGAGAGTCTTATTGTCAGTAAAAGGAATGGTAGAGGTCTACGGGAGCAAGGTTAAATTTTGACTTGGAAAATAAGTTGTGAGTAGATTATGAAACTAAATAAACAAGTTGTGTTAATTTTAAGCAACATATATTATACAAGATGACTTGAAAAGGCTACTGAGATAAGAACATCTGAGAACGGGAAGAGAAGGTAAGTGTTGGAGCTGGTATGTAGAGGAGAAATCTGATTGATGAGAAGGAGAAAGGAAAAAAAAAAAAATCTGAACTGTGATGCAACTTGCAGGGAATAACCAGCAATCTAAATTCCAGCTGTAAACCAAGTCTTCTCTGGAGTCTTATTTCCTATAAGTGGAAGTATCATGCCATCTTCTACTCTGATGAAGGGAGCATAGCTATGGCAGGTATATTAGGAAGTTGTTATCTCCCATCATGGTTCACTGCATCATGGTTCTATGATAGTCCTTTTTTTTTTTTTTTTTTTATCAAGTCAAATCTAAGGGTAAAGATTTTAAGCCTCTAAACCCTAGAGAAAAGCTCTGGCAAGGATTATTCCTAATAAAATTTCCCCTGTGGTTTTCAATTTTCAAACAGAAACTGCTTTTGTCACTGGGAAACTGAGACAAAACCCAGGTAAATGGATGTACAGACAACAGAGTTCTGCTCTGGGATATCACAACAGGCTGTCTTTTTAAGAGTTTGATCAAATACAACAGAAGAAAAGAGACCTTATATGATGTCTAAATATAAAGCCACCCTAAATTTTAGAAATTTATAAACAGGAATCTGATTGCTTTCCAAGTATGTTAGAAACATTTAATAGTTGAGATGTTTAAAACCAGGAATTACAGAACCCCAGACTAAGTGAGGATTTCCCTAGTGGCTCAGCAGTAGAAGAATCTTCCTTCCAAGCAGGAAACACAGGTTCAATCCCTGGGATGGGTAAATCCCCTGCAAAAGGAAACGGCAGCCCACTCCAGTATTCTTCCTTGGGAAATCCCATGGACAGAGAAGCTTGGCAGGTTACAGTCCATGCCATTTCAAAAATAATCAGATATATTTAGCAGCTAAATAACAATAACAAATTAAGTGAATATCATATAACATAATATTGTATACTTCCTTAGTAAAAAGGGTATTCAGTCAGTTCAGTCTCTCAGTTGTGTCCTACTCTTTGTGACCCCATGAACTGCAGCACGCTGGGCCTCCCTCTCCATCACCAACTCCCAGAGTTTACCGAAATCATGTCCATTGAGTCGGTGATGCCATCCAACCATCTCATCCTCTGTTGGCCCCTTTTCCTCCTGCCACCAATCTTTCCCAGCATCAGCGTCTTTTCAAATGAGTCAGCTCTCGGCACCAGATGGCTGAAGTATTGGAGTTTCAGCTTCAGCATTAAGTCCTTCCAATGAACACCCAGGACTGATCTCCTTTAGGATGGACTGGTTGGATCTCCTTGCAGTCCAAGGGACTCTCAAGAGTCTTCTCCAACACCACAGTTCAAAAGAATCAATTCTTCGGTGCTCAGCTTTCTTTATAGTCCAAATTACACATCCATACATGACTACCGGAAAAACCATAGCCTTGACTGGACAGACTTTGTTGACAAAGTAATGTCTCTGCTTTTTAAAATGCTGTCTGTCAGGGGCAGTGGCCGAGAGGAGCAACCCCATGTCTAAAGAGCAGCGGCTGCACCAGCGCAGGAAGGCTGAGAGGAGCTACTCCATGTTCAAGGTCGGGGGGGCAGCCGTGAGGAAATACCCCTCATCCAAGGTAAGGAGCAGTGGCTGCGCTTTGCAGGAGCAGCCATGAAGAGATACCCCACATCCAAGGTAAGAGAAACCCAAGGAAGACAGTAGGTGTTGCAAGAGGGCATTAGAGGGTAGACACACTGAAACCATAACCACAGAAAACTAGCCAGTCTGATCACATGGACCACAGCCTTGTCTAATTCAATGAAGCTAAGCCATGCCATGTGGGGCCACCCAAGACAGACAGGTGATGATGGAGAGGTCTGACAGAATGTGGTCCACTGGAGAAGGAAATGGCAAACCACTTCAGTATCCTTGCCTTGAGAACCCCATGAACAATATTAAAGGCAAAATGATAGGATACTGAAAGAGGAACTCCCAAGGTCAGTAAGTGTCCAATATGCTACTGGATATCAGTGGAGAAATAATTCCAGAAAGAATGAAGGGATGGAGCCAAAGCAAAAACAATACCCAGCTGTGGATGTGTCTGGGGATAGAAGCAAAGTCTGATGCTGTGAAGAGGAATATTGCATAGGAACCTGGAATGTCAGGTCCATGAATCAGGGCAAATTGGAAGTGGTCAAACAGGAGTTGGCAAGAGTGAACATCAACATTCTAGGAATCAATGAATTAAAATGGACTGGAATGGGTGAATTTAACTCAGATGACCATTATATCTACTACTGTGGGCAGGAATCCCTTAGAAGAAGTGGAGTAGCCATCATGGTCAACAAAACAGTCCAAAATGCAGTACTTGGATGCAGTCTCAAAAACAACAGAATGATCTCTGTTCTTTTCCAAGGCAAACCATTCAATATCATGGTAATCCAAGCCTATGCCCAACCAGTAATGCTGAAAAAGTTGAAATTGAATCGTTCTATGAAAACCTACAAGACCTTTTAGAACTAAGACCCAAAAAACATGTCCTTTTCATGATAGGGGACTGGAATGCAAAAGTAGGAAGTCAAGAAAAACCTGGAGTAACAGGCAAATTTGGCCTTGGAGTACAGAATGAAGCAGGTCAAAGGCTAATAGAGTTTTGCCAAGAGAATGCACTGATTGTAGCAAACACCCTCTTCCAACAACAAAAGAGAAGACTCTACACATGGACATCACCAGATGGTCAATACTGAAATCAGACTGATTATATTCTTTGCAGCCAAAGATGGAGATGCTCTTTGGTCTTGGTCAGCAAAACCAAGACCGGGAGCTTACCGTGTCTCAGATCATGAACTCCTTACTGCTAAATTCAGACTTAAATTGAACAAAGTAGGGAAAACCAACAGACTATTCAGGTATGACATAAATCAAATCCCTTATGATTATACAGTGGAAGTGAGAAATAGATTTAAGGGAGTAGATTTGATAGACAAAGTGCCTGATGAACTCTGGACAGAGGTTCGTGACATTGTACATGAGACAGGAATCAAGACCATCCCCATGAAAAAGAAATGCAAAAAAAAAAAAAACACAGCTGTCTGAAGAGGCCTTACAAATAGCTGTGAAAAGAAGAGAAGCAAAAAGCAAGGAGAAAAGGAAAGATATAAGCATCTGAATGCAGGTTTCCAAAGAATAACAAAGAGATAAGAAAGCTTTCCTCAGCAATCAATGCAAAGAAATAGAGGAAAACAACAGAATGGGGAAGACTAGAGATCTCTTCAAGAAAATTAGAGATACCAAAGGAACATTTCATGCAAAGATGGGCTCAATAAAGGACAGAAATGGTATGGACCTAACAGAAACAGAAGATATTAAGAAGAGGTGGCAAGAATATACAGAACTGTACAAAAAAGATCTTCTCCACCCAGATAATCACAATGGTGTGATCACTCACCTAGAACCAGACATCCTGGAATGTGAAGTCAAATGGGCCTTAGAAAGCATCACCACAAACAAAGCTAGTAGAGATGATGGAATTCCAGTGGAGCTATTTCAAATGCTGAAAGATGATGCTGTGAAAGTGCCACACTCGATATGCCAGGTTATTTGGAAAACTCAGCAGTGTCACAGAACTGGAAAAGGTCAGTTTTCATTTCAATCCCAAATAAAGCCAATGCCAAAGAATGCTCATACTACCACACAATTGTACTCATATCACACTCTAGTAAAGTAATGCTCAAAATTCTCCAAGCCAGGCTTCAGCAATATGTGAACCGTGAACTTTCAGATGTTCAAGCTGGTTTTAGGAAATGCAGAGGAACCAGAGATCAAATTGCCAACATCTGCTGGATCATCGAAAAAGCGAGAGAAACATCTATTTCTGCTTTCTTGACTACGCCAAAGCCTTTGACTGTGTGGATCACAATAAACTGTGGGAAATTCTGAAAGAGATGGGAATACTAGACCACTTGGCCTGCCGCTGGAGAAACCTGTATGCAAGTCAGGAAGCAACAGTTAGAACTGGACAAGGAACAACAGACTGGTTCCAAATAGGAAAAGTACGTCAAGGCTATATATTGTCACCCTGCTTATTTAACTTATTTGCAGAGTAAATCATGAGAAACACTGACTGGAAAAAGCACAAGCTGGAATCAAGATTGCCGGGAGAAATATCAATAACCTCAGATATGCAGATGACACCACCCTTATGGCAGAAAGTGAAGAGGAACTAAAAAGCCTCTTGATGAAAGAGAAAGAGGAGAGTGAAGAAGTTGGCTTAAAGCTCAACATTCAGAAAACGAAGATCATGGCATTTGGTCCCATCACTTCATGGGAAATAGTAGGGAAACAGTGGAAACAGTGTCAGGCTTTATTTTTCTGGGCCCCAAAATCACTGCAGATGGTAATTGCAACCATGAAATTAAAAGATGCTTACTCCTTGGAAGGAAAGTTATGACCAAACTGGATAGCATATTAAAAAGCCGAGACATTACTTTGCCAACAAAGGTGTGTCTAGTCAAGACTCTGGTTTTTGTAGTGGTCATGTATGGATGTGAAATTTGGACTGTGAAGAAAGCTGAGCGCCGAAGATTGATTCAAAAAAAGCTGAGTGCTTTTGAACTGTGGTGTTGGAGAAGACTCTTGAGAGTCCCTTGGACTGCAAGTAGATCCAGCCAGTCCATCCTAAAGATCAGTCTGGGTGTGCCTTGGAAGGACTCATGCTGAAGCTGAAACTCCAATACATTGGCCACCTCTGGGAAGAGTTGACTCATTGAAAAAGACCCTGATGCTGGGAGGGATTGGGACCAGGAGGAGAAGGGGACGACAGAGGATGAGATGGCTGGATGGCATCACCGAGTCAATGGACATAAGTTTGGGTAAACTCCGGGAGTTGGTGATGGACAGGGAGGCCTGGCATGCTGTGATTCATGGGGTCACAGAGTCTGACACAAATGAGCAACTGAACTGAACAGAACTAGTTTGGTCATAACTTTCTTTCCAAGGAGTACGCGTCTTTTAATTTCATGGCTACATCACCGTCTGCAGTGATTTTGGAGCCCCAAAAAATAAAGTCAGCCACTGTTTCCACTGTTTCTCCATCTATTTCCCATGAACTGATGGGACAAGATGCCATGATCTTACTTT
Source organism: Bison bison bison (assembly GCF_000754665.1). NCBI lineage: Eukaryota > Metazoa > Chordata > Mammalia > Artiodactyla > Bovidae > Bison > Bison bison. The sequence goes on along the minus strand of NW_011494690.1, from coordinate 1,024,668 downwards.
TATGAATGTTGAGCTTTAAGCCAACTTCCAGTCTCCTCTTTCACTTTCATCAAGAGGCTCTTTAATTCTTCACTTTCTGCCATAAGGGTGGTGTCATCTGCATATCTGTGGTTATTGATAGTTCTCTTGGAAATCTTGATTTTAGCTCTTGCTTCTTCCAGCCCAGCATTTCTCACGATGTACTCTGCATATAAGTTAAATAAGTGACAATATATAGCCTTGACTTACTCCTTTTCCTAATAGGAACCAGTCTGTTGTTCTATTAAGAATGTATAAAACCCATGACCATGTTTTTTTTTATTCTCCTTAGTCAGTCGACTGGTTTGATTTTATATACTTGAAATGATGCATATCATAAACAGTTATGACCAATGGACAGTAGTAAAGGCTAAATAGTAAATTTGTCAATCAAACTTATCTTTCAACATACAATGTTTATATTCTAAATCTAATGGCCATTTTATATTCATTGACATACAAAAGTGAAAGCCATATCTGACTATTTATGATCCCATGGACTGTAGCCCACCAGGTTCCTCAGTCAATGGCATTCTCAAGGCAAGTATATTGGAATGGGTAGCCCTTTTCTTCTCCAAGATATCTTCCTGACCCAGGGATTAAATACAGGTCTCTCGTATTGCAGGCAGATTCTTTACTGTCTGAGCCACCAGGGAAGCTGTATAAACCAAAACTAATGGATGTTTTTTATTCATAACAGAGCTAGAGTCACATTTCCTTCTTTTTATTCGATGTGACTCTAGCCAAATATTCATCCATACTCAGAGTTTCAGGTGAATACATTCGGGCTGAGTATTTTATTTTGAGCCATAATCTCAGTTCCACAGAAAAATATTATGTTCTATATTTTTAGATAGCAAAATTTAATTTCAGCATTAAGCTAAATTTGATGGCGAAAAATGTATTTTCATCAAATGAAGCTAAACCAAGTAAGCTGAAGTATTTATACTTTCCTTCCACTATCCAACTTTATATCCTATTCTGGAATCCTCAGCTTGCATCAAGATACTGAGATTGGTAGGCAAATGGAATGTGAGTATTTGATCCTTGATTATCATTAGGTCATAATTTGTTCCTATATTCTGTCTTCCAAGAAATGTCGATATAAATTTGACATTTTCAGTTCATGTTCTCTTTAGCAAATTTTCTCCTCCAGAGGATGAATATCCAATCTACCTAGGTTTAGGATTGCTATATGTAATACCCCTTATTAAATACAAACATAAGAAAACAATGGATACAAATTGGTATTTTAGGAGCAAAGCATATCTGTATTAATTATGTGGTTTTAAGAACTACCTACTGTGTTATTTTATAGAATAAATTTCTTGTGCAATATTCCTTGAGATTGGAATTTTTAAATTTCAAAATTTTCCATGTCATCTCTCATGTAATTGTTTATTCTTCATTATTCTATAATATCTACTCTACTAATCTACTAACAAAAGTATTTCAGTATTTGCCTTTAGACTTATTAGTAAAATAATCAAGATAATAGATTGTTGCAAACTTCATATAGTGTTTCAGTATACCAAAAAACAGAACCTCCAGATGGTCAAAATGGATTAAGAAAAGGCAGAGGAACCAGAGAGCAAATTGCCAACATCTGTTGGATCATAGAAAAAGCAAAGTAATTCCAGAAAAAATCCTACTTCTGATTCATTGATTATGCTAAATTCTTTGACTGTGTGAATCACATGAAATTGTGGAAAATTCTTCAAGAGATGGGAATACAGGACCACCTTACCTATTTTATGAGAAATCTGTATGCAGGTCAAGAAGCAACAGTTAGAACTAGACATGGAACAATAGATTGATTCCAAATAGGGAAAGGGGTACGTCAAGGCTGTATATTGCCACCTTGCTTATTTAACTTATATGCAAATTACATCATGCGAAATGCTGGGGTGGATGAAGAACAAGCTGGAGTTAAGATCTCTGAATGAAATATCAATAACCTTAGATATGCAGATGACACCACCCTTACGAAAGAAAGCAAAAAAGAACTAAATAGCCTCTTGATGAAAGTGAAATAGGAGACTGAAAAAGTTGGCTTAGAACTCAGCATTCAGAAAACTAAGATAATGGCATCTGTTCCCATCACTTTACAGCATATAGATGGGGAAACAGTGGAAACAGTGACAGATTTTATTTTCTTGGGCTCCAAAATCACTGAAGATGATGACTGAAGCCATGAAATTAAAAGACTCTTGCTCATTGGAAGAAAAAACTATGACCAACCTAGACAGTGTCTTAAAAAGCAGAGACATTATTTTGCCAACAAAAGTCCATCTAGTCAAAGCTATGGTTTTTCCAGTAGTCATGTACGATGTGAGAGTTGGACTATAAAGAAAGCTGAGCACTGAAGAATTGATGCTTTTGAACTGTAGTGTTGGAGAAGACTCTTGAAAGTCTCTTTGGACTGCAAGGAGATCCAACCAGTCAATCCTAAAAGAAATCAGTCCTGAATGTTCATTGGAAAGACTGATGCTGAAGCTGAAACTCCAGTATTTCGGCTACCTGATGTGAAGAACTGACTCATTGGAAAAGACCTTGATGCTGGGAAACATTGAATTTGAGAGCAGAAGAGGACGACAGAGAATGAGATGGTTGGATGGCATCACCACCTCGATGGACATAAGTTTGAGTAAGTTCCAGGATTTGGTGATGGACAGGGAAGCCTGGTGTGCTACAATCCCTGGGGTCACAAAGAGTCTGATATGACTGAGTGACTGAACTAAACTGATTACCTTCTCTCAAGTTATATTTGACCTTCCCTTGTAAGGCAATCAGTAACGTGTCTGACTGCAGTGCAGGAGACCTAGTTTCTATATCTGGGTCATGAAGATCCCCTGGCGAAAGAAATGGCAACCCACTCCAGTATTCTTTTCTGGAAAATCCCATAGACAGAGGAGCCTGGCAGGCTACAAGTTGCAAATGTCAGACATGACTATGCACACAGCACTAGTAATATCAGCATGACATCATCTATGTGTGGTGGTTTGGTTGTTAAGTGTGTTGCACTCTTTGTAACCCCAAGGACTGTAGCCTACCAGGCTCCTCTATCCATGGGACATCCAGGAAAGAATATCAGAATGGGTTGTCATTTCCTTCTGCAAGGGTCCTTCCCGACCGAGGGGTCGAACCCACCTCTCCTGCTTGGCAGGCAAGTTCTTTACCACTGAGCTATTTGGGAACCCATGACGCTGTCAGTAGAAGAAACCAATGTGATACACAGAATATAAGTATCTCTTTGTACTACTTGGGGAAGAGAAACAAATAACTATCTCTGAAAAAGGGAAACTTAAAGGGTACTTCTCCCTTTGCCTAGTGAAAACAGTCCTCTCTAAAGCTTATCTGCTGTTGATAAGAGCCAGAGATTGACACACTCTTTCGGAAAAGCACCAGAAGAGTAGGAATTTTATATTTTGGAAACAGTGAAGTCTTGCAAATATTCCATTCTACAATTTCAAAGCAAGAGCCGCCATAAACAATGTATAAATAATGTTGCTGTGTTCCAATAAAACTTTATTTTTAAGTACAGATAGCAGTAACATTACCCCAGAGCTGTAGTCTGTAGACATTTGCTATAGAGAAATATACATTTACCAGATTAATCATATTATTTCAAGTGATATACTAGTTTGCTCTAGATAAGAAAATGTGTTCATAAGTGCATCTCCAATGAAGGACATAACTTGATTAGGTTAAAAACTGCAGGGTTTTTCTCATGCCCTGTGATTTAAAATTTTTATTTTAGTTATTCATTGGGTCAAAAAGAAGAATTAAATGAGGTGTGCATAGACTCAAAAGACCTGCATTATTCACATTCTTTATTGTGGCCAGAATGATACTTAATATATTCAATAACAGCTTAAACATGGGCACTAAATTGTCAAATTAATGCTGACAAATAAGAATGGATACAGACAACAAAAACACTGCACAAGCTTTTGAAATGAATATCAACTCTTCTGGTGACACTGCATTGAAAAAGATGTGGATTTTCGTTACACGTTTTACACATGAGTACAGGTGTTCAGACATTTCTACTGTAAGGTTTTTTGCTGCATATTTAATGTTGTCAATCAGTGTATTCTGTGGGTGCTGAATATATACATTCCAGCTATCTTCAGATGATTGTCCCAACTCCTGTACCACAATACCCTGGCTTGTTGTGACTGGGTAATTGTGTCCTCGATATATATTCCCTTAGCCCATGGCTAGCAGGGTCTTTGGAAGCTGGGAACTTCCATTACCAATAGCTAAAAGAATCTTTATATTTTTCATCCTTAAATATCATACCAGTCTTTTCATTTTCTTTGGATATCATAATGTGAAAAAAAACATGATGTTCAACTGCTCTTAGGGACTGAATAAAAATACATAGGTCAATTTAGGACACCCTGGTTTATAACGAGGGGATCTTCAGTGATAGCTCCCTTTATTACCTGCATTCATTCTAGTGGACTTAATGTCATATGCTGGAATTAGGGTTAATTTAGAGTCAGTTACTTGGTTAGACAGTAACAGCTCCCTTTGGGAAAGGATCAGATCAATGTTTCCCATCAACATCTACGATGCAAGAACAAAACTCCTTAGGAACCTTTCTGAACATTTTATTCAAAGTGCTTGAATTTTTTTATGTAGGTTTGGAAATAGGGTAAAATCATGATTTTTAGAGTATTGTGGTTCATGTGGTGACCAGATGTTTTCAATTTTGAAATCTTTGTTCTATTAGTTACTTGGTTACCCATTGTTTAGTTACTTAGCTGCCTGTTGATTTCATCCTTCAGACCACTGTCTGGGTTCTGAATGGTCCATCTGCTCTTTTGCCTTTCATAATGACCATGGATGGTATTGTGACTTCTGTGGTTCCTGTTACCAACTGTTCATGCTAACTCTGTTTTTCCCCCATGTTGTTAGGAACATGTATTCAATTTTAATTTTATTTTTTACCTCTAACATTCCAAATCTAAGGAGTAAAACTATGTTTTTTAACCAGTTAAGTACTTCCCTCAGCAACTTCTCACTGGCATTCAAAAGTTTAAGTAGACAGAATAATGCCTTCCTAAAGATGCCCACATCCTAAGCTCTAGCACCTGTGAATATATGATCTTATATGCCAAATGGGACTTCACAAGGATTATTACAATAAGCATCTTGAGATAGGAACATTATCCTGTTCTATCCTTATCTGGGCGATCTGAATTTAATCACAGTGGTTTTAAAGGCAGAGGTATTTTTAAAACTGTGCTAAGTGGGAAATGTAATGGTAGAAGCATTTCCAGAGAGATGCTCACTGTGACTTTGAAAGTGGAAGATGAGAGCCATGAGCCACTGAATGAGCTTCCTTAGTACCTCAGCTGGTAAAGAATCTGCCTGCGATGCAGGAAACCCTGGTTCAATATCTGGGTTGGAAGATCCCATGAAGAAGTTGTAGGCTGCCCACTCCAGTATTCTTGAGCCACTGAATGGGGAAAGTCTCTAGAACCTGGAAATGTCAGGGAGATGGATTCTCCCTGAAATCATGTCCAGGAAGACACCTATCTAAATTCTGTCATATAGAACAATAAGATAATAAATATATGTGGTTTAATGATATAAATGTGTGCTAATTTGTTACATCAAGAGAAAACTGGAAAGAAGTCCAAAAGGGATGTGTTTGTGTGTGTGCGTGTGTGTGTGTATGTGTGTGCATGGTCAACAATTTTTGCATGACAGTTTACTACTTACATAGACAACGAAAGGAAGAATAAACCTAAGGTGCCAACTCCCCATGATTCCTGTCCCACACACAAAAAGGGAGGAAACACAAACAACAGTTGAATAACTGCAACATCAGATTTTGAATCCCCTGTTGCTGAGAAACCTATTCTAGAGTGCAGGTAAGTGGTTTTATATTCTGCAGTTGTGTTCTGAAGTATGCAGGACAGAGAGCCGCACAGCTCATCAGAACCTGAGAGGTGGTGAGAAACTGCCCCATGACATCCTCACAGATGATGCACAAAGTCAAGTGCAAGGTGACCTTTGACGAGCTCCTCATAGACCGTCCATCTTCTCCTGTTCTGGGAAAATCACAAGGCCTGCTACCAAGACTCAAACTGTGGTTCATCCTTTGTATGTGTGATGTATCTGGACACAAGCAGGGCACCCAGAGCAGGCAGAGCTATTGCTCTATACACTAAAGATCAGAGGCAGAAAATCGTATTTCTTTGAGATTGCTAACTCTAAGAAGTGACCATGTAAGCCTAGAAATGCTGTCAGTAAGAGATAAGATTTCTGTAGAGTAAAACTAAGAAAATAAAATTTAACAAGGCCAAGAAATGGAGAAACAAGTCTCCATAATAAACTTATAAAATTACTCATTCTAATGGTAATATAAGCCTATTTCTTCCAGGAGGCCAAGCCATTTATCCTTTATATATAGCTAGTTTTAGTCATATGCCTTCCTCTTAGATCTAAAAATGATCACATTAACATATAAAACTAACATTATATAAAGTGATTGTATCCTCATTGATTACAAAAGAGTTCAAACTACTTTCAAAGGGGCATTAATTGCTAATAACTTTGAAGTACGTAATTTCTATAGATAATACTTTAATTAGTGTTATTGATCTAGTTAACAATTAAGAGCCATATTTGAATTATTTTTTGAAGTTATAGCCTGTGAATTTAGATAAATGGTGTAGTACTCAGCTGTACCTTAGATTAAATCTGTTCCCTTGAAATGAGTCAAAATTGTCTTTAACCACACCTTATTTAACTTATATGCAGAGTACATCATGAGAAACGCTGGGCTGGAAGAAGCACAAGCTGGAATCAAGATTGCCGGGAGAAATATCAATAACCTCAGATATGCAGATGACACCACCCTTATGGAAGGAAGTGAAGAGGAACTAAAAAGCCTCTTGATGAAAGTGAAAGAGGAGAATGGAAAAGTTGGCTTAAAGGTCAATATTCAACAAACGAAGATCATGGCATCTGGTCCCATCACTTCATGGGAAATAGATGGGGAAACAGTGGAAACAGTGTCCGACTTTATTTTTTGGGGCTCCAAAATCACTGCAGATGGTGATTGCAGCCATGAAATTAAAAGATGCTTACTCCTTGTAAAGAAAGTTATGACCAACCTAGATAGCATATTAAAAAGCAGAGACATTACTTTGCCAACAAAGGTCCATCTAGTCAAGGTATGGTTTTTCCAGTAGTCATGTACGGATCTGAGCGTTGGACTGTGAAGAAAGCTGAGTGCCAAAGAATTGATGCTTTTGAACTGTGGTGTTGGAGAAGACTCTTGAGAGTCCCTTGGACTGCAAGGAGATCCAAGCAGTCCATTCTAAAAGTAGATCAGTCCTGGGGGTTCTTTGGAAGGAATGATGCTAAAGCTGAAACTCTAGTACTTTGGCCACCTCATGTGAAGAGTTGACTCATTGGAAAAGACTCTGACGTTGGGAGGGATTGGGGGCAAGAGGAAAAGGGGATGACAGAGGATGAGATGCCTGGATGGCATCACCAGCTCGATGGACGTGGGTTTGGGTGAACTCTGGAAGTTTGTGATGGACAGGGAGGCCTGGCGTGCTGCAATTCATGGAATCACAAAGAGTTGGACTGAGCAACTGAACCGAACTGAAATGAACCTTATTAGAAGGATGATGTTATTGAGAGCAAGTTCAAAACAGTATTTGTTTGGTGTGGTGCTCTTCAAAATACCACTTAAAATAAGACAGTGATTGTGTAAACTGCATGTACAATCAGACATGAAGTTTACATGTATAGAGGACATGTTAAGTGCTTATACAAACAATACATAGAATTTCCAACTTTCAGTCGACTGAACACTTGGAAATGGTGATTCAAATTATTTCGATAATCAATTATGAGACTTACCCAGTTTGATTGTGCTTAAGAAAATTCTTTGCAAGATTATATGTTGATAGATAAAATACCATTGATTTAGTTCTTATTCCAACAGTTGCATAAAAGCTGAAAATCACTGCAGAAGCTGAAACATTTTTTTAATGATAAATATGTAAAAGTATAGAGAGCTTTAAAATTTGTGATATATGATTACTTTTCACTAAGAATCTTCTTAAGGAAGTTTTAAAAGTACTCTCTATTCCTTTATTATACTAGTATTCGATTGATAGTTTTGCCCCTCTGCTTAATTTTGCATTTTCCCCTTTTCTTGCTCAGTAAAGAACACTTTGAAATTTTAGTTACAGTATTGGCTTCTTGCACCTGCCTGGGCATTTGAATGTTAGCACTTGGCTTCTGGTGTCTACAGTGAACTGAAGTTGCTCAGTCGTGTCCAACTCTTTGCAACCCCCGTGGACTATAGCCTACCACGCTCTTCCGTCCACGGGATTTTCCAGGCAAGAGTACTGGAGTGGGTTGCCATTTCCTTCTCCAGAGGATCTTCACGACCCAGGAATGGAACCTGCGTCTCCTGCATTGTAGGCAGATGCTTTACAGTCTGAGCCTCCAGGAAAGTCTTGGCGTCTATATTCAGTTTCAAATTTTGTTTCAGTCATATCATCAATCCCACTTCTCAATTTTCCCAATGTATATTTGGTGACTGGTTTTTTTTTTTTTCTTTTTCTCCCAGGATTGTATATTTTTATGGATATGATTTAATCAGAATGTGTTTGTAGTAAGAGTATTGCTCATCCTCATCATCTCATTCTTTCATTTACAGGAAGTCAATTACCAAATCCTATGCATGCTTTGTGAGAGTCAGTTTCTAGGCAGGCTGATAAGAAGTCGAGTTTCCTGAGGAGGAGAAAGGGGTCTAGGGCTCTCAAGGAGGATAAAAGGACAAATGTTTTTTTTTCTCTGCATTCCTTAGTCTAAATTACATAAAACATTTTTTTTTTTCTTTAAGCCTAGAACTGATGATTACACAACAAACAACTCAGTTTAAACTCTGTACTAAGGATTATAGAACAACAATGTATCCTGCTTGAGGACAGTTTCTCCTTGCTGAAAACCTTCTGACTAATCCTGTTATCTTAAAATTTATATTATGGGAATGGGTCTGATAAGATCTATTGTTAAGTTCTGATCCTGTTATCTTCAAATGTAAATTGTGGGAGTGGGTCTGTAAAATTTTTACAACCCTGAGACATTCTTTTGATTTATTGTAATAACCAATTTAAAAAGTATACAATTCCCTTGCTTAGGCTACCAAGGGGGACACTATCCGTCCCCGTTCTGATGTCCATGTCAGAAGCTTTCCCTGTCCCTTTTCATACTTTAATAAAACTCTGCTATACAGAAGCTCTTGAGTGATCAAGGCTGGTCCCTGGTCCCAAAGCTAAATCTTCTTCTTTGGAGATTATGAATCCAACACAGTTCACCATAAGCTATCAATTTAAAGAATTCCCCCATTGTAATTGACAGGACAAGGGCTCTGAAATTAAATAATAGCAAAGTAATTTAGAAGTATGTAGGATTGCATCTTCAAAATGTCACTATGCAACAATAATTTTGTGTTGAGAACTGATAAATTCAGTTGTTCACAAAGAAATAAAATGTTACTACATGTCTGAGTTTTTCTCTATGACTCTGAAGAAAACAAGTAACTATCCCAAGCACTTTTCATTTGTCTGCTCTGTGTGTGCTCAGTCACTGTGTCTGACTCTTTGTGACCTCATGGACTATTGACTTTGACCTGAGAACATGATCTTTCCCCATTTACGAAGGTGGAATAGATATGAACTTCTGGATACCTGAGTATAATACTAACTGTTGTTTTTGAGCTACTTGTATGTAATTCTTTCATAGCAATTCAAACCACTGCTGTTATATATTTACTCAGTACTTATGAGAGTTTGCAAGTTCTTTAAACTACAGAAATGAGCAAATTGTATCCAAAAGAATCTGAAAATGGTGTCAAGTTGGAATTATCAGAAATATAGTACACCAGCTAAAGATGAAACACCGAAGACTTTAATAGAGTTAATTATATGTCTATACTTATGCTTCTTTAACAGCTTAACATTTTTAAAAAATTGGTAATGATGACAGTATGTATATTTTCACACTGAGAATATTTCTGCTAAGAACAACCATACAAGATTATAACAGAAAAATGCATATTTCCTTCTAGATTGTAGACCAGATGCAGATATATAAGAAGGAAAAAGAAAACTCTAAATATAATGATAAATTATATTTGAAGCATTAGTAAAACATGACTGGTGTACCTCAATTAGGGTTTATTCTATTACAGATTTATGTAGTTTAAATTTTATAACATAATTGTCCTTCCAATATTAATATTTTATTTTTATCCCTCAATAAGTGGAGAGTTGAATTAAAAGAAAAAATCAAGATGGAAATCAGTTCAGTTCAGTTCAGTTGCTCAGTTGTGTCCAACTCTTTGTGACCTCATGGACCGCAACACACAAGGCTTCCCTGTCCATCATCAAGTCCTGGAGTTTACTCAAACTCGTGTCCACTGAGTCAGTGATGCCATCTAACCAGCTCATTCTCTGGAGTCCCCTTCTCTTCCTGCCTTCAGTCTTTCCCAGCATCAGGGTATTTTCAAAAGAATCAGTTCTTCGCATCAGGTGGCCAAAGTATTGGAGCTTCAGCTTCAGCATCAGTCCTTCTAATGAATATTCAAGACAGATTTAGGATGGACTGGTTGGATCTCTTTGCAGTACAAGGGACTCTCAAGAGTTTTCTCCAACACCACAGTTCAAGGCATCAAATCTTCAGTGCTCAGTTTTCTGTATAGTCCAACTCTCACATCCATACATGAGACTGGAAAAAACATAACATTGACTAGATGGAACTTTATTGGCAAAGAAATATCTCTGCTTTTAATATGCTGTCTTGGTTGGTCATAACTTTTCTCCTAAGGAGTAAGTGTCTTTTAATTTCATGGCTGCAATCACCATCTGCAGTGATTTTGGAGCTCAAAAAATAAATCCACTGTTTCTCCATCTATTTGCCATGAAGTGATGGGACTTGATGCTATGATCTTAGTTTTCTGAATGTTGAGCTTTAAGCCAAATTTTTCACTCTCCTCTTTTACTTTCATCAAGAGGCTCTTAGTTGTTCTTCACTTTCTGCCATAAGGGTGGTGTCATCTGCATATCTGAGGTTATTGATGTTTCATCCAGCAATCTTGATTCCAGTTTGTTCTTCATCTAGCCCAGCATTTCTCATGATGTACTCTGCATATAAGTTAAATAAGCAGGGTGACAATATACAGCCTGACATACTCCTTTCCTGATTTGGAACCAGTCTGTTGTTCCATGTCCAGTTCTAGTTGTTGCTTCTTGACCTGCAAACAGATTTCTCAAGAGGCAGGTCAGGTGGTCTGGTATGCCCATCTCTTTCAGAATTTTCCACAGTTTATTGTGATCCACACAGTCAAAGGCTTTGGCTTAGTCAATGAATCAGAAGTAGATGCTTTTCTGGAACTCTCTTGCTGTTTCAATGATCCAACAGATGTTGACAATGTGATCTCTGGCTTCTTTGGCTTTTCTAAAACCAGATTGAACATCTGGAATTTCACGGTTCACCTACTGTTGAAGCCTGGCTTAGAGAATTTTGAGCATTACTTTACTAGCATGTGAGATGAGTGCAATTATGCAGTAGATTGAACATTCTTTGGCATTGCCTTTCTTTGGGATTGGAATGAAAACTGCCCTTTTCCAGTCCTGTGGCCACTACTGAGTTTTCCAAAATATGCTGGCATATTGAGTGCAGCACTTTAACATTATCACCTTTTAGGAATTGAAACAGTTCAACTGGAATCCCATCATCTCCACAAGTGTTCGTAGTGATGTTTCCCAAGGCCCACTTGACTTCACATTCTAGGATATCTGGCTCTGGGTGAGTGATCATACCATCATAATTCTGGGTCATGAAGACCTTTTTGGTATAGGTTTTCTGTGTATTTTTCCACCTCTTCTTAATATCTTCTGCTCTGTTAGGTCCATACCATTTCTGTCCTTTATTGAGCCCATCTTTGCATGAAATGTTCCCTTGGTATCTCTAATTTTCTTGAAGTGATCTCTAGTCTTTCCCATTCTATTGTTTTCCTCTATTTCTTTGCACTGATCACTGAGGAAGGCTTTCTTATCTCTCCTTCCCATTCCTTGGAAATCTGTGTTCAAATGAGTGTATTTTTCCTTTTGTCCTTTGCTTTTCACTTCTTTTCTTTTCACAGCTATTTCTAAGGCCTTCTCAGACTGCCATTTTGCTTTTGTGCTTTTCCTTTTTGGGGGGATGATCTTTCTCCCTGTCTCCTCTACAATGTCACAAACCTCTGTCCATAGTTCATCAAGCACTCTGTCTATCAGATCCAGCCCCTTAAATCTATTTCTCACTTCCACTGTATAATCATAAGGGATTTGATTTAGGTCGTACTTGAATGGTCTAGTGGTTTTTCCCTACTTTCTTTAATTTAAGTCTGAATTTGGTAATGAGTTCATGATCTGAGCCAAAGTAAGCCCCAGTCTTGTTTTTGCTGACTGTATAGAGCTTCTCCAACTTTGGCTGCAATGAACATACTCAATCTGTTTTCGGTGTTGACCATTTTGTAGCACTTGGATGCAATCTCAAAAATGACAGGATAATCTCTGTTCATTTCCAAGACAAACCATTCAATATCACAGTAATCCAAGTCTGTGCCCTGACCAGTAATGCTGAAGAAGCTGAAGTTGAATGGTTCAATGAAGACATACAAGACCTTCTAGAACTAACACCCCTCAAAAATGTCCCTTTCATTATAGGGGACTGGAATTCAAAATTAGGAAGTCAAGAGACACCTGGAGTAACATTCAAATTTTGCCTTAGAGTACAAAATAAAGCAGGACAAAGGCTAACAGGATTCTGCCAAGAGAATGCACTGGTCATAGCAAACACCCTCTTTCAACAACACAAGAGAAGACTCTACACATGCACATTACCAGATGTCAAGATAGAAATAGCAAAATACATATTTCTAAGTACCAAACATGGAGCAGGACATGGCAACTCACTCCAATATTCTTGCCTGGAGAATCCTTTGGATGGAGGAACATGGCAGGCTACATACAGTCCATGGGGTTGCAAGAGTCAGGCATGACTGAGCGATTAACACACACAAGTGCCAAACAAAAAGTATTGTGTTGGACAAAATTTATATGAAAAATAACTAATTAAATATGCCTTCTATTTAGGACTAATTAGTGTGAATGTTAAAACACTTCATCCTTTAAATGTTTTATGCAATATTACTTTAAAAAGTAATCTTAAAGTTATGTAAAATTGGGGAAATGTGTTAAGCACTAATTTGCAAAATAGAATTAAATTGACATGGTTTCTGAATTTCTATCACTTATTCCTAAATTTAACTAGTTCCACTGTTCTTATTATATAATTAAAGGGATGTGTTCTCACAGCATCACATTTTGTGACTGATGACATTTCATTTGTGTTCACTAAAATTTTTGTTGTTCCCTTCTAAGTTCCCTAAAAAGGTCTGATTCTTGTGTTTGTGCTGTACATAAAATTATTTTCTTAAAATCACTGAATGGATAGGTTGTCATTTCATTTCACAAGTATGTAAAGTTCATCTATGGCAAGGTAAAACATAAAAGAGACAATATTATAGTGTTTATGTGGTAAATGACATAAAGTGTATCAATGTAGAAAAATCCTATTTAAAAAACACAGGAAAACAGTGATATTTTAGGACAACATAAGATGAGAGGAACATCACTGCCCCCAAGTGCCTGACTGGAGATTATTGATGATAATGTCTCCTGGGGATAAGAAGTCACTGTGCAGCTCCACCTTGTTTATGCTCATGCAGAATTATTTCATTGTACCATTTCTTACCATTGTCAGGATTTGGTCAATTAGTAAGTTTTACTGTATAATATTGACACCTCTAACATGGATTTTTTTTTTAATTGTTATCTAGTTTTTATTATGAGAACATTAAAGATAAAAATCAGCAGCTTGTCATTCTGAATTCACCAGTGTCCTATTTGCCCACATCTGTTGTTTTAAGAAAAAAATCTACTAAATAAATATTGAGATCCAATCTCAGTTTCATTACTGAAAGCTTGACCCTCTGAAGGTTATGTAAATAGAAGAGACCCATTTTAAAATTATATTTAATTCTATATCACAATTATATGATGAATATATGATTATCATTTGGTTGTTTAGAGCAATCATTCTTAGCAAACAGGTCACCATTAATGGAAGTTTTCTACCTCCTAATCTCCAACATGAATGTATGACATGAGTGTTGGACATATGGTCTAATTATATGGCTGTCTACTCCCATTGATGTCTTGTTTAATCATAATTTAGTAACTTTAGGAGTACAAGTTTTTATAGTACTTGTAGAAGAGACTAATGGAGAAGGCAATGGCAACCCACTCCAGTACTCTTGCCTGGAAAATCCCATGGATGGAGGAACCTGGTAGGCTGCAGTCCATGGGGTCGCAAAGAGTCAGACAGGACTGAGCGACTTCACTTTCACTTTTCACTTCCATGCATTGGAGAAGGAAATGGCAACCCCCTCCAGTGTTCTTGCCTGGAGAATCCCAGAGACGGCGGAGCCTGATGGGCTGCTGTCTATGCAGTCGCACAGAGTCAGACACGACTGAAGTGACTTAGCAGCAGCAGCAGCAGAAGAGACTCAAGGTAAAATATTAGCAGTTCAATACTTTAATGTACCATCTCTAACTACTAACAGTGAGTTGGTACCTGTTTCCCATATCGGATTACTTTACTTGGGATAAGAGAAATTTCATTTTTAAAAGTTAATCATAAGAAGCACCATAAAATTAAAAAAAAAAAGAGTCTAGTTCTTAGTTTAGAACTTATTATTTACTATATGAAACAGTAAACACCACTTGACTAATTTGAACTTTGATTATGCTGAAGATGCCATTTCTGACTTGTTAATTTGCAAGTATCGAATTTTGTTGCACTAAGTCACGGCTGACTCTTTCGTGACCCCATGGACTGCAGCCCACCAAGTTCCTCTGTCCATGGAATTTCCCAGGCAAGAATACTGGAGTTGGTTGCCATTTCCTACTCCAGGGGGTCTTCCCAAGCCAAGGATCAAACACACATCCCCTGCATTGGCAGGTGGATTCTTTGCCACTGAGCCACCTGGGAAGCCCAATCATTGAACACTGTAGCACATTATGTTGATAAAACTATGAGGAAACTATGAGGAAAAGGAATTCATTGTCAGAGTCCAAAATAGTATAAATCCTATGGGGGAAAAATTGGAAACATCTGAAAAAATTCCATATGCATTTATTCTCTGAACCAAGCTGTAGAACAGTATCCCCACAAGTCGGAAACAATGTATGTGCAAAGCTGTTTATTAAAGCATTATTCATAGAATTATCCAGTGCCTAACTATAGCATGATTGGATAAGCACAGGTGAAAGTTTAATGAGAATACTAAAACTTGTCTAAATATTTAATTTGTATATAATTTTACATAGATGTTACATAATCAAATATAAAATTTCACTAAAAGGGAAAAATTAGGCTGAATTGAATATGATTAAATAAAAAGAAGCCAAATAAACTGAAATGTGTATCAAAATAAAGCATATAACCAGTTAGATAAAAATATTATTTTAAGTAACTTGGAACATAGGGTTCTGACTATGCATCTTTTATATATATATCCTAAATACAAAAATTTCTATTACTTGACAGTTTTACTATAGTTGTAGTAATCACATTGAAATTTTGAAAGTAATATATATATATATATATATAACATACAAATGTATATGTATTTCAATATATAATTAATGTTATGTAATTGTATATAATATATGTAATGCATTTCAGTAAATAAGAATCAACATTGTCATTGTTCTTACAGTGAATAGATAAGCACAAAATAAAATTAAATAATTAGGAAGTCCTGTGATTTGAATTGTGTGTTAACATAAACACATATTCCCAGCTTTGTACACTGAAAAGATTTAACATCAATGATACTCCACTAATACTTGAAGGGTTAGCATTGAGGTCTTTTTGTTTCAATACTGTTGCCTTTAAATACCATCTGGTTTAACACTTTGTATTTAATCATCGTTACCTATTATAATCTTCCCTGGTGCCTCAGATGGTAAAGTGTCTGCCTGCAACGCGGGAGACCGGGATCCTGGGTTGGGAAGATCCCCTGGTGAAGGAAATGGCAACCCACTCCAGTACTCTTGCCTGGAAAATCCCATGGACGGAGGAGCCTGGTGGGCTGCAGTCCATGGGGTCACAAAGAGTTGGACACGACTGAAACGACTTAGCAGCAGCAGCAGCGATATGACTTACTGTGTATTGTCTTAACACACATAAATGGAAGAAAAGACCTCTAAATGTTATGAAAAATCATCTCTAAGTTTAAGACAAACTGTCATTTTGTGCCTTCAGATATAACATGGTATGAAGTAGAAATTCTTACTTATGAAGACTTCTTGCTAGACATTTATCCTGAAATGTAAACAGGTTCCTAGAGCTAATTTAGATTTTACAGAGAGTAGAATAACATGTCGGAGAAGGCAATGGCACCCCACTCCAGTACTCTTGCCTGGAAAATCCCATGGATGGAGGAGCCTGGTGGGCTCCAGTCCATGGGGTCGCGAAGAGTCGGACATGACTGGGCGACTTCACTTTCACTTTTCACTTTCCTGCATTGGAGAAGGAAGTGGCAACCCACTCCAGTGTTCTTGCCTGGAGAGTCCCAGGGATGGGGGATCCTGGTTGGCTACCATCTATGGGGTCGCACAGAGTCGGACACGACTGAAGTGACTTCGCAGTAGCAGCAGAAGAACATGTTAAATGATACCATGAGAAGACAATTAAACAAATCAAGAACCTATTATTGATTCTACATGAAAACTGACTTGATTCCTTCACAAAATTAATGTTGTTTTTTGGGAAAAATATTGGGTTCGATGTTCAGAATGACTTAAAAAGCATAGCAAAAATATGTAACAAGGAAAGCTTGATTAAATCTCAATTTGAAGAAGAAAGTAGCTATGACCTATTTTTGAGGCATCTGATTATAAACTATGCATTTTTGGATTGTTGTCTTTAATCTTAGAAAAGATAATGGTATTTGTTCCTGTGTAAGAAAAAGTTTTAGAGAGAGCAGGTAAATGTGACAAAATATTATCAAATTTCTGTATGTTTAAGCATTTTAAAATGAAAAAAATTAAAAATAATTTTTACTATTCCAGATATTTGACTTGGAATTTATGGCTTTAATTTTTCTGTGGAAATGAAATTCAAATGTATCATTTAGGCCTGCAGGATCAAAATCCATCTCAACAGACCTGTGAAGATAGGTTCACAATGCAAAGGATGCTAAGTTTTTTCTCATATTTTATGTGAATGAAAGTGAAATGCATTCAAGTAATCAGAATATGAGGCTAATAAATTAATACATTCTGCATTGACACAACAATTGATTACTAATATTTTCAACAACTCAGGTTTTCAAAATCAAATACAAAATTATTCTTAAAAACTTCTTAATCTTGTCACAGTTATTTATAAGCAGTGTACATGTACTAAAATATATTACAATGCTATTTTGAAAGGCATATGATAAGAAAAAATGTAATATGCTTCACTTATGTGGAATAACCAAGGAAAACATACATTAATCATGATATTACTATGTCTGGTATTAGATTGTGAGGGCAAATTAATTTGAGACAATGAGTATACTTTTATTATACAAGTATGATATTCCACCAACAAAGTACATCAGAGAATGATTTGTCAGGTTAATTCTGAACTGTTCCTTTTATATAATTTAATCTTTAAAAGTCATAAGGATAAGGGCACCTTTATTATGTGTAAAGCCCAGCTAGATTTTTTTGCTTCTGTGGCTTAGAATTCTGTTTCTCAATTCAAGTTCAAATCAGTTCTGACAGGGAATGTCATCCATTCTGTCTTATCGCCACTATAGTAAATCAATGTCAAAGGAAATTTTTTTTCAGTACCCCACATTGATCAAATATAGTGTATAGATTTCATAGTTTATTTTTCTCCAGATGTTTTGTCTCTTTTGCATGCAAATCGTTTCTTTTTCTGACAGTATATGGCTTCAGTAACTGAGTGAATTTAGCTTACTAGTATAAAGTGTTAGCTGGCAGGCATGAAAAAAATCTATTTATAAAAGCTAAAATGGTTTTAACAAGTATAATATATTGTTATCCTCTGCCATTTCAGATTAGAATCCATTTTTAGAGTATAAATCATTCAACTTTGACTTGTCTCTAAGTATGGTCATTTAAGGGAGTTTGAAAGCTCCTGCTGCCTTCTACATTTTCTCCTACTTAATGGTTTCTCCCAAGATGGAAAAAGTAATCTGACTGGGTGGGATTCTAAAAATATATATATTTTTAATAGAAAGTGGTGCATAATAGGGCTTCCTCGGTGGCTCAGCTAGTAAAGAATCTGCCTGCAATGCAGGATACCTGGGTTGGGAAGATCCCTTGGAAAAGGGGCCAGCTACCCACTTCAGTATTCTGGACTGGAGAAGTCCATGGACTGTGTAGTCCATGGGATTGCAAAGTGTTGCCCAAGACTGAGTGATTGCATAAGAAGTTGCATACAAGTGTGTGATAAAATTTAACCATCAGATATTAATAATTATCAATATATTGAATACAATGGAGAAATTTTCTACTTTCAACAGTTTCAACAGTGATGGAATCTCTTACATCAGAACAATGTGCCCATTTCTCAGTACAATAATTAAAATGTATATAATATTTATTTTAAAATGCATATTATAATTATAAAAGGCGTTGTGTAGTGTTAGTTGCTCAGTCATGTTTGACTCTTTGTGACCCCATGGACTGAAGGCTACCATGCTCTTCTGTCCATGGGATTCCCCAGGCAAAAAACTGGAGTGGGTTGCCATTTCCTACTCCAGGGAGTCTTCCAAAGCCACTGACTGAACTCAGGTCTCCTGCATTGCAGACCAATTTCTTACCATCTGAACCACCAGGTAAGCCCAGGTGCCACTACAGGAGATGCAAGAAACATGGGTTTGATCCCTGGGTTGGGAAGATCCCCTGGAGTAGGAAATGGCAGGCCTCCCATATTCTTGCCTGGGAAATCCCATGGACAGAGGAGCCTGGTGGCTACAGTCCACTGGGTCACAAAGAGTCTTACATGAATAACTGACTAATACTAAACAGCAAAATTGTGCCAGGTGGGAAGTCTGTTCATTGGAAACTTAGGAACCAAGCCTGACAGTACTGCCATCAGCGACAATGTTCATTTCTGTTCACCAGGAGAAAAACATGGAGGTCTCAAGTCACCAATGAAATATGCTGGCCCAGAAAAGATCCATGGTATTTCTGTTCACAGTTTACTGGCCTGAATGGTTATATTTATCCTCCCTGTACTCAATTCTATCCTGTGCCTAGTTTAGAACCACAGATATCTGACTAATGCTAGTGATTATCTTGAGGAAACAGTTTAGCGATTTATAGTAACTGCTGTAGAGAAAAAAAAAAAGAGCTGACAAGGGAAGTACAGTATTAGAGCAGACAATCTCCACTTCCTAACATGAATCTACAAGGTTATCACTTCTTGGAAGCTTGGTAAAAGAATAGAAAAAGGATTCATTTAGAAGTATCTAGAGGAAGGATTGGAAATGAATGCAAATGGCATATGTTTGTTTGTTTTTTTTTTCCACCCCCACCCCCCGCCAGAGGTCTTGCAAAGAGAAGATTATGGTGGAAGGAAGTTCACTATATTTTAGTGGAGGCATTAGAAGTGTTAAATTATGTTTGGTAGAACATGGATGAAAGTGAACAAGAAGCCAGGCTTCAACAGTATGTGAACCGTGAACTTCCAGATGTTCAAGCTGGATTTAGAAAAGGCAGAATAACCAGAGATCAAATTGCCAATAACTACTGGATCATCAAAAAAGCAAGAGAATTCCAGAAAAATATCTACTTCTGCTTTATTGACTATGCCAAAGTCTTTGACTCTGTAGACCACAACAAACTCTGGAAAATTCTTAAAGAGATGGGAATACCAGATCACCTGACATGTCTCTTGAGAAATCTGTATGCAAGTCAGGAAGCAATAGTTAGAACTGGACATGGAACAACAGACTGGTTCCAAATAGGAAAAGGAGTACGTCAAGGCTGTATATTGTCACCCTGTTTATTTAACTTATATGCAGAGTACATCATGAGAAACGCTGGGCTGGATGAAGCACAAACTGGAATCATGATTGCTGGGAGAAATATCAATAACCTCAGATATGCAGATGACACCACCCTTATGACAGAAAGTGATTAAGAACTAAAGAGACTCTTGATGAAAGTCAAAGAAGAGAGTGAAAAAGTTGGCTTAAAGCTCAACATTCAGAAAACTAAGACCATGGCATCTGGTCCCATCACTTCATGGCAAATACATGGGGAATCAATGGAAACAGTAACAGAATTTATTTTTGGGGGGCTCCAAAATCACTGCAGATGGTGACTGCAGCCATTGAAATTAAAAGATGCTTACTCCTTGGAGTAAAAGTTATGACCAACATAGATAGCATATTAAAAAGCAGAGACATTACTTTGCCAACAAAGGTCCGTCTAGTTAAAGCTATGGTTTTTCCAGTCACATGTATGGATGTGAGAGTTGGACTATAAAGAAAACTGAGCGCTGAAGAATTGATGCTTTTGAACTGTGATGTTGGAGAAGACCCTTGAGAGTCCCTTGGACTGCAAGGAGGTCCAACCAGTCCATCCTAAAGGAGATCAGTCCTGGGTGTTCATTGGAAGGACTGATGCTAAAGCTGAAACTCCAATACTTTGGCCACCTGACATGAAGAGCTGACTCATTTGAAAAGACCCTCATGGTGGAAAAGATCAAAGGCAGGAGGAAAAGGGGACGACAGAAGATAAGACGGTTGGATGGCATGAGTTTGAATAAATTCATGACTCAATGGACATGAGTTTGAATAAACTCCAGGAGTTGGTGATGGACAAGGAGGCCTGGGGTGCTGCAATCCATGAGGTCTCAGAGTTGGACATGACTGAATGACTGAACTTAACTGAATTTGGATTAGAGCAATTAGAAAGTTCTAGGGATAAGGAGGTTATTTGAGTATTTCTAAAATTTCCCAAATAGGCCATAATCTGTACGATAAATTATTCCTCACTTCCTAAGAAATGTTACTCAGAATTGAAGTTAACTAAATTAGCTGAGAATTCTAATAAATTTTAATGTTAGGTTATTCAAACCTAATTGTAAACAGTTGCTAGAACTCGGTGATTCCCTTACATGTCCCTGTCAATGTAAACCAAATCTGTAGCCTGAAGCCTTTCATAAACTCAGTCACAGGATACTTGTCCTACAAGATTCTTTGCAGTTTTAAAAATTATTTTTGTTTGACTATTCTATGTTTAATATTTTATGTTATTTTTGTTATTGGAATATAATTGCTTTACAATGTTTATTAGTTTCTGCTGTATAATTAAGTGACCAGACATGA
This sequence comes from Bison bison bison, assembly GCF_000754665.1. Classification (NCBI taxonomy): domain Eukaryota; kingdom Metazoa; phylum Chordata; class Mammalia; order Artiodactyla; family Bovidae; genus Bison; species Bison bison. Next base: position 1,003,133 of record NW_011494690.1, on the reverse strand, counting down.
AAAGTGAAAGTGAAGCCACTCAGTCGTGTCCAACTCTTGGTGACCCCATGGCCTCTAGCCTGCCAGGCTCCTCCATCATTGGATTTTCCAGGCAAGAACTCTGGAGTTGCCCTTTCCTTCTCCAGGGGATCTTTCTGACCCAGGGATAGAACTTGGGTTTCCTGAATTGCAGGTAGACTCTTTACTGTTTGAGCACAATGTTGTATTAGTTTCTGCTGTACAATGAGGAATGTACATATGTGTATGTATATTCTTTGCCTCTTGGACCTCCTATATTATTTATTATTTTGCCAGTTGTTCTTCCTAAAACAGTAGCCTCAAGTGTTGATCACTAACTGGGGTTTTGAACATACTGGTGATATTAGGTTTTGGTTCCAGAGAATTGAACTCTTACTTATTTCCACAGGGCTTCCCAGGTGGTGCCATTGGTAAAGAATCTGCCTGCCAATGCAGGAGACTAAAAGAGATGGGTTCAATCCCTGGGTCAGGAAGGTCCCCTGGAGAAGAGCATGGCAACTCACTCCAGTATTCTTGCCTGGAAAATCCCATGGACAGAGGGACCTGATGGACTATAGTCCATAGGCTCACAAAGAGGACACCACTGAAGTGACTTAGCCGGCATACTCACATTTCCATTTCCTAGTACAGTGTCTGTGGCTAGTTTGCCTCCTGCGTTTCTCACCTGAATAGTCTAAGGCTTTTCTCCATGACTTAAAATCATATCCCTGGTTCTGAATAGGTTTCTGAATTACACTTTAGATTTATATCTAACTTGCTATTTGATTTGCTACTTTCTCTGGTCAGCCTCTCAAACTGCTCCTTTCCCTTCATTCCTTGTCAAACTCAATCCTTGTTCTTTGTTACACCACATTGACTTTTATCAGACTTAAACGTTTATCTCACAAAGCAGTCATTCAACACATATATGTTTCAAAAACTATGTTTTAAACCTCAAAGTAAATTCTCAACTATAAGTAAAAAAGATATCCTTAATATAGTTTCATTATTAAAGGAAAGGAAAGCTTATGCAAATTTAATGTATAACAGTGATTAATGACAGTTGAATAAGAAAAAAAAATAACCATTGTATCATATATTTACCTTAAATACTGTTTTGTTTTTCTCTAAAATAGTACTTTCAATGTACTTCCAGAATACTGTGTCCTAAATTAATGTCTCAAATATAAAATATGGCAGTTATTTTTGTTTGGTTTTATATTTTTAACTTTAACTTTATTTTCTATATTTTCTCAGATCTCTCTCTGTGTGTTTTTTAAAAATAGCACTAACACACCACTAAGTATATGTTTACATGGGACTGATTGGTTACTAAATTTTTTTATTTATTATAGCACTTATTTGGGAGTTAAAAAAATGTACTCACATTGTTTTTTTATATAATTTAATGCTTCAAAAATACTGTAGTTCACAAGTATTGTGATGATTACAGTAAAGATGATAATATTTTAAAATTAGACACTCCCATGTGCATATAGTTTAAATACCATTTATTTTGTACATGAGTTTTTATTGTTGCATTTTTTTTTTTTTTTTTAAATTTGAGAAATTGCATTTCAAAGTTGCCATAAACACAGAAAAATATAACATTCGTATCATCTGATTTCTTGTTCTAAGTCACATAATTCACACAAATTTCAGTTTTGGGGCTTTATAATAGAAGATACTATTTGTGAGATTATCAAATGATTGGTATACAAAAACCAGTAATAATTTCTAAGCTATAAATAAGTAAAGGAAAATAAACCTATATAAACTTATTGTTTACAGTAGTCTAAATCATCTGTTCTTCAACTAATTATATATAATGACAAAAATTCACAAATAATTTGTTGGCATTGTTTATATTTAGTATTACTGAGCACAGTGGTGTTGTGTGGAAAAGCTCTATATTAATCATTTATTTCAAGTAACACCACAGTAAGTATATATCTAGAGAAAATCTCCTTTCTCCAGGTTGAAGGATTGGTTTGATTTCTGATTATACCTAAGTATTTTCTGCTACTTGTTTTTTTTAAATAACTTTGTTTAATACATGATATTATACATGTTTCAATGCCATTCTCCCAAATCTTCCCACCCTCTCCCTCTCCCACAGAGTCCATAAGACTGATCTATACATCAGTGTCTCTTTTGCTGTCTCGTACACAGGGTTATTGGTACCATCTTTCTAAATTCCATATATATGCGTTAGTATACTATATTGGTGTTTTTTTCTGGCTTACTTCACTCTGTATAATAGATTCCAGTTTCATCCATCTCATTAGAACTGATTCAAATGTATTCTTTTTAATAGCTGAGTAATACTCCATTGTGTATATGTACCACAGCTTTCTTATCCACTCATCTGCTGATGGGCATCTAGGTTGCTTCCATGTCCTGGCTATTATAAACAGTGCTGCGATGAACATTGGGGTACACGTGTCTCTTTCCCTTCTGGTTTCCTCCGTGTGTATGCCTTTGATGCACGATACTGGATGCTTGGGGCTGGTGCACTGGGACGACCCAGAGGGAGGCTATGGGGAGGGAGGAGGGAGGAGAGTTCAGGATGGGGAACACAGGTATACCTGTGGCGAATTCATTTCGATATTTGGCAAAACTAATACAATATTGTAAAGTTTAAAAATAAAATAAAATTTAAAAAAAAATGAGAAAAAAAAATAACTTTGTTACTATTTATAAATTGGATTTACAGGTACCGTATAATTCTCTTTTGAAAATACCTGCCTATATTCAGGAGATAAAAACACTAATGTGAATCAAAATGAACTAATAAAAAACTTCAAGATCTATTGTTACCTTTTGAAAAATACCAAGATATCAATAGATTTGATTCAGAAAAATTATTAATAGAATAGTTGAAAGGAGGAACTCAATAACATATCTCTATCCATAAATTTATGATTTTAGTATTTTATACATATAGGAATTGAAAGTTGCCCAACTAAATGATAACAGTGATTTTCTTGAAATGAGGAAGCAGAATAGGCAGGAGGTAATTTTTTTTTTAATTTTATTATCAGTATTTTTATATTGTGAATAAATTGTTGGAGTTACTTAAACATAGCTTTCGAAATTTTTGTAGAAATTTTTTCCCATTAATAGTTATTTAGGGACATAAAATACAATTTCAAAATTTTCTTATTAGATAACATAACCTACATTGGTAATTTCTTGGAAAAATAGAAAGATTTATTTATTTAGGATCATATTTAGCACAGAATAAAATTTCTTACATGATCTTTTTAAAAATATGTTTAATGAGAAATATTCTTTTCAAAAATACTGTGATAGAAGGTAATCAATAACTCTAGGAACCCTAGCCTACTACTTTGTCAATTATTCTTCCATTTGATCCTCTTGAAAAGATATTTTTTTCTTCAATAATCCTGCATGAAGGTAACTTCAGTATTCCCCTTAGTAAAATAACCTCTTTAATACCTCTTTTTTTCTTAACTACAGAGTATGTAAGGGAAAATTGAATATACTGAAAATATAATTCATGTCATAGGGTTTTGTAGTTCAACACAGATGAGACATGGTTAAGTAGTATTAAATGATTTCTCTCTACCAAGAAATATTTTCTACTTTTTATTGCTTCACAGTGTGTAAGTTTTTTAATCAATAATTATTAAGCTTTGTTGGCTTTAGGTCTTCAAGTTAGCTTTGTTTTAATTACAAATAAATGTTATACTGTATACTTTACAAAATAAATATTTAAGTAGAAGAACTTGTCAAAGCATCTCAGACTACATCTGCACACAATTTCTCAGTATACAACTAACTGTGCTCTTCTTGCATAATCATCTGATTACTGAACTATATGCAAACAAATAAAAAACAATTGATACATTATATTTAGCAACATGTTTGATGCAGAGGCTAAATACTCTTATTTTCAAAAAATGTGCTTGAATAGATGGAACAAGTTAATGTTTGAATTTAGGATTTCACATTAAACAAGATATCAAAAGGTACATTTCCTAATTTTTATTACTCTAATGAAAGGTTAGTTTCTAAGACATAAAAATTACTGAAATAACTCAAATACTTAAAAGCCACCTAAAGCGTCCACATCAAAATATATCATAGTAACAGAGTGAGGGAGCTATTATCTGCAGCTTGAGGAAACGAGAACATTTAACATTTCGATCCATAATTTTAAGTCTATCAAGATTTCGTGCAAAATTTAGTTCTCCTCTTTACAACGTCTAATTATTTTGCTAGTGTTGATAATTGTATTGATAACAAGGAAGCATTTACAGCTCTGTCAGGTAAATACAGTGTGTGAAAAGACCTATGAGAAATATTTTTTAAAATTGGGAAAAAAAAGTAGTACTTTAAGAACTGCTACCCAAATCAAATGTATCTTCTACTATACTGAAATACATTTCTTTTACATACATCTATCAGGTATAATCCTGGAGTAGGGCATGGCAATCCACTCCAGTGTTCTTGCCTGAAGAATCCTATGGACAGAGGAGCCTAGCTGGCTGCAGTCCATACGGTTGCACAGAATCAGACATAACTGAAGCGACTTGCAAGCAAGCAAGCATCAGGTATAATGTCAGTTAAAGCATTGTTTATGATAGCTACAACTCCTCCTTCAGAGTTTCAGAGACACTAGAGAATTTTCTTTTAGTGCCCCCAATATATGTTTCCTTTCCCTGATGATTATTTCCAGAAATCTCATGAATCAAGAGATCTTGAAAGATGTGTATCTTTAAGATGTGTATCTTTTTGAAATTAGAAAATCTTTAACAAATTACATAAATTCTATCACCTTATGAAATCAGCATTCAATGACTGTAGACCCTGAGAGAAGGAATATAGTATCTCCAAGAGGACAGTCTCTAGCCTGCTTGTTCAATGATGGACCTCAGTAGTAAGACTGAATGACATGCAGTAAATTATCAATGGATATTTTTGAATGATATGTGTAATGAAATAAGAAGAAATATTGGAGAAGCAAAAATATTATAAAAGGTGTTTATCATGAGAAATATCTCTATGAGAATACAATGTTACTATATAAATAAAAATTGGTTCAATTAACAAATTTAACAAAAGTTAAATATTGAAGTAAATTGGAAAAGAGAAATATAATTTAATATACATAAGTTAATATCATTGTTTCATGTTGAAGAGAACTGGAGATAATAAGTAAATTGCAACTTGTAATTAGTGGCATAAAAATAAAAAACAGTAAGAATAAAAAATAAAGCCATTTTTATTTTCAAAACATTTTAGTTGGAAAAAACAGTGAATTATAATTTATTATTGAAAAGAGCTATTTACATAACATTTTTATACTGAACTTTAATATTCACGTTTATTCCAAGTCTTGCATATCTTATATACAGATATTCAGAATATGTAACTATATGTGGAGAAATATGTTTCATTCAACAGTGTCAAAAATAGTCTGCGGTTTACTAGCAATACCTTAGCAAAGTAGTGGATACAATTCTGCCTCCACTGATGCCCTCCAGCCATAGATGTTTATCTTGCTGTCAAATTGATCTCTATGGTGGCCTTGAGAAAGTGATAATTTGTATGTTTTAAATATAGCATGGAAACATGTTTAACGTTTCTAGAAATATTTAATCTCTTCTACAAACAAGGGAATGCATTTCACTTGATGACTCTTCACATGTAACTAAATGAAGGGTACATTATGATAGACCAGCTTATTAATGTCTTAAAAGTAAACCATGTAGGTGATCACGTCCTCAATCTTGTTTTTCTTTTTTTTTTTACTTGTATTTTTATAACACTTATAAGTTCACAGTAGAATTGAGATAAGGGTGCAGAGATTTTCTGTACATGCCCTGTCCTTACACATGCCTGTATCCTCCATTTTCAACATAACTCTCCACAGTGGTACCTTTGTTACAATTGATGAACCTATATTGACACTCCCAAAATCTGCAGTGATAAGTAACCATCATTATAGTATCATAGAGATTATTTTCAATGCCTTATTATTTCACAATCACAGGTGTAAAGAAAGATTATTTATATGTTTACATTTTTACAAAAATGATAGGTATTCACTTATATGAAGTTTTAAATATATTGATACTTCCTTAACTAGATTTTTCAACAAGCTATTCAGTTGTTTAGAAAAATAAACATGCAGGAGAGCTTCAGCATGTGGGAGCTCCAGTTCCAAAATATTTTGACAGAAATGCTCAGATTTTAATTATAGTTTATTTTAGATATCATTGACCTCAACTGTTTGTTTTATCTACACTTTCTTATTTGTGGAGGAAAACATTTACCGACAAAGTTTCTTTCAATTATTGAGAAGTAAATTTCCAACTCTTCAAGTGTTAATTCCCTTCTTATATTCTAGTGAATTTTGATCCAGTCCTATAGTAATGACCTTTGCTCATACTATGTAAGATATTTTATGCCTGTTAATATTTGAACATAAAAGGAAATTCCATTGTCTCATAGTATTATGTTCCCACATATACAAATGTTATAATTTATATTATTTTCTATCACATAACTTATATTTTCTCCATTTAAATTTACATTACCAAATAATACTACAAATTCTAATTTTATTTTTAGCACATAATCTATCTAGTTTGTGTGTGTGTGATATCTCTCAGTAAGGTTACCATAAGTGGTTGACTATCTCCTTGTTTGTCTTAGATATCTCGTCAGCATTATTCTGTTCTTTTATTGATTCCCCTTTTAAGCTTCTCTCTTGAATTATATGGTACCTAAGTATATGTTCTGAGCCCCTTTTTGATATCTACTGCACAATATGTTGGCCTCTCATGCTTGTGCTGGTGTATATCTAGGGTAATCATCGTGACAACTGAAAGGTCACACTCTAAATGCAGTGTCTCACAGCAGTTGTCTTAAATTCTCACTATTGCTCCTTCTTTACCAACTTTTTTAAGAGCAGGCTGTCATCAAAACATGGCTAACGTGGTGAAACTTCATGGATATGTGTCAGATGTTTAAAATCTGGCATTTATTTAATTTTGTTTTAATATTGTAAAAAGTGTATCCTTACATGCCTCTGACATATTTAATGAACCTGTCAACTATCAGGCATTTTTTTTAATAACATGTGTATAATTGACAGGTATAAGAGGCTATAGTAGCACATGTAAAACATATTATTTATAAAAAGGTTAATCATTTATATAGACAATTATAAAACCAATGCTCATTTTTAGACCTGCAATATGAGTTTTTTAAGTAAAGGCAAATATAAAATGGGTGATGGTCTCTCTCCCTCTCTCTCTCTCTCTCTCTCTCTATATATATATATATACACACATACATACATACAGGAAGAAATCACTACCATTCAAAAGAAAGAAACAAA